>NC_143573.1:4875000-5193750 GCF_054136105.1 Typopeltis vanoorti | reverse complement strand
AAAACCCTGCTGTCCACGCCCAAGACTGGCTAACTTGGCTATGGCTGAGGAAGATCCTTCAGCTCCTCACGTCACCGACGGGAATCGAACCTAGGACACTCCTTCCCCAGGCATATGGTTGCGAAGCGCATAGCCACTAGGCTAACCGCGCAGACTGAGATCAACTACAGCAATATAAACTTCCCCAGTTTATATTGCTGTAGTTGAAGCCTCCCATGAATATTACTTGCTTTACACCTATCACACTAACTTGTCTCAACATTTCCTGCTCATCACCATCTATATCTTTTGGTCTAGCAACCTCCTACTAAATATTTTATCTTATAAACTTCTCTTGCACCATGTACTCTCACCTATACTTATTCATTGGAATTTACTATGACAGGTAAGTTAGCTCACCTGCATATGCAAAGTTAGCTTATGCTAAGGATTAGATAATCCATTTTCCTTTTTCAAAAGCCTAAACACAATCTTTAAAGCCACTTCTGCTATGTTAAGTAGCGTGGTGGTTTCACATTGGTGAAAAATCATCTAAAGACCTTCACATACAGTAGTGTCACATGGATTTTGGGAAAGTCAAACTTGCATGCAGCATATTGGTTACAGAGAATAGATGCGTTCAATAAGCCAACCAAGTCACTAAAGTGGACTTGGTTGGCAGGCAGGGTACTCTGGATATCCAGAACTTAGAACATATCTGTATAATTTTATAGCCGATATGGTTCCATTGCATCCTACCATACCTTGGAAACACCAGAGAATTTCAGAGCACGGTCATGGGTTGACTGATAAGTGAACTGATGGATATTTAGAGTTAAATTTAAATTTCTTTTGTTAATTTTATCATTGCACCTCTCTATACATGGTAAAGGAATGTCCTTTGAGTGGGAAAGGATCATAAAGTAATCTTTTGCTTTGTCATAGCCATTGTCTTAGAATGTGCGAACAGGTAAGTTTTCTTTTTCAGTTCTGTCTTGTTATTCATAAGAAGTTAACCTTTCACCCCTATTAATGATTCTGATCTTTTTGAGCTTATAATGATTTTGCTGAGCATGGAGTGTTTATCTGTATTTCTTTAAATTTTTGAAGTTTGTTTTTGTCTACATGTATAAGAAAGGCAGAGGTGTTATTATTATTATTTTTAAACTGTGAATTTGATAGACAGGAAATAAATTATTTGTTGGTGAGGGGATTTTCCTGGTTAATACAGAATCTGTATAAGGAAGGTGTAAGTAAAGGAGTGAGGAAAAGGTTCTTTGCACAGAGCGGTCGATGAATGGAATGCATTGCCTTAAAGTGTAGTCAGTACAGAAAGTGTGAATGGGTTTATGGAATGGTTTAGTGATATTTTTGCATGAGAGTGTGGACCTCCTATGATGAGTCTTTTAACTCTGTGGAGGTTGTTTGATGTTAATGATTATAATGTGAAGAGAAGGGAGAATGAAAGGCCATCCCTGAAAATTGTGAATGATATAGTGAAGAAAGAAGTCAGGAATTGATTCACCACATGGAGAATGTTGAGTGAGTAAGTGAAATTGCTGCTTGCTTAGAATGCCAGGAGTGTGGAATTTAAGGTTCAGTTGTGTTGCGGGTTGAGTGTGTCCACTTTTTATTATTATTCAGGAGGGCCTGAATAATAATAATTGCTAAAGGCCAATCTTAGACAACATAGGCTATTATACCATTCTTTAAACCTATTCACCATCAGTGCATTTGCCACTATCAAACAGTGCATTTCATAGTCCAGCCATTCTCCATGAAGGGCAGGGCACGCAGGGGGAAGCACCACTTCTCATCTTCTTACTTACCACTTCTTTTTGCAACTCCCAGAGATGGTCTGTAGTTCTTGTTCTTCTTCCCATCCTCTTGTTCTACTATACAACAATCTTCCCATTGTTAATCTAGTAAATTCATGATCTGCTTGAATGTGTCCTATCTACAATCTATCCTCATAACTGACACTTTACAGCCCTGATACTGTTATCTGCCTATGCACTGTTTCCAAAGTTGCTTCATTCTCTTGAAATTCTGATGACTAGATTTCAGCACATTAACTTCAAATTTTTATCGATTATGATCCCATACCACTTCTGTTTCCTCTAGTTCCACCAATGGTGTATATAATATCCCTTCAGTGTATCTAAAATTTCAAAATCTTACATTTAGTTGCATTAAACTTGATATCCCCCATTCATTTACTCACGTATCCAACTTATTCAAACCCTAAATTAAGGGGATAAAAATCCCTTATTATTTTACAGCCAGTATGCGAAACTCTAAGATCGAAAACTACGATCTACGAGTTTCATGCCGAACAACTATCGGCGAATCCAAGTGTAAGTGACCACTTGGTAGTACACCACCAAGGCAACTCAAAGCAAAGGCAGAGCAACCTCCCTCACTATCCTTGATATTTTCTCATAATGTGAAAACATAGCTCCTAGGAGATGTAATACTGTTTTACATTATGAGGAGAGGTCACTACCCAGACCGGTTTCAACCTTTTTTGAGGTCTCATCAGTGAGTAGGTAGACCTGGACGATATCAAAGTTTAAGTGAACAGAACTTGCATACCTTCACTATACGAATGCCAGAGTGGTGTGCCCATATATATTATATTATAATTAAGATGAAAAGCCAAATGGCTATATTTTCTGGTGAGCTGTGTTTTCACATTATGAGAAAATATCAAGGATAGTGAGGGTGCTTGCTCCACCTTTGCTTCGAGTTGCCTTGGTGGTGTACTACCAAGTGGTCACTTACGCTTGGATTCGCCGATAGTTCTTCGGCATGAAACTTGTAGATCGCAGTTTTCGATCTTAGAGTTTCGCATACTGGCTGTAAAATAATAAGGGATTTTTATCCCTTTAATTTAATTAACTTCACCAGAAAATATAGCCATTTGGCTTTTCATCTTATTCAAACCCTATTGAAGTAGCACCATATCTGCACTGTTACTAATAACCATTTCAAGTTTCATGCCATCTGCAAACAGTTGAATATCTCCCTGTAATACAATGACAGTATCATTGATATAGGTTAAACAGCAAAGGTCCCAATACTGAGTCATGTGAATCTCCCCCCCCACATCATGACCTTCCTTTTCCTTGATATTGTTCTCTTATATAAAACCATAATATCAGACAACCAATTTATAATCCAGTTCACTAACACAATGTCTGACTCCATGTATTGTAACTGAAATATTAACTTGTGTGGTATCTCATCAAATGCTTTTTGCAAAAAAAAAAAACGTAGCAGCATATGAACTGCTCTTGTTATTTTTTTCTTTGAGATTCCCACTCACAAAAGGTATATTAGTACCATGAGTGGGTTAAGGATTTTTTTTTTCCATGTTATTAATTTTTATAATTGTTTTGTATTTTTATTTATTTTTACATAGTCTGGAAACCCTCCTATAGAGACTAAACATGGAACTTCTTCAAGCCACTTCAGGCCTCCAATAAGTGGGGTGATGGTCTCACACCGGGCAATGAAATTCATCTTTCACCTAAAGACAATCATAAACATCCATGCCCATGATGAGATTCGATCCACAACCTATTGGTTGGAAAGCAGATAGGTTGACCACTCAGCCAACCAGGTTGGTAAGGCAAGTGAGTTTATAAAAAGTTTAAAAGGCAAGCAGATTACTGGAACAAGAGGATCCCTTAACATATCCATGCTGATCCTCATAGATAATAAACTCATCTACCCAATTTTGTATAGGACTTCATACTAATTTTTCCAAAATCTTAACAAATACTGAAGAAATACAAAGTAGTCTATAGTTTGATGCTTCCATTCTACTAACATCCTTAGGCAATGGCAGTATCTTGCCCTCCTTTCATTTCTTGGGCACCTTTCTAGTAGCTAGACTTGGAAGACTGACTGAATGGCCAGGTTGGTTACTGGAGCTGTCAGTTCTTTACTATGTTCTCTTCAAAATTTAATTAGAAGTTTTTTAATTATACAACTATACCTGGTTCTTTAGAACTTTAATGTTTTCTCCTGTTCATTGAGCTATGACTGAAACACTTGGAAATATATACATGATGTATGACTCTTGTGTTCACATTTGAATACTGTAACCCATTCTAGTTTTTACCTGAATAATACTCATTCAGATACTCATTAAAGTCAAAATTCGACTTTAATTTTCCAAACATTGATTGGATAGAAGAGAATTCTCATGATAAGAAAGAAGAGGAATTTATTGAATTGTTACGTGACAACTTTTTCAAGCAGCATGTGAAAGAAGGAACTCAAGTTCAAAGAGTGTTGGATTTGCTCATAGCGTCAGAAGGGGTCTCTGTCAAGAATATGGCTATATTACCACCAATTGGTGACAGTGATCATGCTGTACTTTCTTGAGAAGTATCTACTTGTATTGAAGCTCCAATTAAAACAGGTTAATGCTAAACTACAAAGCTGGAAATTGTGATCAACTTAGGAGAATACTATCTTTGGTCCCATGGTATCAGTTACTGAATGGGAAAAATGTCATCAATCCATGGGAATCTTTGAAAAAGTGCTTGAATGAGGCAGTATCTCAATGTATCCCTAGTGTTAAGAATAAATAGGTTGGGAGTGAAATGGATGTGCAACTTATTAAGCAAGAGATCCACAAAAAGAAGATGATGTGGAAAGAATGTCATGAGAATAAGAGTGAGAGAGGTTATGAAATATATAAAGCTCAGACCAGAAGAGTAACGAGTATTGTGAGGAAAGCTAAAACGGAGTATGAAAGGCGGCATATTATAATAGCAGGGTTATGCTGCAAGAAACTGAAGAGGCAAGGGATCTTGGTGTATTGATGGATAAGAACTTAAAGTTCAAAGGTCACATAGCAAAAGTTGCAAATAGCACTCAGAATATAATTGTGATTTTGAAGCCTTGACATGTAAGAATATGGAAGTCATTTTGCCTCTTTATAAGGCTTTGATAAGACCACACCTGGATTATTGTGTGCAGATTTGGTCTCCTGGGTTCCAAGGGAATAAAGAAGCTGTGGAAAGGGTGCAAAGAGAGTTACTAAGATTATATCCAGATTATGGGATTTAGATTATGAGGACAGATTGAGAGTATGTGGACTGCTGACCCTGGTTAACATGAGAAAGAGGGGGTGATATGACAGAGGCCTATAAACTTTTGAATGGATGTTATAGGATTCCAAATGATGAAATTTTTCGTTATATGAAAGATGGGGAGAGAACACGGGGGCATCCATGGAAGTTAAGTTTGTTTACAGTCAAGAAAGGGGTAAGAGCAGTGAGCGAGTGGAATAATTTGCCCTTAGGGATAATGAATGCATCTAGTGTGATTGAATTTAAGGGAAAGTGTGATAGCTGATTTGGGTGATATATAGCCTCCCTCGATGAGTCCTCGACTCCTGAGGTCTCAGATGATGATGATAATAACATGATAACTATTACACCATAAGCGCATACTCGGCTTAGGTTTGTTATTAATATTAATCTTTATTCTTGCAGTAGATGGCACTTCAGTTGGAACAAAATTAAAAAGTAACCAACCATAACCAGATAGCATGGTTATCACAGAGCCATGCAGCATACCACTTTCTCCTGGATTCTGTTCTTCCATATACTCTTTCTTGGTATCTGTTGATTGGCAAGCCTCATATTTTTCCATATTACCTGTTTCATATTTATCCCATTTGTTGTAATTTGCATAACAGTTCTATGTGGTATCTTGTCAAATGCCTTTTCAAAATCCCACAATGTGTAGTCATTCCCTTTTTCCAAATCAGATGTCACTCTATTATAACAAGTTAGTAAATTACTAAAGTGTGACTGACCCTTCAAAAGTCATGCATGTTCCTCATAGAGTATCATGTTCTTATCCACTTATATTTGATGTTAAAGATACCAAGCAATTTTAAACCTGGTTTTACTCCATTTTTTCCAAGTAAGCAAACAGACAAAATGTCAAGTTTGCGCCTGCAATTTATGCAAGACTAGCTGATCCCACAGGTAGTGCAAGACCAAGGCAACTCGTGGTAAAAGTGGAGCAAGCTCTGATCACTAATCTTAATATTTACCCTTAATGCCAAAACACATCTCCAAGAAGGGGATGTATGATGTTTTGTATTAAAGGCAACATCATACATCCCCTTCTTGGAGATGTGTTTTGGCATTAAGGATAAATATTAAGATTAGTGATCAGAGCTTGCTCCACTTTTACCACGAGTTGCCTTGGTCTTGCACTACCTGTGGGATCAGCTAGTCTTGCATAAATTGCAGGCGCAAACTTGACATTTTGTCTGTTTGCTTACTTGGAAAAAATGGAGTAAAACCAGGTTTAAAATTGCTTGGTATCTTTAACATAACTATACCCAAGTTAAAAATACTTTCTACACTTATATTTGAATTCTCTCTTTGATCAACTTTTCCATTACTTTCCACCACTCCTAAGATATTGATTGATCTATAATTTGCTACTTCAGTCTTAAAGCCTGCTTTATACAAAAATTATTTTGTTCTCCTTCGACTCCTGTGGAAGTTTGAGACTTATTCTAGTCGGAGACATTGCCAGTTCAATTGCACATTCTCATAAAATGCATTCTGATATCCCATGTAATTCTACAGCCATATTTGCATTGAGATTCTGCAATATCGTAAGTACCTCCAATTCATCAACCTCTGTTCTCACATCAGTTCCTGTCACGTACTTTTGTCACAGCGGTATCCTCACTTAGGTGATATACCCTTATAAAGTGGTCACTTAGTAATTCAACTATTTTGTCTGCTTTTGTCATCGCATTACAATCTACACTCATTAAAGTTATCCTTCCATAGTTATTCTTCCTCTTACTTGCCACATAAGTCTTTGGAATATCCTTTGGCCTTGTCTAACATTTGTCCTGTTTGTGAACTTGCTAGTTGCTGGTTATCTTCTTATACACCCTCCAGAGGGTCCCCCCCCCCTCAGCTACTTAATGATACTGCTCATCCATCTAACTCCTACCTGAATATTATTTAGATTAAAAAATTTAAAATGCTGTTCGCATTCATTTAATTATTATTTTCCTGACCCCTATGGAGTCGCAACTCAACTCGGGAGGTCATCACTAGTGAACACAGTCTGTCATACCACTCCTTAAAACCATCCACAGTCTGCATGTTCACTATCCTCTCAGGTAATGCATTCCATGTTCCTACCACTCGTGGAGAGTGGTGGGAGGACATGTCTGGACAGTTCATCGCAGAGGAAAATTCATTGAGGAGACTATTCATTGTGAGGAAAATTAATCGTGGGGCAAAATTAATCACATGAAAATTCATTCTCGTAGACAGGCTTATACGTTGGTTATGCATTATTAAAACACTTAAGGAATAGAACAACATAGTTAAGGATATAAATTAAATTAAACTTTAATAAATATTTTCCGATATTTCGGCAACGTCACGTTGCCATCTTCTAAAGGAACTTACAAAAAAGTTACATGCACGTAGGCACTACAACACAGAAACTGGGAATGAAGAGATGAAGCTATTGTTCTCCTAACAGTCCTGATGGTGCCCTCTAGCGGGCTAAGTAGGTGTTCTTGGCCGTTGGGCTGAAGGTCTGCCGATGTAGGCCTCCCAAATTTGGGGCAGTCGCATACAACCAAATTTGTTGAGGTTTGGAGAATTTCTTAGGGCTGAGGCTGATTCCATAAAGAGTCTTTCAAATTTGTATTTGCTACGGTGTATCACTGTAGCTTTCTTCCACCGTATTCTGTGGCGTGTATCCAGAGCATGGTCCGCAAGCCCAGAATGACTGTATTTGTGAAAACGGATGTAGTCCTTGTGTTCCGAAATTCTGATTCGCTGTCCTACCTGTTTGGCCAAAGTTAGACAGTTTACAACTGCAAGGGACCTGGTAAACACCAGGTAGGTCTAGAGGAAGTGGTTGGTCTTTAGTGGAGCGGATAAGGGATGCCAATTTTCTGTAAGGTTTGTAACAGGAGGTCAGGTCATGTTTTTTTAAGATTTTGGTAATCTTTTTCGAGGTGCCTCGGTTGTAGGGAATGGTGATGGATTTAGAGTAATCCTTGTTGTGGGGGGCCAAACAGGCAGGACAGCGAATATCAGAATTTCGGAACACAAGGACTACATCCGTTGCCGAAATATCGGAAAATATTTATTAAAGTTTAATTTAATTTATATCCTTAACTACGTTGTTCTATTCCTTAAGTGTTTTAATAATGAAAATTCATTGCAAATATGTGAAAAAAAATTTCCCATATAAGAAATATTTTAAAAAATATTTCTTTTAAAAATATTTTAAAACATTTAAGAAATTTTATATATTATTTACTATTTTAAGCTTTTTAAAAAATTTTATTTAGTATAAAGTTATTCATCGTGGATATATGTGAAAAAAAAAAGAAATATTTCCCATATAAGAAATATTTTTTAAAAAATTTAAGACATATTTTAAAAAAAAAAAAAGAAATAGCTGGCCTGGTTGGCTGAGTGAATAGCATATCTGCTCTCCAGTCAAAATGCTGCAGGTTTGAATCCCGCCGTGGACATGGATATTTGTGATCGTCTGTGGAAACACGAGTGATGATTGGCAGTAGATGGCATTTGTATAGTTGCAGTCAATTGGTGATTGAATGTTGAAGATGGAGTTCTAGATCAGGTGCCTTCCCTTGATGAGTACTTGGACTCCCTGGAGGTGTCAAATAATAATAATATTTCGATTATACGAGGGTAGTCTAAAACATTCTCGGCCTCAACCATAGATGGCAACACTATTGGCATGATTTTTTTTTGTAAGTTGGTATACATCTGTCATAAGTATCCATGCAAAATTGCAAGTCATTCTTTCAAGTAGTTTGTTTTATACAGCTATCTGAAGCAAAAGTGTCTGTATTCCTTGAAATGGATAAAATTGAGTATCGTGTGGTTATAAAATTCTTTGTAAAAGAAGGTTTAATGCCAAAACAAATTTATTCGAAGTTCATAAAAGTTTATGGTTACTCTTGTCCTTCGTTTTCGACAATTAAGAAATGGGCCTGCTGAGTTTAAATGTGGCCACACCAGCCTTGAAGATGATCCACGTGAAGGATGTCCAAGAAGTGTAACAACACCAGAAATCATTGATCAAGTGCACAATATGGTATTGGATGACTGGCGAGTCTAAGTGCCTGAAATTGCTGAGACTGTAGGCATTTCAAAAGAACGTGTAGGATATATTTTGCATGAAGAATTGCAAATGAAAAAAAAGCTTTGCGCAAGATACCTTGCTTACTCATAGCAGATCAAAAATGCACTCACATGAAAATCTCTGAACAGTGCTTGGAGCGAGTTAACAAGAATAAAACTGATTTTGTGCATTGATTTATTACTATAAATGAGACTTGGATTTACCATAACACACCAGAATCCAAACAGCAGTCAAAACAGTGGAGAGAAGTTGGTTATTGAGCGCCAAAGAAGACAAAGTCCATTTCATCAGCAGGTCATGGCATTGGTGTTTTGGGATGCTAAACGCATTTTGTTTATTATCTTGAAAAGGGTAAAACAATAACTGGGGTATATTATTCCGATCTTTTAACCACACTAGATGAACAATTCGTGAGAAAAACCTGTTTTGCAATAAAAAAAAATATCTTTCATCAGGACAATGTGCCTGCCAACTATCTCTTCCGAAAACTAAAAATCTTCCTCGCTGATCAGCGTTTTTCTTCGAATCAAGAGGTGATTGCAGCTGTAGAGGGGTATTTTGCAGATCTTACCGAGAACCACTACAGGGAAGAGATAATAGTGTTGGAGCATCACTGGAATAAGTTTATTAGTCTTAAGGGAGATTATGTTGAAAAATAAAAATAATTTAGAAATTAAATTCGTTTTTTCATTGTTAGACCGAGAACTTTTCAATCCACCCTCACATATCACATCTGGATGGGTGTCTGAACGGTTCGCAGAATAACTATTCTTAAATGTGATGCCCTTTCTCCTTATACCTATTCCAGTTTTGTAAATATTAATATTTCATCAGCAAAACCTGCAGTATTTAAGTAATAAAATATATTTACTACTTTTTAAGATGAAACAGAAATTAGGAAACTCACCAATCAATAATATATTACTTTCATTGCATAAGAATAAAAATATGAATGAAAATCTAATTAAAAATCTAAACAAATAATACATAAATACATAAAAAAAAATATTTTGTGAAATTTATCTTGCACTGCATTTACTTTTCATATATCGGTATCAATGCAATATCATTTCAATTTTCTAGTGAATAATGCTTTCAACGAATTTTTTCTGCAATGAATTTTCCCAGAGTAAAATTTTCCACTCGCCAAGTTTTCCCCTGCAATAAATTGTTGCTGATGAATTGTCTGTGAACCGTAGGAGGATATTATATCAAATAATATTAATAAATAGAACTTTTAAAACTCAAAACCACTACTTAATCACCTCTCCTAAAATTAATGTTCATTTGCCACTAGCAGGAATAACAATTATATATAAGTTTTATACTATATAAACTCAGTGCTAAAAGTGGGCTTCTCCAAAATAAAATAGCCTTTGCCATTGAACGAACCTGTATCTATGTCCATCCTTAAATATATCTTCATGAAACTGAATTTATTTTCTTCATTTCTTTTTAAATTTTGATGGTCTCAAGTTTAAGTTAATTTTTTTAAAGTTTAATTCAAATGTTTTTTGTTAGCCTAAAATACTAATAACAAGTATAGGATACAAAAAACCATCAATTTCTGTTTCTGATAGTGTAACTATAAAGTTCTGAGCATAAATTGCTTTTAAAATATTTCTTTATTTCAGATTCTGGATTTGGCTTGTGCAGTTTATTCCACTTCAAATAGCACCATGCCTTTTAACATGCTGTGGTCTTGTCATTAACGTTGCATGCAGTTTAATAGTATTATATTATAGTCCAGATGCAAGGACAGAAGTAAGTAAAAGTGACTTCATTATTATTATTATTAAAGCTCAGTGAAATTACAAGCTTAATTAAAGAATATCCACTTTGGTTAATTTGTATCTTCTTCAAGTAACCATGTCACAGAACTTTTTTCTTTCTTTTGCTGCTCTGGAACATTTATGGTATTCAAGCCAGTCCAGTCCTTAATGTCTTCAAACCACATTCTCCTGGGTCTACCTCTCCCTCTTTTTCCATCCAGTGTCCCTTCAATGCCTTCTTGTCTAGTTAGATGTCCAAATTATTTATGTTTTCATTCTTTAATTATTTTCATTAATGTTCTTTTCATTTTTTCTTTTTTTAAAACATCTTTGTTTTTCATTTTCTCTGTCCATGGTATTTTCAACGTTCTTCTGATGGTCCACATTTTGAAAGCTTCTAATTTTTTCTTTGCTTCTTTGTTTAGAGTCCAAGTTTCACTGTTGTAGAGCTTGACCAGATATAGCATTTTATTAATCTTTTTCTTGTGTTTATATTAACGTCTCTGGATGTTAGAACAGTTTTCATATCAATAAAGGCTTTTCTTGCTATCTCTATTCTTCTTTTTATTTCTTTAAGGGAATTTCCTCTGTCTGTAAACATTTCTCCCAAATATATAAAAGACTGAACCTGTTCAATTTTCTTTTTGTTAACAATTATGTTTAGTTTCTTATTTATTGGTTCTTTTGATATAATCATGCACTTTGTTTTCTTTAGGTTCATAATTAATCCCATGTCTAAGCTTCTGTTGTAAATTTCTGTGACTAAGTTTTGAAGATCATCTTCAGATTCAGCTATAAGGACTGTGTCATCTTCATACCTGAAGTTGTTATAGTTCCTACCCCCGATTTTATACCCTTCAGTTCTGAAATATTTTTTAAAACTTGCTCACTATATATATTGTACAGTAAAGGTGATAAGACACATCCTTGTCTTACTCCTTTCTTGATTTAAAAGTTGTCAGAATATGCATTTTTATATCTTATTGAGGCCATTTGATTCCAGTATATATTTGTAATTATATGTAGATCTTTTCCTTTTAACCTATTATTCTGTAGGATATGTATTAATTTCTTGTGATCTATTGAATCAAATTCTTTGGTGTAATCAATAGAACAAAGATATATGCTTTTCTGGTTATCAAGGCTTCTTTCACATAATGTTTTCAAATTGAAAATTCCTTCTCTTGTACCTTTTGTGTTTTTGGAAACCTGATTGAGTGTCTTCTATTTCTACTGGCAAAGTGCCTTTTATTCTTTCTAGGATTATTCTCACTAGTAATATTGTAACATGACTTGTTAAACTTATTAGTCTACCTATATTCTGAACATTTGTTCATATTTGGTCTAACGTATTAAAACTGAGAACTTTGTTAATAAGAGACCATACGATTTAATGAATACAATACAAATTGCCAACTAGTTTCACTAGCTACTGTCTAGCATTATCAAGGCTGTACTGGTGTAAATACAAATGCACCAAGTTACATGAATACAGAAGCATTAGTATACCTGTTAGGCCGTTACATTTGATAATTCGCGTTTGGAAGCGCACATGCGTTAGTCAGAATCCTGTACATGACCACGTGTTGTGTGGTTTTTTGCGTATTGTAGTTCTGTAAAGCTGAGAGAGTTGATGAGATTTTTCCATATGTCTTTAAGAATAGCAACCTGATTTCTATTTAAATTGCTGCCTTTGCATAGCACCACTGCTGATTCTTTGAAAGTTCTGTGTCTATAGTCATCCTCGATGTAAGGCATCGAACTGTTTTTCCAGTCTATAACATGATTGGATGTCGCAAAATGGTGAGCTAAACCTGATGTGATAATTCTGTTGTGATTTACATCTCCCACATGTTCTTTCTGTCTTATTTCAAGACTTTGAGAGGTCTTTCTAATGTACTATAGGCCACACATGCATGGAATTACATATACTCCAGGATGTTTGAAGAATGGGACTTCATCTTTAGGTGATCTTAAGACCTGGCTGATCGTAGTAGTTGGTTTAAAAACCACTCTGATGTTATGATCACAAAAGCGGACAAAGGCAATTCAACAGTCATTCTAAACTCGAAAGATTACTTCAATAAGATCAACTTGTTACTATCGGACAGTACCACTTACCAAGTCTTAGATAAGAATCCCATCATGAGTAATCATCTGGAGACAAACACTCTTATCCGAAACATGACTAGTTGGTCGGAGGAGCTAAAAAGACAACTCAAATCCTCACACCCCATTACTCCACGCCTTTATGGCGTGCCGAAGATTCACAAATCAAACGTACCACTACGTCCAATTGTGGATGGAAGATCCTCACCTACCTACCTACTAGCTAAACATCTTGCAAATTTAATGAAAGGACATATCAGACAAACAGAGACCTATATTAAAAATTCTCAACAATTTGTTGAAAAAATTAAGACAGTCACAATTTCACAAACTGACATTATGGCAAGTCTAGATGTTGTGTCCCTTTTCACCAACGTACCGGTCGATGAGGTGGTAAACATTCTAAACGATCTCTTCCCTCAGGACATCACCCATTTGTTCCATGATTGCCTGAAATCAAATTTCTTCATAGTAAATAACATCGTATACAAACAATCAGAAGGTCTATACCTATATCGAAGGTATAGGTGAAATATTGGAAAAAATTAGATATTTTTTCCAACATTTCACCTATACTTTCGATATGGTGGAGATATACGTGTGTAGAGGCTTAAGTGCTGTGAGGACATCATGTTGGAGGCTTAATGGATTTTTTACAACACTCAAAAAGAATTAAAATAGAATATAATACTTCCTATATTTTGTCCTAGTCACTAGGACATCTATAGGGATTACAAAAACAATTAATGTAACATATACACAAATAACAAACAATACTAAGCCCAACCATGTGGGTGACACTAAAGTCCTATCTAGGTAGAGCGCCCTCTAAGGGCAGCAGTAGGTGGCCTGGAATGTAAGGTTGGAACTCTGATGAGTGTTTCCCAAATCTTCGGAAGCTTAATGCAACCGTATTTATTGAGATTTGGTTGGTTTTTGAGAGCTGCTGCTGCTTCTAAGAAAAGTCTCTCTTTATTGAATTTGCTGTGGTGGAGCATGGTGGTTTTCTTCCATGATACCCTGTGGGTGGTGTCTAAAACATGGTCAGCCAAGCCTGAATGGCCATAGTTGTGTTTGAAGATGTAAGACTTGTGTTCCTCTAGACGGATCGATGCTGATCTGCCTGTCTGTCCAAAGTACGCCAGCTTACAGGAACAGGGTACTTTGTAAACTCCAGGCAGAGAGAGAGGAGGGAGCTGATCTTTCGTAGAACGGATAAGGGTAGCAAGTTTGCGGTGGGGCTTATATGCTGTGTGTAGGTTGTACTGTTTTAGTATCTTGGCTATTTTTTCGGATGTGCCACGGATGTAGGGTATGGTGATGGCATTTTTAAAATCTTGTTGACGAGAAGGACGGGGAATGGGGGAGGAGTTGATTATTTTTTTGATACTGTGATCGCTGTAGCCATTGGAGAGGAAAGTGCTGTGTATGTGGTTAAGCTCAGTAGTGAGGGTGGTTCCACTGGAACAAAGATTGTGGGCTCTCTTGGTAAGAGTTTTAATAATGCCATATTGTTGAGAGGGGTGGTGGTGGGAGAGTTTGTGAATGTATCTGCCTGTGTGTGTGGGTTTTCTGTATACGGTGAAGGTAAGTGTATCATTAGGCAGGCGTGTGACTAAGGTGTCTAGGAAGGGTAAACAATTGTTCTTTTCCTTTTCCATAGTGAACTGGATTCTTGGATGTAGACTATTGAGATGACTGAGGAAGGAGTCTAACGTGTCTGGGCTATGAGGCCAAATAGAGAACACATCATCTACATATCTTAGCCAGATAGAAGGTTTGAGTGGGGCTGAGTCTATGGCTCGTTTTCCGAAATCTTCCATATAGAAATTGGCAAGGGGGGGGTGAGAGGGGGGAACCCATGGCAGTTCCCTCTATCTGCTTGTAGATTTTGTTGTTCCAAGTGAAATACCCAGAGTTAATGGCAAAGGAAAAGAGATCTAAGATGTCAGAGGGAAAAACGTTTTCTAAGAGAGATAAGGTGTCAATTAAGGGAATATTGGTAAACAAAGAGGAGATATCAAAGCTTACCAATATGTCTGTCTTATTCAAGGTTAAATTTTCTGTGAGGGCTTTAAAGTGGGTCGAGTTTTTTATATAGGAAGGGGACCTTCCGGTGAGGGGGATCAGAGAGTTGGCCAGCTGTTTAGATAGTCTATAGCAAAGTGCATTGGTGGCATCTACTATAGGCCTGAGTGGGGAATTGGGTTTATGGATTTTTGGTAAACCGTATATTCGGGGGGGACGGGAGCGGAAAGGTTTAAGTTTTTTCGTGACGTCAGGGGGCCAGGAAGATACTTTTTTGAGTAAAGGCGTCATTGGCTCCTTACATTCAGAGCTCTCCACCGTTCTTAAACCTGAACTTTGGTCGATTCTCTCTGGCATTTCGGAAACTTCCGCACAGAGAGAATTCCAAAAAATAAAAAATAAACGCATCAAGAAATATAGTAACCTTGTGAAAAACAAACCACAACCACAAATTCAACCGCCCCAGACAGTAATAAACCTCTCTTCCAAAAGGCTCAACGACGATGCCGTCAGCGCCCTTTGCCTCGGCCGTAATTTTGCCGTCGCTCCGAAGGAAGTGCCGGTGCTTGACGTAATGGTGAACATCGAACGTGGAATCAGTCGCTTACCGTCGGAGATAGCTAACAACATCAGACTTGACGTAGCCAACATCCTCGCGCATTCTTCGCCGCCAAAAAGTAATTTATCATATGCCCAATGCACGGCTCTCCTGAAACTACGTAAAGAAAAAAGTATCGTCATCACCAGAGCGGATAAGGTTAATGCCACAGTCGTTCTTAATACCAGTGAATACAATCATAAAATGAACATTATCCTCCGCGATCGCGCTACCTACATCCCGCTAGAACACGACCCCACAAAAACACAAGTTAAGAAACTAAAAATTTTACTCAAAAAAGTATCTTCCTGGCCCCCTTACATCATGAAAAAACTTAAACCTTTCCGCTCCCGTCCTCCCCCAAATATACGGTTTACCAAAAATCCATAAACCCAATTCCCCACTCAGGCCTATAGTAGATGCCACCTATGCACCTTGCTATAGACTATCTAAACAGCTGGCCAACTCTCTGATCCCCCTCACCGGAAGGTCCCCCTTCCTATATAAAAAACTCGACCCACTTTAAAGCCCTCACAGAAAATTTAACCTTGAATAAGACAGACATATTGTTAAGCTTTGATATCTCCTCTTTGTTTACCAATATTCCCTTAATTGACACTTTATCTCTCTTAGAAAACGTTTTCCCCTCTGACATCTTAGATCTCTTTTCCTTTGCCATTAACTCTGGGTATTTCTCTTGGAACAACAAAATCTATAAGCAGATAGAGGGAACTGCCATGGGTTTCCCCTCTCACCCCCCCTTGCCAATTTCTATATGGAAGATTTCGAAAAATGAGCCATAGACTCAGCCCCACTCAAACCTTCTATCTGGCTAAGATATGTAGATGATGTGTTCTCTATTTAGCCTCATGGCCCAGACACGTTAGACTCCTTCCTCAGTCATCTCAATAGTCTACATCCAAGAATCCAGTTCACTATGGAAAAGGAAAAGAACAATTGTTTACCCTTCCTAGACACCTTAGTCACACGCCTGCCTAATGATACACTTACCTTCACCGTATACAGAAAACCCACACACACAGGCAGATATATTCACAAACTCTCCCACCACCACCCCTCTCAACAATATGGCATTATTAAAACTCTTACCAAGAGAGCCCACAATCTTTGTTCCAGTGGAACCACCCTCACTACTGAGCTTAACCACATACACAGCACTTTCTTCTCCAATGGCCACAGCAATCACAGTATCAAAAAAATAATCAACTCCTCCCCCATTCCCTGTCCTTCTCGTCAACATGATTTTAAAAATGCCATCACCATACCCTACATCCGTGGCACTTCCGAAAAAATAGCCAAGCTACTATAACAGTACAACCTACACACAGCATATAAGCCCCACCGCAAACTTGCTACCCTTATCCGTTCTACGAAAGATCAGCTCCCTCCTCTCTCTCTGCCTGGAGTTTACAAAGTACCCTGTTCCTGTAAGCTGGCGTACTTTGGACAGACAGGCAGATCAGCATCGATCCGTCTAGAGGAACACAAGTCTTACATCTTCAAACACAACTATGGCCATTCAGGCTTGGCTGACCATTTTGGACGCCACCCACAGGGTATCATGGAAGAAACCCACCATGCTCCACCACAGCAAATTCAAGAAAGTGAGACTTTTCTTAGAAGCAGCAGCAGCTCTCAAAAACCAACCAAATCTCAATAAATATGGTTGCATTAAGCTTCCGAAGATTTGGGAAACACTCATCATCAGAGTTCCAACTTTACATTCCAGGCCACCTACTACTGCCCTTAGAGGGCGCTCTACCTAGATAGGACTTTAGTGTCACCCACATGGTTGGGCTTAGTATTGTTTGTTATTTGTGTATATGTTACATTAATTGTTTTTGTAATCCCCGTAGATGTCCTAGTGACTAGGACGAAATATAGGAAGTATTAAATTCTATTTTAATTCTTTTTGAGTGTTGTAAAAAATCCATTAGGCCTCCAACATGATGGTGGAGATATGTCGATGACATGTTTATCATATGGAAAGATACCATGGAAAACCTTCCAGTGTTTCTTAATAAAATCAACATACTACGCAATAAGATCAAATTTACTATGGAACTAGAGAAGAACAATGAACTACCCTTTCTTGACATACTGGTGAAGAGAGAAGATAACAATGTCCAACTGTCCATTTACAAGAAACCCACAAATACAGGAAGATATCTACATTATTCGTCAGACCATCATCGATCACAAAAACACAGCATCATTTATATGCTCCGTAATAGAGCCTTAAAGTTATTTCAAAAGAAGATTATGTATGGTTAGAACTGTCGCAAATAGCTAAGACTCTATCTCTGAATGGATACCCCCACCAACATTTTAAACAAAAATTTCTATTCAAAGACAACCTCCAGCAACGTGTAACTGATTCCCAATATGTGTCCACAGCAGTGATTCCATATATTAGTTCAGTATCCACAAAATTAGCGAGAATGTTGAAAGCTCATAACATCAGAGTGGTTTTTAAACCATCTATTATGATCAGACAGGTCTTAAGATCACCTAAAGATGAAGTCCCAATCTTCAAACATCCTGGAATATATGTAATTCCATGCATGTGTGGCCTATCGTACATTGTACAGACCTCTCAAAGTATTGAAATAAGACAGAAAGAACATGTGGGAGATGTAATTATCACATCAGGTTTAGCTCCATTTTGCAACATCCAATCACGTTATAGAACTGGAAAAACAGTTCGATGCCTTACATCGAGGATGACGACAGACACAGAACTTTCAAAGAATGAGCAGTGGTGCTATGCAAAGGCAGCAATTTAAATAGAAATCAGGGTGCTATTCCTAAAGACATATGGAAAAATCTCATCAACTCGCTCAGCTTTACAGAACTACAATACGTGAAAAACCACACAACACGTGGTTATGTACCGGATTCTGACTAACACGTGCGCACTTCCAAACGCGAATTATCAAATGTAACGGCCTAAGAGGTATTCATGTAACTTGGTGCATTTGTATTTACACCAGTACAGCTTTGATAATGCTAGACAGTAGCTAGTGAAACTAGTTGGCAATTTGTATTCTATTCATTAAATCGTATAGTCTCTTATTAACAAAGTTCTCAGTTGTAGAAATAAATCTTTGACATCTATGTAGATACTTAAATTTGTTCCAACATACAAAGAGCTAGTGTCCTTGAACAGTCTCAATGTTTCAATCCTCTCAACACCATTAACTGGAAAAAGAAACAGTTTCTCACTGATACAGATTTCTGAAGTATGCAAAAGTTGAATCAGTTTTCTAATTATGCCATCTACTGTAGCTACAAGTAGAAGTTAAAGTTATCTTTGTTGGTACAGTAGATGGCATAATTAAAAAACTGATTCAATTTTCACAAGTTCTCAGTTTTTATATTCTGAACATTCAAAAGTTTTTGGAATTTTGGGAATAGTGACAAAAATGGATTTCCTTAGATCATCAGGGATGTATCCTGTATCATAGATGTTATTAAAGATAACCTTTAGGTCATTAAGTGTGTTTTCATTTACTTTCTTTAACAGTTCGATAGGGATCTTATCAGGACCAGGTGTTTTACTTGTTTTCATTTGACTTAGAGCGTATTCTGTTTCTTCATATGTAATTGGCTCCCCATCCATATTTTGTATATCTGGTGCGTCTGTGCGATCAGAGTCAAACAGTTCTTTTCCATATTCTTTCCATATTTTTATGATATCTTGTGTCTCTAATAGCATTTTTCCATTTTGATCTTTTATATAAGGATTATGGTTTTATTTATCAGAGCTTGGATTGACTTATGCATTTCTTTACTATTGTGTTTCTTGTCTAATTCCTCTATTTCTTTACATTTTTCATTTGGCCTTCCTGCATTCATTTTTTATAATTTTACTGAGTATTCTATACTGTCGTGTACTTTTCTTTTTTCGACTTTCGTTCATAAGTTCTAGTATTGATTCAGTCATCCGGGATTTTTTTCTTATTGAATTTAATTTTTGGAATTACCTCATTAGTTGTCTTATATATTGCACTTCTAAAATTTGACCACCTGTTTTCAATTTCCTCTGTGTTACAAAGTATATTGTCTTCTGTTTTATATCCTACATCAGGGGTCGGCAACCTTTTCAGACTCGTGGGCTGCGTTCAACTTTTATTTTTAATAATCGGGCCGCAAGCGTTTAATTAAGAGAAAATAGTGAGTGAAAAAAATACTTAAGTTAAGAATTTTTGTTATCAGTCTTAAAAAACACAGAAATGTTTAAAGTACGAGATAAAGTACGACATTCTCGTAATGGCGTCTGATATTATATTTTTTCATAACAGCAACACTTTTATGACAAATAAGACAAAAGGGCTTACCCCCATTTTCAATAAAGAAGTACTTGCTGTTCCATTCATCATTAAACCTTTTTCCTTCATCTGCAATTTTACATTTTTTGAACTCATTTTTGAAGTTTTTTTTATGAAAATTTTTTTTCCTATGAAAATAATAGTTGATGTTATTGAATTATATTAAAAGATGGACCAGGAAATGTGACTGCCAAAATGTTATCCCCACTAGTTGATGACTCACAAGGTTGATTCGTGCCATGTTGCACAGCGATATCACGAAGTATAGGTATAAAATTATTTTTAATTTATTATTCATATTATAAAATGTATTATTTAAATAATTCAACATATGGGCCACATGCTATGTGAGCATTGTCAACCTTTTATGGGCTGCCAAAAATGTTGCCAAAAATATATGACGATTCTGCTGGATTTGCAAAGGCATTTGACAGAATACCACACGGAACTCTGAATCAAGACAAAAACAGGTGACCAGTGATGTTTTGCAAGGTTTAGTGCTGGGTCCATTACTGTTTAATTTGTACATGAATGATATAAGGAAATAACCTGAAAGGAAATATTCAATTGTTTGTCTGATGATGCAAAATTAGGTAGAGTAATCAAGATAATGTGGAGAGCTTGAAGGAAAATTTAAATAGGCTGTCAGTATGGGCAAAAGATAATGAGTGGGAGTTTAATGTGGAGAAATGTAAAGTTATGCATTTTGGGATATCTATAGATGTCTACCACCACCCACAAACATAGTTAAAGTTTAGAGGAGATATTGCTAAGGTAGCCCATAAGATTACTTGGCTATTGAAGAACACATTAACAAGTAGAGATAAGGAAGTTATTCCTTTTTATAAAGGCTTGATCTCTCCATATCTGGAGAGATCAAGGAATGAGGAAGTGGTGGAGAAGATTCAGAGGTGAGCAACCAAGACAACGAGTGGTGTGTGGAATGCTTGCTATGAAAATAGATTGAGGGTGTGTGTGGATTGCAGAAGTTGCTTAAATGGTTTTAAAGAAATGTTTCAGAAATTGGCTGAGGGGCCAGAACAAGGGGGTCATCCCTGAAAGTTGAATAAAGGTGTGAGGACTAAATATTTTTGCTTGGAGAGGTGAAAGAGTAGAATGGGTTGCCAGTCCGTTGTGAGTGATTTGTCTGTAATGGGTTCAAGGCGAGGTATGATAGATTGTGTGGATAGTTTAGGTCTCCTGCGACGAGTCTTTGGATTCCATCTAGGTTCCCTAATAATAAAATAACTTATTATAAAACTGTGACCAGATTATTTAAAAAAAAAAGAAAGCCTGACCTTTATTACAAATCCGTGGTGGCCTCTATAATCATTTCTGTACATGATTCATTCATCCATCGAAGATGGGTTGAATCCCTTGATTAGGGGTTTAGGCAATTTATTGCTGCTGGGTTGCCATTTATCTGCTGTGTCCCTCTAAGGCTAAGCATTTTATATATGTATGTTCACGGGGCCAGTTGCGAATTTGTAAAATGAAACACCTGAATTTCCAGTAAAGGGGGGGGGGGCTCTTCCACCTCCTGTATGAAACCAGCTAACTCACCTTCAGCTGAAAAGCCATGATAAAGTTTCTTTATATCATAGACAGGATTCAACTTAGATATTTTTTCTTTACTAGTTTTTCCAAAAATAACCACCACTGAAGTAATGCAAACCAGACTATAGTTTTAGTGCTTACATTTTGGCACTACCTTTTATTCATCTTATGCTCCTTCCACTTTTTAGGAATCCTACCATTTGCAAAACTTTCATTAAATAAGGTCAGGTTGTAAGTTCTAGAATATGTATTATTCTAAGTATAACTACTTTATTCACTTCCAATCCTTTTAATTTCCCCATCCTTCTAGGAATAGTGTTTCACCAGAATGAAATACTCCAATGAAATCATTAAACATTTCTACTGTGTCATCTGTACCAGTCACCTTCTCCACCTGTCAAGATCATACTTCTGTAATAACTCCTACTGGTACATCACAACCATTCTAGTCTTTAATTTTCTCTGTTTGCAACTTGACCTTCTTTACTCTCCACCACCTGATTCATCTCCTTCATTACAAACATATTTATGCTTCTCATCATTGGTATATAATTTGTCAGTCACCACTGTTATTAATTTTTTTTTATCATCTCTCAAATATTACTGACATCTATAAATTAAAGATGCCAAGTAATTATATTCATGGTTTAATTCTTTATCCAAGTGTAAGCAAAGTTTGCTCATGAAGTAACTTCACGACTGGGTTACTTGTATATAGAGGCTAATGACTTCCCTTCACTTGACTTAGTATCCCATAATGCAAAATACATATCCTTATGGGCATGTATAATGCTATGCATTATGGGACGGGCCACCCCTTCACCAAGTCATGAAGTTACTTCCCACACAAACTTTTTTTTGCTTACACGTGGATAAAGGATTAAACCAAGAATATAATTTCTTGGCATCTTTAATTTATAGTATAACCAAGTGAAAAAAACTTTCAACATCTATTCCTAATCCAGATGATTTTAGTTTATTTATTTGTGTGGGGATTTTCCCCTATCTTCCCAATCACTGGTTGTAAGCACTATCTAGTCCTTAAAACTTTTTTTGTTAAATGCATCCTCATATTCCAAGCTTCTGTCCACACATTCTTACTCTTATCATTCTTTCATTACTACTTTAAATTAAAGATGCCAAGAAATTATATTCTCGGTTTCATCCTTTATCCAAGTGTAAGCAAACAAAGTTTGCATGTGAAGTTACTTCATGACTGGGTTACTTGTATATAGAGGCTAATGACTTCACATCAATTCCCTTAGTTTCCCATAATGCAATGCACATATCCTTATAGACATAAGGCTATGCATTACAGAAAGGGCCACTACCCAGACCAGTTTCAACCATTTAATTTAATTTCTTGGCATCTTTAATTTATAGTATGTCCAAGTGGAAAAAACTTTCAACATTCATCATTACTTGTTTGCTCAACTTCAACACTGAATAAAATATTTCCAATTATGGGCTAATGTGTAATTAAATTTTGCAGTTGTCTGTATAATTACCTCTGACAGCAGTTGGCATTATTTTTATATATGCAATAAGTGGTTGCTTACATTTTATAAACTAATATCTTCATCAGAATTTTTTTTTATATATATACAATTTTAGGTACCATCATGGACTTTTTGCTTATGTGCTGTTGGATTGTTCTTTTATCAGACATTAGATGCTTTAGATGGAAAGCAAGCTATTAAAGTACAAAATACACAGATCGAAGAAGTATATGATCATGGTTGTGATGCAATTTCTACAGGTTTGCATTCATTTTTTTCTGATAATTAATTTTTTTGTGCATTACCTTTTGAGATATAGTGTCTGTGTGTGTGTGTGTGAGAGAGAGATTATTATTATTATTATTACCCCAAGACCTGATGGAGTCAAAGACTCATCTGGGAGATGCATTCCACAAAAGAATGCAGATATTTTAAATGCAAATATGTATTGAAAAAAATTAACACTGCAATATAAAGTTTATTTTAATTGGAGTTCATAACTCTCAAAATTACACATTTTGAGCTATGTGTAACTCAGCTTTTGTCAAATGCACTTCACAATTTCTGGAGTAACTGTAGCTAGTGTTTCTAACTGGCTTTTAACTCTTGCAGCTTGGTTATTTTTTGTATCTACACTGTATTGTTATATATGAAGTACTCACTTCCCTCACATCCTCTGGAATGCAAGGATAATAGTTGAGGTTTGGGAAGATATGAGTAAAGTGTAATAAAGACGAGTGGACATGAGTAGGCATGAAAAAGTTGCAGTTGAGGGGTAGATTAAGTATGATTTAGTTATAGACCCAAAAATGAATTACTTCTTATTTACAAATGCCAGGAGTATCAGAAAGAAGGGAAATGAGATTATTGCACTGAGTTGATTCATCTGAAAAACTGCAAAATAAGTGAAAGATTGCTGGATAAGGATGACATCCTGACTGGAATAGAAATGTAGGAATGTATCAATATGAAGGGCAAGAAGGGGAGGGCATAGTTGATAACAGCAGTGGAATCATGCCCTTCACAAAATGGAAATGCAAGGAGTAAATTGTGGCAGTAGTTTTCTAACAGTAATAGAGATTGACAGGACGATATGTAGTTAATGTTGTTTATAGGCTGAGAAATGTGGAGGGTACATACAAAAAAATCTATAGGCAAAACTGGCTTAGTGAACAAGAGAAAGATAATCATTATACATGATTTTAATTATGATAATATGACTTAAATTAAGGGGATATTAAATCCCACATAGTTTTAAAACCGAATAAGAAACTCAAAGATTGGAATCAGAGCGTTTCTTGCCGAATATAGTAAACTATAAAGTATCGGCGACACTAGCGTTAGCAAATGCAAGTGATCCTAGTACGTAGTACAATATCGGGCAGCTCGTTGCAAAGGTGGGGGAGTTCTGATCGCTATTCTTAGGTATTTTCCATAATGTAAAAACACATTTCCTAGGAAATGTATGCTGTTATTACATTATGGAGGGAGGTCACTACCCAGACCGGGTAGTGAAATGAAGCTTATTAGCTCTTTATATTTAAGTAAATGATAATATTGATTGTAATAATGAAATGGAATCTAGGAATAAGAAAAATGAATTTCTTTTCCTTAATGGACAATTGTTCTAGGCTACATGTAATGGAGGGCAGTACACAAAGATTTACGTTTTCAATATGATCATGCTATCAGAGAATGTGATTGGGGATGAGGTGTTGAATCTTATTCCAGTTGGTGAGGGTGATCACCTAGGTGGTAGGCCAACCATATGAAGACTTCTGTAAGGAAAGGATATATGAGGAACTACAAGGCTGGTGATTATGAAATCCTTAGGAGACAGCTCAGCAATAATTAATTATAGAATGGAATGAGGAGTTAGGTAGAAAGGAGATATATGCTACTTGGACACTTGTCAGTTTAAATGTGGAATTGTTTCAATGTTTTCCACAGGTGAGGAAATTAAAAAAGGCATGATGTAGATTAATGAAGAGGTTAAGAATGCAATTTGGAAGATAGCATTTTGAAAGCAGCACAGCGGATGAGGATTAATAATCAGTCATATGAGGAGTATGAAGAGCAGGCCAGGAAGGTGAATTTGGTTTGTAAAGACAGCAAATATTCATTATGAGCAGGAATTAACCAATCAGGTCAAGAAAAATAGGATTCTTTTGATATGTGGCAAGTAGAAGAATGTGGTAAGATGATGAAAATGAATGCAAATGATAGATTGAAAACTGCTACAAAGGATGTAGTCACATGCTGCCTCAAGTAATTATCTCTTATCAGGTGTATAAATTCAGTTTCCTTCCTGCCACATGATCTCTCTTTCTTCCAATCCATATCTCCATAGTTCCCCCATAATAATCATTTGACCTGCACTCATTGTACTAATTTGCTGATGCATGTCTTCCATATCATCCCTGGAACCCCCTGGCTTACATCAGCAACCAACTGTGTATTTTGTATTATTGACCTTGATTTCATACCAGACTGCTTCAAATGAACAGCAACCCTTCTGCCTGTCTCCTATTCTTTTTGGCTGTAATTTATCTGCTATCACAGCAATACCACTCCCTCAATCCTATCTTTTCTAAAAATACTAAACCTTTCACATTCTGTCCCTGTAACTACATCACCTGCTGTTAGCCAAGTCTCACTAATGCCTATAACTTTTGGCAAGGTTGCACTAACCAATGTCCAAAACTCCTCCCTCTTGTTCCTGAAACTTCTGCCATTTGTATATAGAAACTGCAACAACCCTTTAGGCCCCAACCACTTTTGCTTCCTGAATTGACTATGCTATTCAATATTTTGGCTTGAGAGATTAGATTATGCACTTGATCATTTTCATGCTCACTCACCTCACGGGTGCCTTCATATACATTCACCTGCAAATTTTAGTTACTATTAATTTAATAGTAACTAAAACATGACTCGTCTTTTAGCAACAGTAATAACAGCACAACACACACCACAATGCATCTTTGTCATGGCATCTTGATAGAAGACACTGCAGTATCAAATCTGAACTTCTGGAGTTTCACAAAAACATTTCTGGAGTTCAGAAATGTTTTGTGAGCTAGTGCAAGAAATGAGTCATGTTGAAAGCAAGAAAACAAAGCAGCTGATACACATGTAAGGCAGGATTATGAAATTGTTGCAGAGAGTGTGGTGGAGGCAGTGAATAATAGTGTACAAAATATGAATGAGAGTATGAAGGAAAGTAATAATTTGGATAATGAGGTGACAAGGTGAAGAGAAATAGCATGTTTACATGGACTCCTTCACAAGACAAAACATCAATTTGAGCTACTAGAGAAACAATTGGCATGTGGTACAGCAGGTGGAAGGATGAAAGAAAAAGTGAATAGGGGAAAGGTATAAAAGTGTGAAAAATTTAAAGCTATTAGTTTGCAAAAGCAAGAAGTGAAAGAGTTGATTGTGTTGGCAGGCACAATTGATTTGAAAGGTGAGAAATATCCAGTGAGAAGGAGTTGTTGAAAGAAGAGAAAATGATGCTGCCTCAGTATGATAGGACAGAATTGAAAATGGCCATGATCTAATGAATCAATGAGAAGATTGTGCAGGAGGAATGAAGTTTATAGATGTATGAAGTGAATTTGATGGACAAAAGGATTTTGGTGTTAGATTTTTGGAGAAACTGTTAGTGGTGATGCAATCAGGCATGTCTGCCATCCCAAACGAGCACAAGTGCAGGAATAGCCACCTCCAGGATAAACAAATGTGAGTGCAGAAATAACCATGAACAACTGGGTGCAGTTTCCCAGGTTTTGAATCTGAATGAGCTGATAATGACATTATGCAAGGCTAACTGCAAGCCCAAGGGGATGTTGAAATGCATGTACAGGAATGCTAGAAGTATCAGAAATAAAGCACAGAAGTTTTTGGCATTGGTCAGGGCAACGTGGACCAAAATTATTAGTATCAGAGAGACAGGCTCGTTTCTACATTTTGCAGGGCCCTGTGCGAAATGGAAAATCAGGGCCCTGAAAGTTAGTGACATTAATGGAAATTTTAAATGGAAGAATATCTTGTTAATTAATTAATTAAATCAAATATGAAAAATATTTATGCACATAAATAAACAAGCATGCTCTTTAGTATCAATTCAAGTAAAGGGAAAAAATTGGTTAAAAAATAAATGTGTTTGTATGTACATGATATATTATTTTATTATGTAAGTATACACATTATCATATAAATACTCCAGAACAATGATTTATGTAATAATATAAATAAAAATATGAAAAAAACATCTATTTTTACTATAAAGAATGAAATATATGTATAACAACTTATAAGATTTCAAAGAAATCTTAATATATTAAATTTTATTTAACCTAATGCGCTTATCAATGCTATCAAAATTTAATTTTTATGCAATTTCATGCTGTATAGATATTATTGCCAGGGACGACAAACGTTCTTGAGACAGAAGATCGCAAATAGGTTTTTTATTAATTTTAATTTGGAAAATGACCTTTCTGCTGATGTGACCGTAACTGGACTGGTCAATATTTTAAATGTCGTAGTAATATTTGAATAAATATTCAACAAATTATTTGCAATTATGAATTTTAAAATATTAATGGGTGCATCTTCTGGAACAATATTTCTAAAAATAATTAATTCATCGTAAAATTCAGATTCATCAATATCTGTTGTAATAGGTTTCACGGTATAATAAGAACACAGATGGTTAAGAAAATAACTATTTATTAACTTAAAAGCTAATATTTTGCTGGTATTATATCCAGCATCTTCAGAGCACACAACACAAAATTTGTTACGAAGGCAAGACAACCACAATCCGGTGTAACAGTTGGGCTAGTAAAAGTGATTGCAGCGTGCAACACAAGACTAAAGTCCTAATATGGCGCCATCTAGGTTAAAAAAAAAAAAAAAATTCAAAGTTTTGAAATATCCATATTAGGACTTTAGTCTTGTGTTGCATGCTGCAATCACTTTTACTAGCCCCACTGTTACACCGGATTGTGGTTGTCTTGCCTTTGTAACAAATTTTGTGTTGTGTTGTGTGCTCTGAAGATGCTGGATATAATACCAGCGAAATATTAGCTTTTAAGTTAATAAATAGTTATTTTCTTAACCATCTGTGTTCTTATTATGCCGTGAAACCTATTACAACATGTCTGACGAACACATAAGCCTATCCACGCGCATCAATATCTGTATTTAATTTTTGATACAGCTGTTTGCAGCAAAATTTTAATTCATTTTTCGTCGAAGAAAAAATACTTTTCTCCAACGTACTTGACTTCCTTTAAATTTAATTTCTGTTTCTAATGGATTTGACAGTTCTTTAGCAATCTCAAAACACCTATCAAATCCTGATATTCTCTGCTCTTCAAAGTACTGCACTAACTCGTTAATATGCTTAGTTGCTATGTCTATCGAAATTTTTGCATTTTGTAATACTTTATTTACTAAATTAACTTTTGACAAAAGCTCATACCAAATTACAAGGCTTAGTATAAACTCAAATGAATCTATTTGTTCATATATTGAAACCACTTCTACTTTTGGTAGTATTATCTGATGCAGTTTTAGATGATTCTTTTAGTGCATTTAAAAATTATCGAATTTGAAAACGTACAGCTTTAACTGATTCTATTCTACATTCCCATCTCGTATCACATAACCGTTTTGGAGTTAATTGTTTAACAAATTTCTTCAATATGTCCCAACGTGAAGTTGAGGCAGCAAATAATGTATATATTTTTTGTATAACATAAAAAAAATTTTGCGATGATTTTGGGGCCCTGTGCCACCGCACAGTTCACACACCCATGAATACGGCCCTGCAGAGAGACCTGGTTGACAGAGGATGTTCATTGTTGCATTATCAGAGAAAATAGAGCAGGAAGAGGGGTATTATACTGATACTGAAGAATGTCAATCAATAAAAATAGATATTAAGGAGGATTGGGGATCTGAGATCAAAGCCAATAGGACAATATATTGCTGGTTGCTGTATATAGACCTGGGGATCCAGAGGAAGATGTTGATTCCATGCATTGGCAGATTAGCAACAAACCAAGCAATTATCATGAGAGACTTCAACTGTGGGGATATAGATTAAAAGGAGTAAAAAGAACATGGCAAGATGGAAATAGAATTTATATGATTAGTAAGGGATAATTACCTGAGGTGGCATGTGATCGAGGGGGAACAGGGGGTTTGAAAGTGTTGGATCTGGTAATAGCATCAAAAGATCTATCTATAACTACAGTAGTAGCAGCTGTACCACTGATCAGGGAAAGTGACCGTGCAGCCTTGTTTTGGGAAAGTGTTGAACATGTTGAATTCTTAGTGAAGAAAGGGTCCAAAAGAGTTTTTTCATGTTGTGTAGCAAATAAGAGAAAGAATGATTATGGGCCATAACCTTACTCAGTGCTAATGGTAGGGAACTGACAGAAGTAGAAAAAAATAGTTGAGTTATTAAGTGATCACTTTTCAAAGGGTGTATCTTTGCAGTTATTGATGTGAGAATTGAGGTGGATGAACTGGAGGTTCTCAGCATATTGAAAAATATCATCATGAATGCAGCAGTGGGACTAGATGATATGTTAGCTCATGTGCTACAAAAATGTGCAAGAGAACTGGCAGTGCTGCTGATGAAGTTGCTTAATATAAGTCTCAAAATTCAGGAATAGGTAGATAGCAATATGATATTCTATAGGGGGACAGCACAGTTTGTAAAAAGTAGTCCTGCCTTAGTAATTTATTCACATTTTAATAAGGTGACAGTAGAATTGAATAAAGGAAATTGCTATACCACGATACTGTTGAACTTTGCAAAGATATTTGATAGAAAATTATTACATAAGTTGGAGCAATGGGAATGGATGTGAGGCTAGTGGCATGGATTTTGGATGGCTATCAGACATCAGAGGGTGGGTATGATGGAGTGAAATCAAGGCAAATGAAAGTGAGTAGTGAAGTGCACTAGGGCTACTACTCTTTAATTTGTATGTTAATGATATAGTGGAAGATTTAAGAGGAGGGGGGGGGGAGATATTCAGTTTGCTGAAGATGCAAAACTGGAGAGGGCAATAGTTGATAAAAGTGATGTAGATATCCTACAGGATTTAAATAAGTTGGCAGTGTGAGCAAAGGACAATGGTCATCAAGCACCTCCGTAGCACAATTGGAAGAACAGTGGAACATTGTGCCCTTCAAAAGTGGAAAAGACCTGTTTGATTCTTGTCATGATGAGAGGAATCTTTACAATCTTTCAGTTGAAGTTAAGTTAGTTGATATCATATGGAGGTAGCAGGTTTTTTTCTCTCAGAAAGTCATGTTTTTTATTCCACACACACACACACACACACACACACACACAAATTGATCATGAGAACACGTAATTTATAGACAAAAATACTTAGTGGTGGTGGGCACTAGATAGCATTGATTATAGTAGTAATGTTATGAGTAATTGGAGAATTAAGTAGTAGGGGAGATGGTGAGATGTGTAGCAGAGTAGTGTCCTCCCATGATGAGTCTTTGAGGTGTCATGATAATATTGATGGTGCTACAGATTACAGGAAATTGATGAGGCTAGAGATCAGGGGGGGGTAATGGTTGACAGATTTGAAGTTCACAGGACATATTACAAGGGTTGGCAAAGTAGCTCAGAGGATTACTTGGATGTTGAAGAACACATTGACAAGTAAAGATAGAGAAGTTATTAACCTTGTTTATAAGGCTATGATTTAGTCACATCTTGACAGCTTTGTTGGCTACTACCGGTGTTACACAGATTTAGTCACCTGGGTTTCTTGGAGATCATCAGGTAGTCGAGGGGATTCGGAGACAAGTGACCAAGCTTATGACAGGTTTGCAGATGCTGCCTATGAGGATAAATTTGTGTGTGTGTGTTGCAGAGTTTGGTTCACAGGCAGAGGAGAGGAGACATGATTGAAAAATTTCTTTTGTGTCAATCTTATAGAATCCCTTTGGTTTCTATAAGATTGACACAAGAGGAGGGGTCACCCCTGGAAATTGTGTAAGAGTGTGATTATTAAAGGTGTGCAGACTAGGTTCTTTGTTTGGAGAGTGGCAAGCAAGTAGAGTGAGTTGCCATAGGTAGTTGTGAGTGTCCTAATAGTGAACAAGTTTAAAGAGATTTATGATAGATATTGTGTGAGTAATGGTTAGCATATGTCCTGAAGACATTTTGCAAGATGTCTTCAGGAGCTTCCCCGTCTGTTTCCTTTGAGAACCATAATGTTTTTCTTGCTAGGATTGAGTTGAAGTAGCTGTTCTTACTGATCTCATTAACTAAAGGACACATCCTAGTTCTTCCTTGTCATTACAAATAAGTACTGTATCATCAGCATACCTCAGATTGCTGGTCAAATCTACCACCTATCCTAATTCTTGCCTTGGTGTCATCCAATGCTACACACATGACATCCTCATCATAGATAGTAAACAAGTGAGAAGAAAGTAGACATCTTAACTTAACTCACCGTCCAACCTGAAGCCAATCAGTTAATCCAACACCTGTTCTTACCATGGCTTCTTGCTCCTTGTACAAGTTAGCTATCAATCTAATAATGTATTGAGAACAGGGCTGTGCCGTGCGGTTGTGCAGATTGTGACCCACACAAGGGCACTTGAAGATGAGGGGTGCCATTTCACCACGGGAAATAATAAAAATAAATAAATAAATTTTCTTATTCTTGAATTATATCGTACTATATAAATTGCACAATTACAAATTATAGTTAATGCAATAAAAATGAAATTTAAAATCAGTCAAATTATTATGAATTCTTAATAATCTAACAATATTTTTAACTTAATACATCACCAGTTTTATTATAATTTGTTTGAAGTGAAATGGTATCAATATTACCACAGATTTTATTTCACAGAGTAAGCATCGACTCAGCGCAAATTATATAAATATTCTCGATTGTTTATTATATTTTCAGTGGAAATTATTAGTTTAAGACAGACCGTGAATTCATTCTTATGCGGTGCTTTGCCCTTTGTTGATGTGTGATTGTGACATTGTTCTGCAAATTTGGAAGGTAAGAAACTATAACATAATTGATTTTTTTCGACAGTAAGCATTTGGCGAGACTTTAAAATAAAAGGGTGGTAAAATTTACTAGCCAAAATAAATTTTGATTTTAATTGAACCTCTAGTTTCCAGAAAAACATTTATAGCATTAAAAAAAAAAAAAATTGTAAATGACTGTTATTTTTGTTGTATAGTTGAATAATTAAAATTTTTTTTTTATAAATGTACCTATTCTTTTCTTCTTAACCCCTTAACCAATTATCCTGTATATAGAGATGGCGCTGCTGAGGGACCATAGCTAAAAATCCCGTATATATGCGGGGCACGTCATGCAGCTTGACTTAAATTAATATATATAGGTTATTTATGAACTATAACGCTTTAGATGATCTAGGTTAGCTTTAACATAATATATAACACTTTAGATGATCTAGGTTAGGTTAGCTAGGTTTACACATACTGCAATTGGCCCTTTCTTGATATCTTTTGATGTATTTTGCATCATTTCATTTTGTGCGTTACAGTGTCACTGTACAGTTGCCTTTTGTTTTATAAAATATATTTATTCTTGTTTAGTAATTTTTTTGTGAATTTGGATTATTATTCACGTAAAGTAAGTACATTTATTATATTTTTGCTAAGTTTGAAAATCAGTTAAATTGTTTCATTTTAGTTAATTATCTTATTTTTAAAATAAAAGATTTTTATGTTATGTTGGGTAGATGTCTAGAAAATAAATAATTTTCAATAAAAGATTTATTCATATATTTCTTCTTAATTTCTAATTTATTTAATAAATAATTTTAATATTCTAGAAATTTCTTAATTATTAAACAATTACAAGAATGTAAAAAATATTAAATAAATATCACTGAGAAATCAATCAGTGGCTAATATCTCTACATGTTAATTTTCAAAAAAATACCTAAAATGAAAGCATATTTATTATTCAAATTCTGTAATAAGAAAACTAGTCAGTTTCGGGCCTATCACCTTTAAAAATAATAGTCAGTTAAGGGGTTAAAAAAATAAGTTTAAGGGGAAATTTCAGAAATTATTATTTATTTTGGCGACAACTTTTACCGCTCTTCTTATTTTAAAGTCTAACCAAGTATGTTAACCCCTATATGTCGGAAAAAAGCCAAAGAAGTTATCTGGTGCACAAAACGCGAAAAGACAATCGCAAACGAGAACAACTTGAACATAAATTGGCCGGATCGCTGAATAAATTTAAACTTCAGGACCACAAAAAATGAAGAAGAGAAAGTTCTGATAAAGCAAATATGCCGTGTAGCTCTACTACAGAAAAAGAGAGGACACAAGATAACTATGAAGAAACAAATGTTACATGCGAAAATGAAACTGGCCTGACTGGACTGTCTACAGAAGTTGCAGTAGAAGAAATATTGGATTCCGATAAAGCTAGAAATCCATGCTCTTTGAGCATCGTGTCAAATTTAAATAGTTTAGTTGTGGACGAGTTTCTTTCGACCAAATTAAATTTTTCGCATATCTGGGGAATGAGAAATGTTATTTGCAGAGAGCCAATCCATAAGAACTTGCTTCTTATTAGACCAATTTGGAACTTTGTTTAATCGAATAGAGTGATATGAAGCGTTATCAATTATAACAACAGCATTTTTAGGAAGGTTTGGAATTGGTTTTTCTTCTGCCCACTTTTCGAAGATCGTAGAATTCATTTACCCATGGTAATCTCCAGTAGTTGAATTGGCTTTGTATAGTAAGTTTGAATTCAGTAAAAAAACCATTTCTCCACCTGCACACAAAATTATTATGTGCCACGAGGCATTTCCGGTTTGTAGCACTCCACATTCATCTTTAGACTGCCAACATTTTCCATGAGTTAAATTACTATCAATCCAAGTTTCACCTAGATACACAATTGGTCTTTTCTCCTCCCTGAAACGTCGTATTGCTCTCAAATACTGCATTCTAGATAAAACAATGTCGCTTCGCTTTATGATAAGTTTCCTTTTATTCTGGGACTTTTTAAAACATAATCCGATTTCATGAAGTATTTTCCTTAAAGTTTCTCTTTTCCAAAGAAAATTAATTTTTTCTTTAAGCACAGGAATCAGTTTCGGAACAGTTGGCACTCTTTTCTCGACCACGTAAAATTCGTGAATAGTTCTTCTTATAATGTCTACATTAAAATCATTCAAAGCTACAGTTTCGATGGTTTTCTTTCTCTGGCACTTTTTTTTAGGAGATTTCAATTTTGGCTTACCTTCACCTTTTGATTCCCTACGAATTCTTTTAACAGTCGAGCCCGATATGCCTGCAATTGCATTTGCACGTTTTATGACTTGAGAAAAGGGAACAAGGAGACGTCCTTCTGACGATTCTTTTTCTCAGAATGTCAGCACATTATTCAGTATTCTTTTGCAAGAGCTACTGGAACGTTTAACAACAGAAATTGTTGACTGTACTGGATCCATCATACATATTAATAATAAAAAAAATGCACAAAAAGCAACAACAAAAATCAAACTAGTACTAATACAGCGACAGACAAGAAAGCACGTGATTTCGCATGTTGGCGACCAATTAGTACATCCTTCATTTCTTTCTCCCCTTCAGCATGAATCGACTATTCTTGGCAAAATTCCAAGGAGAGACCTACAAATGGTGGGCGAACTATAACGATTAGCAACATTTGAATCATACACTAAAATACGAGACAAATTCTGCGCACATTAAAAACTGTTCAAAATACAGCGAACTTAAAATGTCGTCAATTAAGGAATGCATTATTGATTGTACACAACAACAATTATATGAAACTGAGAAAAAATATTGGCCAACTGTTATTATGTTAATCTACATAATATGATATTTATCAAGACAGTGTATAGCTTTTAGAGATTCTTTACAAAAACTTTGAAAATGATAACGGCAATTTTTTAAAGTTAGTAGAAACTTTCGCTAAATTTGATTCGATAATGGCAGAACACTTGCATCGCATCCTAACATCACAAAAAATGAACATTGCTCATTATTTAGGTGATAAAATATCAAATAAAATCATCTGTATAATTTCTGAAGCTATAAAACAAAAAAAAATTAGAAATGATTAAAGAGGCGAAATATTATTCATTAATTCTTGACACAACTCCAGATATAAGCAACACAGAACAATTATATATTGTTATTAGATTTGTTAATCAAAATAAAGATACAAATATGGCATAAATTCATGAACATTTTTTGGGTTTTCAGTCTGTAGAAGATACCTATGGGCAAGGACTATTTGAATTTATAAAAAAATATTTAAAATGATTGAATATTAACATTTCGGATTTATGCTGCCAAGCTTATTATCACGGTTCAAATATGCAAGGCAAACATAATGAACTACAGAAAAAAAACTTGAAATAAATTCAAAGGATTTTTTTTTATTCCATGTGCTGCTGATTCTTAAATTCAGTAGTTAATGATTCAACTATGATATCCTGTGACACTGTAAATTTTTTTTTTGCTAATACAGGAATTATATAATTATTTTTCAGTATCTGTGAAGCATTGGGCTATATTAAAAAAAACATATTCGTGTTTTAAATTTAAAACTACTTTCTGCTAGTGGGAAAGTAGAGTAGAAGCAATAAAGCAACTTAAAAATAATACCAAGGAAATTTACCAGGCTCTTTTTGATATTACGGAAGATGAACTAAAGATATTGATTCTAGAGTTCAGGCAGACAACTTAATTTCAAAAATTTATTCGTTTTAATTTATTTGCACTGTTCATGTTTGGTACGAAATCATAAGTCACGTAAATGTTGGAAGCAAAATGATGCAGAATTCGATATTTGATATAGGAAAAATTACAGAAAATCTTGATTATGTTATACAAGAAGTAAATATTTGCCGAACAGACCAATATTATTTTGAAAATATTATTAGAACTGCAAAAGAAGTAGCAAACGATCTTAATATTGATCCTATTTTTCAAGACATTTGCAAAATAACAAAAACAAAAATGTTTGGTTACAAAGCATCAGATGAGACAACGCATGATCCTAAACAAAATTTTAAAATCATTTTTTTCTTCACAATTTTAGACACGACAATAACTTCAATCAAGGAAAGATTCATATTCTTAAAACAACATAGTGGGGACTTTAAAGTTATAAGAGACATTAGCAAATTAAAAGATTGGACTGATGAAGATTTGATGAAACATTGTAAAGATTTGCACTTAAAACTGAGCGACAATCACGATTCCAACAATCGCGATATTGATGGTATGACTTTATTTGAGGAATTAAAAACTTTGCAAAAAAGAGTTGGCTCCTCAGGATGTTTTAAATTATATATACGAAAAACACGAAATTAACTGACAAGTTTCTGAATACTGTGATTGTAATGCATATTTATTTAACATTACCAATATTCGTAGCTTCAGGGGGAAAGACGTTTTTCAAAACTGAAACTAATAAAAAATTATTTGCTCTCAACTATGTCTGGTGAGCGTCTAACGGATTTATCAATTACATCAATTGAAAATAATATTATGGATTCATTAGACATTAAAAATATTAAATTTTGTGGTGGCTAAAACAAGACTGATAAATATGTAAAATAAATCTACATTTATCCTAATTGTTATATAGTTAAAAGCATATCTACAAATGATCTTTGTTATGTAATAACATTTCTTTTTATATTAAAATAAAACTAATTTTTGTTTATATATATGTATATATTCTGTTGTATTTATATATTAATGAAATAAACATTTTTGAAAATTTTTATTATTAAAAATTCCTTATTAATGAATTTTAGTAATTACAATGTTCTACTATTGTTAAATAAAATTTATAAGGCTTATTATTGTTTATATGACCATAGGTTTTTTAATTACTATATAAGTTCATATAATAATGCCTACCAGTTTCTCTAGCAACTGTCTAGCTTTATTATATGAACATATATAGTAATTAAAAAAAACCTCTGGTCACATAAACAATAATAAGTCTTATATTTTATCACTTCATGACCAAATATGAATACTTTAAATAAAATTTATTTTATGTATGTGTATAAACTGTTTTGTACTTTTAACAAAGTAAAATTTTTAGCAAAAATTTTTCATGGTAACTTATTTTATGGGGTCGCTGATAATGTTTTGCGCAAGGGCACCTCCTTCCCATGGCATGGAACTGATTGAGGAAATCGATTAATTTCATTACTTCCCAATTTCACATGCTGAATGTAGTCAAAAGTCTACAGTGGCATTGCTTTTATCAGTTCTAGAAGTTATATTTTTGTTTTTGTTGGCAGCTGGTGAGATTTCTTTTAAGTACAAAGTTACATAAGGATGTTAGCTACATTGAGTTCAACATGGTTAATATTGTTACCTTCTTTAATGTAATAGCAAGAAAGAAACAATGAATAAAAGAAAACAGCAGTATGTTCTGTTTTCTTTGTACTATTTCTCATAAGCTTTAAGAGTTGCAACATCAAGTAAGACTTAAATATTTATTGCAATGAAACCTGTGGAGAATTCATGACTAAACAAACACATGTAATAACCACAGTAATAAGTTTCAATACGTAATATTTCATCCTAAGTATCATAGGACATCGTCAGTACAGTTAATTCAAACAAAAAAAAAACTAGGAATAACATACAGTTAGGGCGCATGATTACAATGGAATCCCAATATGCGTGCAGTAGCATTATGGAAGTCAATTAAAATATATCTGGAAAAAAAAAAGATTATATTAAAATAAGATAACATGTATAAAAATTATTTTACACAATTTTGTATGACAATTTCCCATACTTTAGGAATGGCAAAAACTTCATTATGGTTTAGATTTGGTCTGTGAAGTAGGGCTTCAGCACTTTCTTTATATAAATGTTCATGTTTATATAAAAATCTATGTAGAAGTTTGGTCTTTTTCCAATGGATCCTATGGTTTGGGTTTTCAACTCCGTGTTGTGTGAAGCCAGATTTCTGTGGTTTGATAAGACGGATATGTTCTTGATGTTCCGAAATGTGTTTATGAATAGATCTATCTGTCTGTCCATAGTAAGACAATTTACAGGAGCATTAAAGCTGTAAAACTCGGATGCTATCTGGCATGTATCATACACACCAGTGTAAAATCTTAAACAAAAGGAATTTTGTAATTAAATACCTTTAATACAAATTTTACAAGTATGCTAAGTCCCACAAAAAAGACTTGTGTATTAATAGAAAAACTTGATGTTAATTAACTTGGAGATAATAATTTTTTGAAGTTATTGAATATTGTGAAATTAAAAAGCTTGTTTAAGAACAAAGGAAATTACATATGAGGTAAATTGTGTCTAAGTATACTTCTAGTCGACTAAAATTCCAGACAGATTAAGGGATTAAGTCATGACCTGAGGCCACTCCAAACGCAAAGGTCGACATTGCATGGGGGTTTCCCATCTGAGTGCACCGATCGATGAGGGTGACGAGTGCAGAACATCAAGGGTCCGAGGGATTTACTACGTAAGAAAAGACGAAGGTCATCGGAACCAAATAAATAGCAGTGTGCTACGTCGAGACGGGGCGTTTTTCTTGGAGTTAGAGTTCAAGTCGATCCAGTGTGCAGTTCCTGTTCGTGGGTCAGCGTGAAGTTACGAGGTCACATGGAATTCCGACGGGAGAGTTCGGACTCATGACGGTATCAAAGTCACCGTAAGCCGAGGAGTTCTGCGGAAAGTACAGTGTTCGGTAACAGCATCTGAGCTTCACTAGAATCGTGTGTGATGAATCGTTATCTCAATTGGAGACCTTCATTCAAGAAGCAAAGGCCAGGAGAACGATGCAGCTAAAGCAGGTCGTATTAAGAGGAACCAGATGCCGAACATCCAAGCTGTAGAAATTAATTTGTCTACTGATAACAAGGAAGAAGTCTTGCAATTTTCAAAAGGGATGTTCTAGTTGGAACTGGCTATTAGTTTACGGAATTAACAACGCATATAAAGTATATTAATCCAAGCTGTAGGAATTAATTTGTCTACTGATAACAAGGAAGAAGTCTTGCAATTTTCAAAAGGGATGTTCTAGTTGGAACTGGTGATTAGTTTACGGAATTAACAACGCATATAAAGTATATTAATTAAAGGTAACTTTAATGAATAACTTCTATATTTCGGCAACGTCACATTGCCATCTTCAGGAACATAAAGATATGGTATGTGCACGCAGGCACTAACACAAATCAAATGAGGAAGAAAGCAAGAAACTAATATTGTTCCTAAAGTCCTAATGGTGCCCTCTGGCGGGCTAATTTGGTAGTCTTGGCAGTTGGGCTGAAGTTCTCATAATGTAAATCTCCCAAATTTGGGGTAGTTTCATGCACCCAAATTTGTTGAGGTTAGGAACGTTTTTTAGAGCTGCTGAAGATTCTTTGAATAATCTTTCATATTTAAACTTGCTGCGATGAATTATTTTTGTTTTCTTCCAACGAATTTTATGGTGGGTATCTAAGGCATGGTCTGCCAGCCCAGAGCAGCTGTACTGGTGGAACCGGATGTAGTCTTTGTGTTCTGAAATCCTGATATTTGTTGTTCTGCCTGTTTGGCCAAAGTAGGACAATTATATATATATTAAATAAGCCTTGCTACTAGAATCGGGATGTTCTAGTGCAGTGACGAGGTCTAACGGGAATAAGAAGAGATAATCACTCGAATCAACCTGAGAGGACCAGACTTTGTGAAAAGTAAGAACCTTCCATTATTTAGTCAGAAACCAACTTAGATTGTGACGGTGGTTTGAATTGATGAAATTGATTTGAAGTTAATGTTGCAGGATTTTAGGCCTTGAGCTAATATCTGAATTAATTAATTCTATGTAAGAAAAAGCCTAGCTCAAATTATTGTGAAACTGCTTGAGTTTATTAATGTAGAAATTCCTTAAGCGTGTTTTTATTATATGTTGGCAATCAGAATGTATGCACAGTTAAGAGGGCGGGGGGGTAAAATTTTAGACATGTGGTCCTAAAAAGAAATGTTCAGATGGTTGAGGAATATGATTGGATATGATTGGATAACATCATAGAGTTGTTAGATAGAGCTGCTTACAAAAATTAAGTGAATTTAATATCTGTAAATTGTGTATCTTTAGTTAATGATGAATAAACTGTTTTATTTTCAAAATATCTTGCCTGATCTCAAAGTCCAATGCACTACTCATAAAATCGAACCTATGTGTCTTGAAGTAGATATTGCCATGACTGCAGAGTAAGAAATATATATATAGGTAATTTGGTATATAGATTAGTTGGAGAGAGAGAAGAGCTGTGTGTCATACTGGGTGCTCTATTCTACGGAGGGAGATATTTCTCTTATCCTACAATTTTGGTGGCGGAGCTGATTTACAAATAAATTTTCCAAAATTTAAAATTAGAATAAAACACCAGTAAATTAGACAAGGAATTTGGCTCCAGCCCGAAGCACTTTCTTTGTTCTTGACATTTTGCACACGTGATCCTTACTATTTGCGGCCATAAGATAGAAGTAGCATTGTTAACGATAAAGCAACAAGGAGGTTCAATTGGAAATCATACAAGACAAATTAAGGTATAGATATTAAACAAAAATAAAGTATGAGAACAAACACCACATATTTTACACCAGGTAGCATCAGAGGTGAGAGTTTGTCTTTATGCTGAATTATTCAAATTTGTCAAATTATTCAAATAAAGTAAGAGAACAAACACCACATATTTCACACCAAGTAGCATCAGAGGTGAGAGTTTGTCTTTATGTTGAATTATTCAAATTTGTTATTACATCCGGTTTCTTCACCTGGAAAGAGTAAATTTACAAGCAAGAGGAAGCTACAGCAATGGAGTTTCCCTTATCACCAAACTTAGCCAACCTGGTTCTAGAATACCTTGAAGAAAAAATTTTCACATTTAAACCCAAACCAAAAATTTGGCTATGATATGTTGATGATGTTTTTGCTATCTGGGGTCATTCCGAACAAGAACTACACCTGTTTTTAGATAAAATAAACCTTCATCCTCACATCATATTCAATCATATTCACACTAGAAAAAGAATCTCCACAGGGTATTTCCTTTCTGGATTTACACATCCAAAGAAAAGAAGATGGTTCCATCTCCACTTCTGTCTATTGCAAACCAACATTTTCAGGTCGCAACATTCACAATTCTTCTGCTCATCATTATTCTCAAAAATTTGGCATCATTAAATAATTAGTAACCAGAGCACACAGATTCTGCTTCTCTGAAGAATCTCTAAACCAAGAATTGGAAATAATAAAAAATACAGCCATGCTAAATGGATACAATCTTAAAACAACTCAAAAAATCATCAGTTCCCCACACATCGAAAGACATTCGAAGGCATCTCCGAATGTCTTTCAAAATTTATGAAGAAATACAAACTTGCTACCACCTACAAACCAATCAACCAGATCTATAACTTGTTACCTTCTCCTAAAGACAAACTCTCGCCTCTGATGCTATCTGGCTTGTACGATACACGCTTGATAGCATCCGAGTTTTACAGGTTCCATGCTCCTGTAAATTGTCTTACTATGGACAGACAGGTAGATCTGTTCATAAACACATTTCAGAACATCAAGACCATATCAGTCTTTACAAACTGCAGAAATCTGGCCTCGCACAACAGGGAGTTGAAAACCCAAACCATAGAATCCATTGAAAAAGACCAAATTTCTACATAGATCTTTTGCTGCCTATACAAAATAATTTTTAAAAAATAATTTTTTTCCTAATCAGTAACCAATTTATTAATAAATAAATCTACAGATTTATTTATTAATAAATTGGTTACTAAATCAGAAAAAAAGTGATTTTTTTTTTAAATTTTGTATAGGCAGCACCCCCACTTAAAACTTCACAGGCCGCCACTGTCATGAACGTTTATATAAAGAAAGTGCTGAAGCCCTACTTCACAGACCAAATCTAAACCATAATGATGTGCTTGCTATTCCTAAAGTATGGGAAATTATCATACAAAATTGTGTAAAATAATTTTTATATATGTAATCTTATTTTAATGTAATCTTTTTTTTCCCCAGATATATTTTAATTTAATTCTATAACACGTTACTGCACACATATTGGGATTCCATTGTAATCATGCACCCTAACTGTATATTATTACTAGTATTGTTTGAATTAACTGTACTGACAATGTCGTATGATACTTAGGATGAAATATTTACTTATTAAAACATATTTTCTGTGGTTATTACGTGTTTGTTTAGTCAAGACTTAAATACACTATCATGACTGGAGTATATGAGATTTGATATAATATATGCTTTGAACAGTGATAGTAAAAATAAGTCAACTAAATTTCAAGTAACTTATGGAAGTGTTAATTGACATTTTTTTGGGGGAAAAAAATGCAAAAACAAACTTGAATATCCGTAGCACTGATGACTGACTAGTGTTGTTGATCTCCCTTGATCTTCATGGAGTTATGTAACTCCATGAAGGTCAAGATAATAATAATATGAGAAGATAGAAGGAAAAGATTTGGAGGAGCTCTCTCACCAGGAAAATTTCGATTTGGAACCTACTCCAATTAGGCATGAGGTTGAAAGAGCAATTAAACAGCTTAATAGCAATAAGACCCTGGGTGCAGATGAAATCCCATCTCCATCTGTTCAATGGGCATCCACAGATGCCGTATGGTCACTCCGATGCTCGGTGATGTGCCACACCAGGCCTCGCCATATAGTCCTTTTGCATGCTTTTCTGGAGGCTTCAACTCTCTGAAGATCATTCACTCTGTGCACACCATCCATCCCTCTCATTGACGGTCTACCCCTTCCTCTTTTTCCAGGTACTTTACCTTCAATGTGTTTTGGATGTAGTTGTTTTTCCAACAGCAACTTATGGATGTGAGACTGAGAACTTATATAAGAAAAGGACAGCTGCTTTTGAGACATGATGTTATAGAAGGCTGTTGAGAATATCACATGCTGAAAGGCAGACAAATGGATGGGTGCTAGAAAGGATCAGTAGAACTTTAAGGCTCCTTAAGGATATTGACAAAAGAAAGTTGAAATACTTTGAACACATTGAAAGGATGGAAGGAGGACTTCTTCTTAAAACAGTAATAGAAGGTAAATTCCAGGAAAAAGAGGAAGGGATAGACCATCAATGAGATGGATGGATAGTGTGTTTGAAGTGACTGATCTTCAGAGAGTTGAAGCCTCCAGAAAAGCATACAACAGGACCACATGGGAAGGACTGGTGTGGTACATCTCCAAGCATCTGAGTGACCATACAGCATCTCTTGATGTCAAATGAAATTAATTGATAGAAAGCATAGGTTGAGACTTTTTTGAGAATCATTCCAAGACCTTTTCTTGCACATAAAGGTAGGTTAACTTATCCTACTTGAAGAAAAAAGTAGTTTTAATTTTATATATAGTTGGTGATTGAGACATAAATTCAAGTGTTTAAATTGAAGCAAATTAAGATTCGTGTGTTAAGACAGATCTAATATTCCATTAAACCTCCAACATGTTAATTAACAGCTTCATTTTTTTTTTGTATGGTGCTTTGTTGAATATAGTGTTTCTCTGAACACCAGTGTCTATGTAACCTGAATGAAATATTAGATTTAAACATAGCTTTGTCATAATTGGAGATATAGGCTTTGCGTGCAGTTATATCAAACTGAGTAATGATTTACTAAACTTGAACCGCTGGTGCCATCCTACCAACCCTCCTTTTTGCCCTCCCTCGATGAGTCTATGGACTCCCTGGAGGTGTCAAATAATAATAGTAATAATAATTGTGTCAAGTGCTAAAGGCAATTCCATTAAAATAGCATGATGTATAACATAATATAGTGAATCCTAATGAAAAACATCTCCATGCAAATCAAAAATATTTACATACAGATGTTTTTAATTCTTAAATCTATTACTTTTTAAACAAACTGATTTTTCTTTTATTGCAGTTTTCGTAATTTCTGCTGCTTCTGTTGCCCTGCAACTTGGTAACTGCCCACTGTTCATGTTTTTGATGTTTCTTGCTTCAATGGTGGCATTTTTCTCAACACATTGGCAAGACCATGTGACACATGTTATGGTATTTGGCAAGTAAGAACCCTTCATTGCCTTACTTCAAAATTCTGCTCATAAAGACAGTATATGTGCATTTGAATTAATAAATGTACAAGAAGATAGAAATAGTGGTAACTCCTATAACAAATTAATTTGATTTTTTTTTTTTTTCCAAGCATAAATTTCTGGACTCTCAGTTACAATAACTGAAGAATGAGGCAATGGAAAACCACTTACCAGCAGATTGAAAGGTAGATGATACTGCATAGGAATAAAACAATGATGAAAGAAAATTAACAGGAAGCTATTCATTCCCTTCCACCCTTACCCTTTGTGCATTCCAGGTTGGCTCTAGTCTTAATTCATATTTTTCCTACCTTTCTCATCTCTTAAAATATCTATTCCAGCACTTCCTTTTCTATCCATCACCACAGTTTTCTAATTCTTTATCTTTTTCTCAGTCTTTATCATTATATTGTGCCTTCTACCCATCATAAATCCTTCCAGTAATGTTTTCCTGCTTTTCTCAAATACCTATAGAGAATTGTCCACTTCCAATCTGCTGGTAAGTCATTTTCCATTTCTTATTTCTTGGCATCAGTACAGAACATTAAGCTTCATTCAAACAAATAGCAAAGAGAATAAGCTAATAATATATGGAGTATAGTTTCACTATATGCTATTATTAAATTTTATGCATTCCTAGAAAACTTTTGCCAACATAAAATTAATATAGTATAGTTGATTCACTATAACAAATAAAAGAAGTTCACTTTAGTATATACTCTTCAGTAAAAGTATTCTTGTGGCTTCTACAAGTTTGTTATAGTCAGAGTCAACTGTTGTACTGTCCTTTGTATTTTCTTTCCAACTGTATTCTTACAGTGATTATAAAATTATGTAAACTGTTAATTTAAATCAGAAGTAATTATCAGTATTGGTTTTAATAAATGTTCAAGTTCTTTTAATGTTTATTATAGCTAGTTCTATATTTTTTTAGTTGACTTTATAGTAATTATTTTAGCACAGGGTTTTCTTTTCTAGGTATCATCATGAAATCCTAAGAATCATCATAGGAGACCAGCACATGCCTATTGTACCTCTCCTTGAACTTATTCACTGATAGTGCATTCTCAATTGCTTTCAGCATTCCATTCACTTGCCAATCTCTAAACAAAAAATTGTCTTCATATTCTTGCTAGGTGTCTCCTTGTTCTCTCTTCATCTGTCATGTATTAAAAAATTTCTTCATGTGTATTGCATAAAAGCCACCTAAAAGATATATTTGTTTCATATCCCATATTTTCAGTATATGAACCAAATTATAATATTCTATCTTTATAAGGAACAATCCACTCACCTTATTTTGGTCACCAATCACTGAATCATCTGTCACTGAATCTCTTGAAATCCAGGTACCCATATTTGAGTACAGTAATCTTGATAGTAGTATAATCATAATATTCCAGGTGTGATTATATCAAAGTGTCATAAAGAGGGAATTGCATTTTGAACATTCAAGCTATTTAGTCCGGTTTTATAATAACTCTTAAACTTCAACTTCCTATCAAGTCTGAATTTCTAACCTTCATCAGTTGATTTATGACACAGCTCTATGAATCCTGAAAAAGAATGATGTGTAGTTTATTGAAGTGTGAAATGGATAGATGGACTCGACTAATGGATTGCACTTGAATAGATTTAAAGTTAAATGTTTGGAGAAAGTGTTGTTCAGTGTGAGCTTGGCAGTGAAGAGTTAGGAAAATTTGAGCTATTAGGAAAAATATAGATGAGCATGTGTCTAGCCACCCCAAAACCAAATGAATGTAAGAATGATTTTAAAAAAAACCAATTGCTGAATGTACACTATCTGATCAAAAGTATCCGAACACCTACTCGAAACTGTAATCAGACTTTCCCTATGATGCACTTTCCACTAGTGAACATTAATATAGGGTGGGTCCACTCTTTGCTTCTATGACAGCTCTAACTCTGCTGGAGAGTCTTTCTAACAGGTGTTGGAACATCTCTGGAGGAATGGCAGCCCATTCTTCCTGAAGAGCTGTAGCCAGAGCAGTTCATGATGTGGGTCATTGGGGTCTGGAGCGAAGTCGGCATTCTAATTCATCCCAAAGGTGTTCTATGGGATTCAGATCAGGGCTCTGGGCCAGCCAGTCCATTTCTGGAAAGTTATTGTCCATAAACATTCCCTCACAGACCTTGCTTTATGGCAGGTAGCATTGTCATGCTGATACAGACAATAGTCATCACCGAATTGATCTTCTACCATAGATAGTATGCAATGGGTCAAAATGTCCTTGTTCCCTTCTGCATTTAGATTTCCATGTAGTGTTATGAGAGGGCCAAGTCCATTCCATGAAAAACACCCTCACACTGTAACACCGTCTCCTCCAAATTTCACTGTTGGCACTACACACTTACAGGAATCATTCTCCAGGCCTTCGCCACCCCCAGAGCCTCCCATCAGACTCCCACTTGGTAAAGTGTGATTTATCACTCCAAATCACACATTTCCAGTTGTCAAGTGGTGTCACTCTTTACGTGACTGCAGGCAGTGCTTAGTGTTCTCAGAAGAAATGTTTGGTTTATGGGCAGCTGCTCGACCATGGAACCCCATTCCTTTTAACTCTCAAAGCACAGTCATGGTGCTGGCTGGACAGTTAATAGCACTGCAGAACTCCTGGGTGATTGTTTCACTCGATGCCTGGCAATTTCCAGGAACTTCTTCAATGCTCGATAGTCCCTGTCTGTCATTAAACGTGGCCTACCTGACCGTGGTTTCATTGTGATTGTGCCTTCACGTTTCTGCTTCACAATCAAGTCAACTTCACAATTGTTGACTTGTTCAACTTGAACAACACACAGCTCTGTGCATCCTTTTATACCAGTAAGTGAAGTCGTAGTGACATCTAGATGTCAATTTACGAATTACAGAGGGGTGTCTGGATACTTTTGATCAGATAGTGTAGTTTCCATCTTAAAGCAGATCCTGAATTTGAATGGAACAATTGATATAGGGCAGGTAGGTAGGTTTGTAGTTGTTGGTACAACAGGGAGAATTGGGGAGAATATTTCATTTTATATATAATAATGCTAGAAGTATTTGTCAGTGGTTAGTTCAACTTGGCTATAAGTTATAGAGTTGGTGAGCCTTTGTTGACAAAGGATAATAATAATAATTATTATTATTATTATTACGTGACATCTCCAAAGACTCATCGAAGGAGGGCACTACTCTACAACTGTAACGAATCGCAACTACCATAATCATCTACACCAATGCCATGTACTGTCCACCACCACTAGTATTTCCACAGACAATCACAAACATCCATGCCCATGGCGGGATTCAAACCTGCAGCCATTTGGCTATAGAGTGGATATACTAACTGGGCCAGTGATAATAAGGAGAAGATTTTCAGGCAGAAACAAGATGCTGGAAGGCAGTGCAAGTCTAGCTGCTGTAAAACAAATTCCAACAGATAGCAGTGGTTACTGCTATAGGGTGCATGGGAGGATGTGAAGAGCATATATTTGTAATGCTTTACACTGTGATTTACAAATTATATAGAGTCATACCCCGACTTATGCGAATCCGGAGTTACGCGGTTTCACATATGTACGTATTCCCTTCACGCCTCACCACTAGTCGTATCTTTCCGGCGCCGACTGTGTTCGCCAGTGTTGCACATGCTGGTAAACAAGCACTGACATGTTTTGCGCGGTCTCCATTCATACACGATTTTTATAGTCTACAAACCTTGCGATTGTTTAATGTTATGTTCTTGATAAAAATTTTATCACATAAAAAATAATAATGTCGTCCAAAGAAAGCAAGTCCGATTCTTCTACAGCTAGCAAGAAAAGGAAAACATTGACTTTGGAAATAAAACTCAACATTATTAAGCATTTTGAAGGTAAGATGAAAATTTGTGAACTAGTAAAGAAGTTTGATCTACAGGAATCCACAGTAAGAACAATCATAAAAGAAAGGTTTACAGATTTTGGAGGACATAGATTCTAATGAGGAATGAATTGTAGCCACAAGGTAAGGAATAAAAAAATCATTAGCTTGCTATGAAGAAATTTTTTGTGACAAGAAAAAGACATTATGCCGTCAGATGAATGTATTAGATTTTATGAAACCATTGACATCGAAATAACTTTCTTTTTTTTTATGTACGAAAAACTACAATTATGATTATATTTCTTAAAAAATATAGGTGGTTTTGTAAACCTTTGGTCCCAATTAACTAATATTTTGTATGTTCCTATACAAAATTATACCCGAGTTCAATAACACCTTATCCCTACACTTTCCTCTACAGATAACGGGGAAGATAAATTCTTTAAGCCAGTCCTTATAAGGACTAAGAATAAGTTTTATTTGCATTTAATTTTTATTTAATTAATGATTTTTTACCAGTAATTAATTTGTAAACATTAAATTGGAATCGTTATTTAGAATAATGGCTAAATAAAATAATGGTCAGGAATAAAAAAATCATTAGCTTGCTATGAAGAAATTTTTCATGACAAGAAAAAGACATTATGCCGTCAGATGAATGTATTAGATTTTATGAAACCATTGACATCGAAATAACTTTCTTTTTTTTTATGTACGAAAAACTACAATTATGATTATATTTCTTAAAAAATATAGGTGGTTTTGTAAACCTTTGGTCCCAATTAACTAATATTTTGTATGTTCCTATACAAAATTATACCCGAGTTATGTGAATTCGACTTACGTGCTTTTTGTTGGTCCCACCTACTGCATAACTTCGGGGTATGACTGTATTTGTAAATCACAGTTTTATTTATTTATTCATGTCGAGTTTCCTCCCTTTTCTCCCCTGTCCCTATTGGGGCGAGTTGAGCCCCCTTATGGGGGGTTAAGTATTTATGGCTGTAGATCCATGTGTGTTCACGGGGCCGGTTTGCCTGCTTGCGGGATGAAAAACCCCAGATAAACTGGGGGGGGGGACCCTGCTGTCCACGCCCAAGACTGGCTAACTTGACTATGGCTGAGGAAGATTCTTAAGCTCCTCATGTCGGCGATGGGAATCGAACCCAGGACACTCCTTCCCCAGGCATATGGTTGCGAAGAGCAAAGCCACTAGGCTAACCATGCAGACATAAATCACAGTGAGCATAGAGTAATTAAATAGCTCTGCAGGGTGGCTGCCAGATATATGGAACCAAATCAGTTGGTAAAGTGTTCAAAGAGGCTTCATAATCTTGCTTCCACCTAGATTGCCAGATTGTGCCTGGAAGGAGACTGTGTAATGATATGTGAGAGGCACTGTTGAGGCCACATTATGACCTGGAGACTGGTTGTGCTCTCTATATGGGTGACATTTTTAAATGTCTCCTCCCACAGGATGCTCCCCTGTTCTTTTTTCTTTTTCTCTTCATCGTTTGAAATATTAACATCACGGTAAACCAAAATATAGCCACTGTGGTAAAAATCCCCCCCCTCAAAAAATTAAGCTTAAATCTTACAAAAAAATTCCTTCCATGTTCACTTTACAAACATTTGTGATATAACACTAACCTAAATGATGTGCATCATCAGCTACAGATATCAAAATCTGATCTTTTGGTTTTTGACCAAACTCCAAATCTGCCACAGCAATAACAGCCCATCTTAACTGTCCAAAAATCCTGTGATTCCTTCTGCTACAAGGGCGGTGTCTGTGCCATTTGATATTCCTTGCCAAAGGATGACTAATCTTGAATCTTCACTTTTTTGACCTTTTGTGGCTTAAGATTTTCTTATCCTTGAATCTTGATTTCCTATAAACCAAATTCCGTAACAATGAAGTTGTCTTTCTTGATGACATTAATGTCCACTACTTTAACTGGCTCTCTTTTATCAACTCACTGATCAAACTGGAAGAGAAGCTGAGGTATCTACTGTAAACAATTGATTCATCTAAAGCAAAGTGTTCATCTCCCAACAAGAATTCCTGACAAGCCTTTCCACTCACCTAATGCTGCAGATCTTTTCTTAACTGGTTCACCTTCCTGGTGATTGTCTTATTAGTAATTCAGATCACAATCTCATCCAAGTTTCATCTCTAGTGGAATGCTATCCACTCTTAGCCATTCACAATTGTGTATACTTTGGCTTTACAACAGTGCTGAATGGGAAATTATCCCTGATTTTTACTGGAAAGAAGTCCTTTCAATAGTTAGACTACTGTTTCTATTTCTACAGATCCAGATTCTTGTTGTGAACTTGTAATAGAAGTTATTCAGAGGAATGAAGGCCTTCTTTCCCCACTCTGTTTTAAAAAAAAAATCACATCCAAGCTATGGTTTTACCAAATGTCTACCTAGAGAGTCCAAGAAAAAACAGCATGCTGGCTTGAGACAAAAGCTCCAAGTTCATTTATAGCCTACAATGAAGTTTGCAACACTTGCAAATCCATCATGAACAGAGCTGTCTGAATCTGAAAGGACTAAATGTAGAAAACTTGCCACCAGTATCATTGGTGGCAAGTATCAGTATCATATGATAAAGGGTTAGTAGGACATCACGAACACCCATGCCCTAGGCAGGATTCAAACTCACAGCCTCTTGGCTGGAAAACAGATGCTCGAACCACTCGGCCAACCAGGCTTGCTCAGTACCATTGGTAGTTGTTCCTACTGGTTACTCACAAAAGCTGTGGGAATGCAACTGTTGTCAGTCTGTGCTGAGAGTATATATATATATAAAATTACAACTGAGTTGAATGAAGGAAAAACTACATGCAGAATCTACTGGATTTTGTAAAGGCATCTGATAGGATACCACATGGAACTCTGTTACATAAATTGAAGCAAATTGAGATTTTGAATATAAATCTGGCTGATGGACAGACATCAAAGAATAGTATATAGAGGAGTAGAATCTAGAAGATAAAAGTGACGAGGGATGTACTGCAGGACTCTTTTCCTGGGTTGTTGTTTAATTTTGATATAGAAATTATTTTATTTTATATTTAAATGATTATGAAGAAATTATATATCAGTTCTCCCACGTATATACACATATGCGAGGTCCCAGAACCTATGATACAACAGTACAGAGTGTGGGCAGGTAGTTAGAAAGAAGAAAGCAATTTGCTGATGTGTTTATAGAAGACCTGAGAGTTGTAATCATTGGGGAAAACAGTTCCAAAGTGTGGAGAGGCAGAGAATTTCATTTGATAAGTTTGAAGCTGAATTGTTATGGGTGTTGACCAGTAGCTGCTCATATTCACACATAATTAGAAGAAAGTGGAGGATGATAGTGGCCAGTTCATTGGAGCAATACCCACAGAAATACCTACAGAAAAAATATAATGCAGGAACAGAGCATCTGATAAGAAAGTGACTAGAGGGAGTCATTGAGGGGGGGGGGATCATCAATTAAGTGAATTGTTCACTTCTAAATACAATCAAGCATTCTCAGGGATATCCTGAGAATGCTTGATTGTATTTAGAAGTACACCACCCCAAATGTAGGAACAGTATTTTAAGGTGAGACTAATTTGAGCTCTATAAAGTGTCAGGAATCAATCAGGAGGGAAGTGCTGTTTAAAACGAAAAAGAACACTGAGCGTTTTGGAGATTGAAGAGTCTGGACCTGATATACTTGTGACAAAATAGGTTTGAACTGTCTGTCCCTTTCTTAACTCTGGTCAGGCTACCTGCCAGATCATTATCCTTTTCTGTCTACATAATCCCTATCCACACTGGTAAGTATATCCATCATCACTCACATTGTCAACCCTCCCATTGGTGAGTTATTGAAAACCAACCTTGACAAATAGATCCAGAATCATCTGCTTGGACAATGCTAGCCTGCCCACTGAAATCAATCGCATATGGTCCCCTTTTCAAAATTGAATTCTATGCCCCAAACCCAATCATCCCTTCTCCCCCCTAGAAAAAAAATTATTGCCTGCCTTTACATCCAGGACACCTCAAAAATTTTTTTTGCATTCTGGAAGATACAAATACAATCTTCCTTTAATCCATAACCAAAAATTAGCTGCTCTTATCTGCTCACCAAAAGATCCTCTTTGTTATTTATACCATCCTTGTGTCCACAGTATTTTCTTCTCTCATAAATTGGCATATTTTGGACAAACAGGAAGAACAGCTATCAGATGTTAGGAATCATGTCCATGATCTATATAGTAGCTATTGTGGAGTGTAACAGGTCACTAGATCCAATGGAAACCTCCATGTTATAGAGAATCAAGCACAACTCTGATTGTTCCTGGAATCTGCAACAGCACTATAACATTTTCCAAATGTAAGCAAATATGGCTACCTCACCTATCCCAAATCTGGAGATTATCATTTTGAGATCTTTAGCAGAATGAATAAGAATGAATAGAGTGTACATCTCTGTGCCAATGCCTTGGTAACCAAGGTAAAATATTGGTGTAATAATTTAACAATGATGTGAAGTTAATTATTATCCCTAGGCATGTATTTTCTTATCTAAACAATTAATATTAAGCATCCATTCTAGACTGGGGTAGGGGAAGGTAATAATCATTCTGGATATGAAAAGTAAACAAAGAGTTGGTGGACAGTAGGCACACTCAGGGTTGAATCTTGGGGGGGGGGGGGCATAGCTGAGTAGACAATTTGAGAATACATGCTACGCATCGCATACGACATATGACTGAGCATCTGCAATGATTGCTAATTTATAAGTAGTATAGAAATAGAAGGCACGACACAACATTAAAAAAATGAATTTTATTAATTAGGAAAAGATTTTTTGGAAAATTTTCTAGTGTTTTTTTTCCTTTTTTTTTGGGAGGGGAGAATCCCTTGATAGAAACCTGAAATTTAGGGGACATATTGCAAAGGTACTGAAGGTAACGCACAGGATTGCTGCAATAATGAGAAGGACACTGACCTGCAGAGATAAAATGGTTATCATTCCATTGTATAAGTCTCTGATCAGACCACACTTAGACTATTGTTCTCAGATCTGGTCCCCAGGATTTGAAGGGGATAAATTAACTGTGGAAAGGGTACAAAGGCAGATAACAAAGATGGTGTTGGGACTGTATGTTAGTTATGAGGATCGGCTGAGGGAGTGTGGATTGCAGAGTTTAGTGGATAGAAGAAGGAGGGTGATATGATTGAGACTTTAAATTGTTGAGAGGTGGTTACAGGGTTGACACTGGGGGGGGGGGGGTCTTTTGCTTGGTTGAACAGCGGGAAGGAGTCATGACAAGGGGCCATCCCTAGAAGTTATGAAAGGAAACTGTGAGCAAGAGGGTGAGGAGTGGTTTCTTTGCATGGAGGGTGGTTGAACCATGGAATGCATTGCCTGATGGAGTGGTGAGAGTGAGAATGGTCAATGCATTTAAGGAGTGGTATGATAGACTTTGTTTCCTAGGAGGGATCTCTCTCAATGAGTCTTGATAGACTTGTGTTTCTTAGAAAGGACCTCCCATGATGAGTCTTTTGACTCCATGGAGGCCTGAATAATAATAATTTCTCCTCCTAATCGCTACGAAAGAATTTCTTAGGATTTTTCTTGGTCTGTGGTGGTAATTTTTTCTCATATTCCATTTTTGTCCTTACCTAGTCAGTTTCCTGGCTTGAGTCTTGTATTCATATGCAAGATGAGAGGTTTTTTAGAATTTTCCATTGCTGTTGATAAAGATTGATGCACTGCTATCTCTCTCTCTCTCTCTCTTGCAATTTTCATCCATGTAACTGCTGCAATCTGATTTCTAATATTATTTTAGTCACTTGCCTTATAATTCCACACATATATATATATATATATATATCCTTTCTCCTTGATACTTCTGTATGTCTCTTCAGCATCCAAATCATGACTGCATGATCCTTCTCACTGAAAAGTTCAGGAGAGAGCTTAGAGTTGTAACACAGAAGGTGGAGTAAGGGTGAGTTTACCTGAAAAGGAAACTGGTGATGCTTGGGCAGTGGTTATGAATTATTTAACAGCAGCAATGTCTGAATGTATTTCAGAGGTTAAATGAGTACATGTAAAATCATTGCAGTCTAGAAAAAGGCATTATGGAAGAAAAGAGAAGTTAATCAGCTGTGTAAGTAGTATAAAGAACATGCTTGGGAGGTGACTGTTGGGAAGGAGAGTTCAGTTTGAACAGTGGTTGACCAATCAGGTCAAGAAAATCAAAGGTCTTTAGATATGTGACCTGAACAAGTAAGAAAGGTTATGGAAGGGTGATGTTTAATTTAATGAATATTTCATTAGGTATTTTATCATTATTATTATTACGGGCTACTCCATGGAGTTCTTAGACTCATCAAAGGAGGCCCTAAACATCATGCCAAGCACTATCCAACATTTTCATGGTATCTATCATACTGTGCTTGGAACTCATTCAGTCATGGCACCCACAACAGACTCTGGCAACCTATTCCACTCATTCACCACTCTCCAAGCAAAAAAAAAAAAAAAAAACTAGTTCTAACACCCTTGCTAACTACACTCTTACTCAGTTTCAATGGATGATCCCTAGTTCTCCTACAAACACACCTGTTCTGAAAATTTTCCTCTGAATTAATCTTGTAAAAATCCTTCTGTAATTTGTATGTCTCAGTTCCTGTAACTCACAAATCTTCAGCCTGTTCTCGTAAGGTTTATTCCATAGACCTGCTATGGGATGAGCTGCTTTAGCCACTTTTGCTATGCACTCTCTAAACTTTAACTCCTTAATATCTGGCTTCATCAGTTTCCTGTGGTACAGTTCCATAATTGTGGTATGAGTAATCTTTTCACCCCAAAATGCATAACCTTACACTTTGCCACATTAAACTGACATTTAATCTCTTTTGTCCAGACTGTCATTCTATCCAGATCATCCTGCAAAATTTTATCATCATCTGTTTTAACTATTGCCCTACCCAACTATGCATAATTGGCAAATAACTGAACAGTTCCTCTCAGATCCTTTCCTATATCATTAATGTACAAATTAAACAGTAGCAGCCCAATAACAGAGCCCTGTGGCACATCACTAGTCATAGGCCTTCTTCTGGACTATACTCCTGAATAAACTACTCTCTGATTTTTCTCCATCAACCACCAAGAGGGTGGTCGATGGGTTGATGGAGAGAGATCAGAGAATAGTCTGACATTTGCACAGTATCTATCATACTTTGTATGATATCATCAGTATCTATCATACACCTCACCAACCCTGTATCCATCCCCATGTGCTGTATATAGGAGGAAGAAGGGTAATATGATAGAAGACCTACAAGTTAGTAAGGGGTTGTTATAGGATCAATGTTGAAGAGGTTTTATAGAAAATGGTGGAAGATCAGGGGAGAACCAGAGGTCATCCCTGGAAGCTGTATAAGGAGGGTGTGAGCAGGGGAGTGAGAAACAAGTTTTTTTGCATGAAAAGTTGTGAATGATTGGAATGCCTTGCCTGAGAAGATGGTGTCTGCAAAGAATTTGAGTATAGAAGAAATGGCAGGGGAGAGACTGTTGATGTTCCAGTGAATTAACCACAACCTTCACATACTTGTTAACAAGAATATTGCAACAGGGGGAAGTCTCAAAGGAGTAAAATGCATAAAATTGTTCCACCTCACAAAGAGTGATATGACTGAGGTTTTGAATTGCAGACCAATCGTAGTGTCTATAATAGTTAGTTGAAGTTGCTGAAAGTTAGGACTCAGATTCGGTTGATAACAGCAGAGTTCTCTATGATCAGCATGGGTTATTAAAGAGAAGTAATGTTTGGCAATCTGCTTGCATATTACAACAGGGTGACAATACATTGGACAAGGGAGATGCATATGAAGTAAGATATTTACAATTTGCAAAGACCTCTGATAATTGCCACTTGACAATTTGTTAATTAAATTGGGATGAATGAAATTAATGATAAAGAGGAAATTGGACAAGTGATTGACTATGAGTATCAGTAAGTTGTGTATAGTGGTATTCCAAAAGAGGAAAGTTACTAATGTTGTGTATACTTGAAAGGTTGTGTTTTGGGACCATAAAGGACTTGTGAGGCAGTGCATTTTGAAGCAATACAGTGTGAAATACAGAACAACAAGTCAAAATATATAGTTAATTGCTACTATAGGCTATGAGGGAGTGCAAAGGAATACATGAAGGACATGCCTGAGAAGACTAGCTCATTGAGTGTAAAATGAGTACTTGTTATGGAGACTTCAACTATAGGGAGAAAGTAATAGAATTTAACAGGCACTAAGAGAATTACCTGACATAGCGTATCTAGTGTAAGCATCAGAAGATTTGTCCCCAACCACGTTAACCACATGACCTCCAACTGAGGAAGAGTGATCATGCAGCCTTGACCTGGGAGGTGGCTTAATATGTAAAATCTAGTGGATAGGAGGAAGAGGGGTGATATCATAGAAACCTACTACTATAAGGGGTTGTTATAGGATCAATGTTGGAGAGGTTTTATAGAAAATGGTGGGAGATCAGGGGAGAACCAGAGGTCACCCCTGGAAGCTGTATAAGGAGGGTGTGAGCAGGGGAGTGAGAAACAAGTTTTGTGCATGCAAAGTTATTATTATTCAGGCCTCCATGGAGTCAAAAGACTCATCACAAGAGGTCCTTCCTAGGAAACACAAAGTCTATCAAGACTCATCATGGGAGGTCCTTTCTAAGAAACACAATTCTATCAAGACTCATCAAGGGAGATCCCTCCTAGGAAACACAAAGTCTATCACCACTCCTTAAACTCATTGACAGTTCTCGCTCTCATCACTCTATCAGGCAATGCATTCTATGGTTCAACCACCCTCCATGCAAAGAAACCACTCCTCACCCTCTTGCTCACAGTTTCCTTTCGTAACTTCCAGGGATGGCCCCTTGTCATGAACTCCTTCCCGCTGTTCAACCAAGTGAAAGAACTCCCCAGTGTAAACCCTGTAACCACCTCTCAACAGTTTAAAGTCTCAATCATATCACCTCTCCTTCTTCTATTCACCAAACTCTGCAGTCCACATTCCCTCAGCCGATCCTCATAACTAACATTGTACAGTCCTGAAACCATCTTTCTTATCTGTGTACCCTTTCCACAGTTAATTTATTCCCTTCATATCCTGGGGACCAAACCTGAGTCCTTCACCACCTTTGCAATATGTTCCTTGAATTTCAGGTTTCTATCAGTCATCAATCCCAGATCTCTTGTCTCCCCTACTTCCTCCAGTATAGCTCCTCCAATATTGTGTGCAGCATCCCATCAATGTGTCCCAAACCTTGTGAATGATTGCAATGCCTTGCCTGAGAAGGTGATGTCTGCAAAAAATTTGAGTGTGTATAAAGTGTGGTATGATGAGCTGTGTGTATGACAGAAGGACCTCCTAGATGAGTCTGACTCCTTGGGATAATAATAATAAAATTTTAAGTTAGTTAAAAAAAAGAATTTTTACAGAGCCAAAGATTATAACAATTTAGGAGGCAGTATGGAGCAATATCATGGCATGAGAAATTACAAGAGAATGATGTTAGCATGCCTGGAAAATGGTCAAGGGATGCTTGAGGGGAGTAATATTTAATTCCATACACAGAATCATGGGGATAAATCAAATGGGCTGTATCATGCTAAGCAGAAGTGCAAAAAAAATATATATATATATGTATATATACACACACACAAGGGTGGTCTGAAAAGTTCTTGGCCTAACAATAAAAAAACGAATTTATAATTTCAAAATTAATTTTATTTTTCAGCATAATTTCCCTGAAGACTAATATATTTATTCCAGTGATGCTTGGGCGCTATTATCCCATTCCTGTAGTATTTCTCAGTAAGATCTGCAAAATACCCCTCTACAGCTGTAATCACCTCTTGATTCGAAGAGAAACGCTGACCAGCGAGAAAGAGATAGAAGTCAGAGGGAGTCAAATCTGGGGAATAGGTTGGATGTTCCAACAATTCATAGTGCAGATTCTTTAATTTTCCTATTGCCAAAACACTTGATTTTTTGCGAAAAAATATGACTTTTTTCGTTTACAAACCCGGTCTTTTCTTATGAATTTTTTCGTCTAGTCTGGTTAAAAGATTGAAATAATATTCCCCCGTTATTGTTTTATCCTTTTCAAGATAATTAATAAATAAAATGCCTTTAGCATCCCAAAACACCGACGCCATGACCTTTTCTGCTGATGGAACAGACTTTGTTTTTTTTGGTACTGAACAACTGGCTTCTGTCCACTATTTTGACTGCTGTTTGGGTTCTTGTGTAATGGTGAATCTAAGTCTCATCCATAGTAATAAATAGATGCACAAAATCAGTTTTATTCTTGTTAAAACATTCCAAGCACTATTCAGAGATTTTCATGCGAGTGTATTTTTGATCTGCTGTGAGCAAGCATGACACCTGTCTTGCACAGAGCTTTTTCGTTTGCAATTCTTCATGCAAATTATATCTTACACATTCTTTTGAAATTCCTATAGTCTCAGCGATTTCAAGAAATTTTACTCTCCGGTCATCCAATACCACATCGTGCACCAGTGGTGCACTCAGGATTTGATCAGGGGTCATATACACATTGCATATGACCCATGACTGCGCATCTTCAGTGATCGCTGAAGATGCGCAGTCATTATGTATTTTACCTGTGATCTCCTCTGCCCTAGCTTGGGCAAGCAAAGTAGCGCTTGGTCCGCACGAGCAATACTTCATTCGCCTTGTGTTCACAGCGGCCGTGATTGCCGAGGGCTATAGGGTATTTCCACCTTATGTGACCGCTAATTCATAAATGGTATAGAAATAGAAGATACGACACAATATAACTTTTGAAAAAAAAATGAAGTTTAATTAGGAAAACATTTTTGGAAATTTTTCTAGTGTTTTTTTTCCCTTTTGTGGGGGGGGACCCAGGCCCCTTTGCCCCCCCCCCCCCAGATGCACCACTGTCTTGCACTTGATCAGTGATTTCTGGTGTTGTTACACTTTTTGAACGTCCTTTACAGATCATCTTCAAGGCAAACTATATCCAACACGCTGTTTTGAAATGCCTATAGTCTCAGCAGTTTCACGCACTTTGACTCGCCGGTCATCCAATACCATATCGTGCACTTGATCAATGATTTCTGGTGTTGTTACATTATTGGACGCCCTTCACATGGATCATCTTCAAGGCTGGTATGGCCACGTTTAAACTCGGCAGCCCATTTCTTAATTGTTGAAAATGAAGGAGAAGAGTGCCCATAAATGCATTTTTGGAAATTATGGAGACAACTACCGTGTTTGAATAAAAACTTTAGTTTACTATTACTAAAATTTTACAATTCGACGTTTCGACCTTTATGTTAAGGTCATCTTCTGGAGCGTACAAATATACACAGGAAACAAGTTATACTACAATCATACTGGTTCGTTAAAGACACTGACTAACCGTTACCACAATTGTTGGCCTGACCTCTGGTGGGGAAAAAAGTGCCCATAAACTTTTATGAACTTTTTTATGGATTTTATATGGATTACTGTGCACAGATTTGGTCACCAGGTTTGCAGAAGGATGATGTTGGAGAGAGTTCAGAGACAATTGACTAAATTGGTTTCTGGAATGTGGAATATGAAAACAGATTGAGAGAATGCTAATTACAGAGCCTAGTGGATAGAAGGAAAAGGACAGACATGATTGAGACATAAGTTGGTAAGGGGTAATTGCAAGATTAACGTTGATGAGATTTTTTCATAGAATATCTGGAGATGGGGGAGAATGAGAGGCCATGCCTGGAAGCTGTATAAGGTGGATGTGAGCGGTAATTTTTTTTTTTTTTTTTTGCAGGGAACAGTGGTGGTTGAGTGGAATGCATTGCCTGAGAGTGTGGTGAGTGCAGAGACAGTGAATGTATTTAAGTCAAAGTATGACGAGCTGTGCATGTAAGAGTGGGACCTCCTGCAATGAGTCTCTTGACTCCACGGAGGTCTGTTGATAATAATAATATATATATTGAGGGAATATAAAGAGGTGATCAGTAAGCTCATGAGCAGATGACTTCTCAAGTAGAGAAGGCAAAATCAAATTATCCCCATCACAGAAAATTAGCTGAGCAAATCAAAAGAAAATCCTCAATGAATTCTTTGCTTGCACATGACAAGTAGGAATGATTATGAAAGGATTGACAGAAGTAGAAGTGATAAGTTGAATTACTGAAAGCCCACTTACGCTAGATCCCATCTTTATTCCTCATCTCTTCACCATCCTACACACACACACAAAATATAATTCATACATTTTAAAAGATAAAAAGAAGAACTCCAGATTTTACTCAGTGAGTACAATCCAGAAAATACTCTTTTCTAATCCTGCTTAACACAACATTCTGACATTCATTATAGATTCCATTTCCATCCAGATTCCATTCAAAAATTTCTGCACTTAAAATTTCTCCATCAAAATTGTTAATCTACATAAAAGTCACAATATCAGAGTTGCCCATCCTAGTCATATGTAGCCTCCATCAATCTCTAAATGACAGTTACCTCCTCTATAAGCATTGAGGTGTTGACAGAATTCCTTGTTCTTGGAGTCTTCCTTATATAGGTTAGACCTGCAGAGATTTTGAAATAATAAGAAAGACAAAACATCTTTAGTGATGCAGCATGCAAAAGGAGAGAAAAAAAATTGGGACTTGCATATCATTCTCCTACACAAGTCATGTCATCGATTGGGATAAAGTCATGCCTTATCTTGAAGTAAACTTCCTCTTATGTCATACACTATCTGATCAAAAATACCTGGACACCCCTTCAGTGTATATGGCTATATACATCACAGTTGTGATGTTATAGCTCATACAGGTATAAAAGGAAGTACATAATCTTGCAATCTCCATAGACAAACAATAACAGAAAAATGGCTTGTACATAAGAGCTCAGTGATTTTCAATGTGGCACTATCATAGGATGCCACCTTTGCAAAAACTCAGTTTGTGAAATTTCTGCCCTGGTACAGCTGCCCCAATCAATTGTGATGTTGCTCTTAGGCATTTCCACTTCACAATGACAACAGCATGGGCCACATACAATCAGAATGGGATGATGCTGAAGCATGAAGGGAATTGCCAAAATCTAGTGGAAAACCTTTCCAGAAGCTTAAAAACATTACAGCAACATAGGGTTCCATGCATATTTAATACCTTTCATATAAGAATGAGAATTGGGATGAGCAGGCATCCTGATATTTTTGTTCAGATAGTGTATCAGAATTTACTACTATAAATTAAAGATATAAGAAATTATATTCTTGGTTTCATCCTTTATCGAAGTGTAAGCAAACAGTGTTTGTGCATGAAGTATCTTCATGACTAGGCTACTTGTATATAGAGGCTTGACATCAGTTACTTTAGTATCTCATAATGCAAAGTACACACCCTTTTAGATGTTTATAATGCTATGCATTATACACATCTTCCATCCCTGGAAGTTACAAAAGGAAGCCGTGAGCAAGATGGTGAGGAGTGGTTTCTTTGTGTGGAGAGTGGTTGAATCGTGGAATGCATTGCCTCATAGAGTGGTGAGAGCAAGAACAGTCAGTTAGTTCAGGAATGGTATGATAGACTTTGTGTTTCCTAGGAAGGACCTCCCACAATGAGTCTCTTGACTCCATGGAGGCCTGCATAATAATAATTTAAGGGAAGGGTCACCACCGAGACCCAGAAGAGAGACCAAGATTGAAATAATGCAGAAGTCATATATTTTCCATATATAAAAGTAGTAAAAAGTTAATACTAATTTATAATATCACCAAGTGAAAAAAAAAAACTTTCAGCATTTATCTCTAATCCAGAGTATTTTAATAGTAAGGTGTGACACCTTTTGACTACTTGTGTATGGGAAATATGGCTTCTTGGTATCTCTTCTGGGTATGGCTCCCACTGATGAGATCTCAATAACGTTCAAAACTGGTCTGGGTAATAGCCCTTCCCATAATGTATAGCATTATCCACATCTGAAAGGGTGTGCTTTGCACTATGGGATACTAAAGCAATTGATGTGATAACAAGTAGCCCAGTGGCGAAGATGCTTCACTTTCCACAAACATTGTTTGTTTACATTTGGATAAAAGATTAAACCAAGAATATAATTTCTCAGCAACTTTAATTTATAGTATAACCAAGTGAAAAATAACTTTCAGAATTTACTACTGTCGTTCACTTGCATGGCTTGAACAACAAAAACTGAGGAATTATCTTAAAAGTGATCTCTGGAAATAATTGATTATATTTCTTACTATTACTTTTCTAACAATCTTACATTTATTTACGCATATTTCATTTATCACCCCAAAGACGCCACCTGTTCATTTTGGGAAACTAGTCTGTTTTCTTCTGAACTATTTAACTTAATTATTTTTATTGATGACTTTCTTTAAATTAATTAGTGTGTGTGTGTGTGTGTGTGAGAGAGAGAATTTTCAATGCTTCTTGCTGAATAATAGTGGAACTTCACAGAACAAAGTTCTGATTTCTATTATTTGTCTATTTTTATTCTTTGATAAAATGAATGATTCATAATATTCACAACAGTTTATTACTCAGGATTTTCATTCAAAAGAGGGAAATTGGCCCCAAGAACACAGATAACTAGACATAAAATACCCTTAGAGGGTGCAGCAGAGGAATAGCAAGCTGGCTGCACTGAATTGCTTAAATTAGGGGATTCGACCCAACATGGACTGACTAGATTCGATGTCTTTACAGACATCACATAAATTTTGCATTGATCTTTTAAAGTCTTAGCATATCAACATTTCCATCTTCATGCCAGTGTTATCTAGACCAGTGGTTCTTAACCTTTTCGAAGTCACCGAACACTTTTGATTATAAAACAAAAATTTGGGGAACACCAAAAGCATTCAGGTCATAAAGCTAGCAATAAAAATATGCATGGACTTGCCTTTTATAAAAATGGAACTTATTTTAATGCGATACTTGAGCTTGTTGGCTTTTGCAGTTTTCATGCAATATCAGGTCTAATATGTGATATAGATACCCTCATCTCTTTGTCTACATTAGTAAGTCTTTCACGCTTTTTAGTTTTTATATTGGTTAATATTGAGAAACTGAGCTCTCACAAATATGTTGAAAACTAACAAAATTTTCAGTGTCCTTGTGGAGAGAGAGCTGGGTATTCGGCTTGGACAAAAAATTCCTCAAGAGATATTTCAGGGAATTTCATTTTTAGAGTACGATCCGTTGGCAAGGTAACTAATTGTTCTTCTTGTTACGAAAATTCTCAACTCGATGTATTAACTGTGCCAAATGGATTTCATATCCAGTCATAATTGTGTGTATTTAAAGAAGGAAAGTAACTTTAAATCTTTTCTTCCGATATTGTTAAATGTTCTGTTATAACGGAAATAATTTCCGCAACATTTTATTAAGGATCAAAGGAAACATATCCGCTGTATTTTTTTCTGATATGCAGTTTTTCCAAAAAGTTACTTTTTTTCCTGAAAAGGTGACAATTTGTCAGTGGATGTCAAAATATTTTCATTTTTCCCTTGGATACTTGTATTAACGCTATTTAAGTAATTAAAAGTATCTGCTTGATACACTATTTCAGCACACCAAACATTTTGAAGGCATTTTACAAAAGCATCTGTATCTTCATTTTGAAAAAAGGCCAATAATTCATTCTTAAGTTCTAAAATTTGGAATAGCACTTTACCCTGGATAACCATCTTATTTCAGTGTGCAAAAGTAAAGATTCATAATCGGCTTCCATAGATATGCAAAGTTTTTTTTGAAATGTGTGCTTTTAAAAGTCTTGACATATTTACAACTTGGTCTAGTATTTGATTTTAATATTGCCATTAATGTTTTTGAAACTAGAGATTATCTGTGCAAAAAACAGTGCGTAGATATAATATTTGGGTTTATTTTCTTGCAAGGGTAACAAATCCTTTAATAGAGCCCACCATCAATGGAGCACCGTCCATACAAATTCCTACACACAGCTCCCATGAAATTTTAAAATTTTCTAAATATGATGTAATAGAATCAAAATATCTTGTCCTGTTACACATTCAGTAAGTTCTCTGCAGCATAGAAATCGATTCGCATTTCGTTTTCATTAATGAAATGAACGAATCCTAGTACATGAGCTTTACCGCTAATGTCAGCGTACTCGTCAATTTGTAAAGCAAAATATTGTTTGGAAAGTTTATTGGTAACTCTTTTCTCAGTATCATCTAACATATCTTTAATTTTTTATTGTTTCGTCCGGATGAGGAATTTTCGTAATTTCCTTTTTTCCTTCGTCGCCAAACATAATGTTTACTATTTCACAACATGATGGTAAAATAAGAGACTCTGCTATAGTATGTGGTTTTAATTTTACAGAAATGAATTCAGCTACATTACATGATGCAAGTTGTGCCTCATCGGAAATTTTAAGTCTTTTCGAAATATTTTACTTGTTTAACTTGCATGTCCAACAAGCACTTGAAATAATCTTTAGTTTTTGAAACAAGATTGGTGTGCTTCATATCAAAGTGTCATGTGACATTTTTCACCTGCAGAACCCCAGTTAAGAACCACTGATCTAGACAATTTATGAAAAGCAATGCAGTGTATTATTATACACAAGCAAAAGATTATCTTTTGGCAGTTACTGATCTACACAATATTTCTGTTTTCTTTCTTATGGGATGAATACATGCTTCTTTATTATTAAGTATTAATCATACAGATTGCATTAATAGCAGAAATCATCAGAAAATGACAGAAATAAAGCTAGCATTACTTGCTTATGGGCTAGTTAACATTATAACCTTTTTTGGGGTTTAATTTTTCCTTTAACTAGTCACAAACTGATTTTGATGTTTTAAGTGTTAAAGTAAATCTTTTAGAAATGAAAAGATTACAGACTAGATTAGGGGAGGGGCAGCTATATATATATATTATTATTATTATCATCTGAGACCTCCAGGGAGTCAAGGACTCATCAAGGGAGGCTGTAAATTACCCAACCCAGCTATCATACCTTCCCTTAAATTCATTTACACTATATGCACTCACTACCCCAAAGGGTAGTGAGTGCATCTAGTGTAAATTATTCTGCTCACTCACTGCTCTCTGAGAGAAAAACCTAGCTCTTACCTCTTTCTTGACTGAGAACAACCTTAACTTCCATGGATGCCCCGTGTTCTCTCCCTGTCTTTGATATAACGAAAAATTTCATCATTTGAATGCTATAACACCCATTCAAAAGTTTATAGACCTCTATCATATCACCCCTCTTTCTCCTGTTAACTAGAGTCTGTAATCCATATACTTGCAATCTGTCCTCATAATCTAAATCCCATAATCCGGATATAATCTTTGTAACTCTTCTTTGCACCCTTTCCACAGCTTCTTTATCCCCTTGAAACCCGGGAGACCAAATCTGCGCACAGTAGTCCAAGTGTGGTCTTATCAAAGCCTTATAAAGAGGCAAAATGACTTTCTTATCCTTTACATGTCAAAGTTTATATTTATAAATATAAATTGTTGGGAGATGAGATAGATGGGTCCCTTAAATTTGAAACCTCCTGCTATAACCTAAAATTATTTTTATGAATTAAGTCATGAAGAGGTTTTAAGAATTTTATATGCAGTTATACATAAGAATTTATATCAAAATATTTAATGAAAAAAATTTTTTTTTTCAGAGTTGATGTCTCAGAAGCTCAGTTTATCATGATGCTAGTTCACTTTCTTACTGCAATTTTTGGTCAACATTTTTGGCGGACTGATGTAAGAATACTCATTTTATTATTTCATGGATCTTTTATTTGATGTATAGCTATATCTCAGTTATCTGATCATATTGGGAAATCAATTTGCTTACCAGTTAAACTGAAGGTACATTTAACTGAACGTACAGCGACATATTCAGCTAGTATATATTGTTCCAGTAGCAGTCAATGTGTTAATTCAGTCAAAAATTGGCTAACTGAGGAATTTGTTATTTGAAGGTCATATGGATCAGATAATTGAGATATCACTATATTATTATCATCATTACCTGAATTCCATATATATTCGAAAGGCTCATCATGGAAATTTCATCCTGTTGCTATCTCTTCAATACAACAACAACTTAAATTTATTTGTTGTCTTTATACCTCTTGTTCTTCCTTTACAATGCAATACATTTCACTCATTTACAATTCTCTATGCGAAATATTTTCTTCTAATGTATTAAATTGCTACTTTCCCAAGGTACAACATATGAGTGAAATAATTCTCGTGGAAAGGCTTAGACGTTGGTTATGCATTTTCATTATATTATTTCAGGAAATTACAACGTACTAGGATATACATTAAAATAAATTTTAATATATTTCTATATTTCGGCAACGTCACACTGCCATTTTCAAGAACTTAGGTACAAGATACGTGCACACAGGCACAGCAAAAACAATAAATGAGTAAGAAGAATGAAGCTATTATTTCTCCTAAAGTCCTGATGGTGCCCTCTAGCTGGCGATGTTGGTATTCTTGGGCGATTGGGCTGAAGGTCTTCTGATGTAGGTTTCCCAAATTTGAGGAAGTCTCATGCAGCCAAATTTGTTGAGGTTTGGCTCGTTTCTTAGGGCTGAAGCTGATTCTATGAAAAGCCTTTCACATCTGTATTTGCTACGGTGTATTATCCTGGCTTTTTTCCACCGTATTCTATGGCAGGTATCCAGAGCATGGTCAGCAAAGACCAGAGTGGCTGTATTGGTGAAACCGGATGAAGTCCTTGTGTTCTGAAATTCTGATATTTGCTGTCCTGCCTGTTTGGCCGAAGTAGGACAGCTTACAGCTGCAAGGGACCTGGTACACACCAGGTAGGTCTAAGGGGGAAGGTTGGTCTTTTGTTGAGCGGATAAGGGATGCCAATTTTTTATATGGTTTGTAACAAGAAGTTAAGTTATGTTTTTTTAGGATTTTTGTGATTTTTTCTGAGGTGCCTCGGATGTAAGGTATGGTGATGGATTTAGAGTAATCCTTGTTGTGAGGGGGGGGTTTGTGGTTTACTGGTTTTAATATTTTTTGGATTTTTTTAGGGGGGTAGCCATTGGCTGAGAACGTGTTGAGGATGTGGTTTTGTTCTGTGGTTAGGGCATTGTCATTCGAGCAGATAAGTTTAGCCCTGTTGTGTAGTGTCTTAATGACTCCATATTGTTGTGGGGGGGGGGGATTGTTGGTGAATGTATCTGCCTGTATGGGTGGGTTTTCTGTGTACTGAGAAAACCAAGGTTCCATCAGGCTGGCGGGTGACTAGTTTGTCTAAGAACGGAACGCAGTTGTTTTTTTCCTCTTCCAGGGCGAATTTGATTCTGGGGTGTTGGTTGTTTAAGTGTGTTAAGAAGGAGAGGAGTGCATCGGAGCCATGTGGCCAAATAGCGAATACATCATCTACATAGCGAAGCCAAATGGTTGGTTTTTGTGGGGCAGAGTTCAAGGCTTGCTCTTCAAAAGTCTCCATATAAAAGTTGGCCAAGGGTGGGGAGAGTGGAGAACCCATGGCTTTCCCCTCTATTTGTTTGTAGAATTTTCCTTGCCAAACAAAATAGCCTGAGTTCATTGTGAACTGAGATAGGGCTCTGATATCGGGAGGAAATTTAGCTTGGATTAGCTCTAAGGATTCTTTGAGAGGGACATTCGTAAATAAGGAGGAGACATCAAAATTGACCATTATGTCAGTGTGTTTGAGTGTAAGGTTTTCTATGCTGGCTTTGAAGTGGGCTGCGTTTTTTATGTATGAAGGTGTGTTGCCAGTATAGTGTGAAGAGCTTTGGCCAAATGTTTAGCTAGTTTGTATGTGGGGGAATCAATGCCATCCACTATGGGACGTAATGGCACATTTTCCTTGTGAATTTTTGGAGTCCATAAATACAGGGGGGGTATGGAGTTATATGGTTTTTAGTTTGTTGGTGATTTCCACAGGCCAAGAAGTGACCTTCTTTCAGTTCACAATGAACTCAGGCTATTTTGTTTGGCAAGGAAAATTCTACAAACAAATAGAGGGGACAGCCATGGGTTCTCCACTCTCCCCACCCTTGGCCAACTTTTATATGGAGACTTTTGAAGAGCAAGCCTTGAACTCTGCCCCACAAAAACCAACCATTTGGCTTCGCTATGTAGATGATGTATTCGCTATTTGGCCACATGGCTCCGATGCACTCCTCTCCTTCTTAACACACTTAAACAGCCAACACCCCAGAATCAAATTCGCCCTGGAAGAGGAAAAAAAACAACTGCATTCTGTTCTTAGACACACTAAATACCTGCCAGCCTGATGGAACCTTGGTTTTCTCAGTATATAGAAAACCCACCCATACAGGCAGATACATTCACCAACAATCCCCCCCCCCCTCACAACAATATGGAGTCATTAAGACACTACACAAAAGGGCTAAACTTATCTGCTCGAATGACAATGTCCTAACCACAGAACGAAACCACATCCTCAACACGTTCTCAGCCAATGGCTACCCCCCAAAAAAATCCAAAAAATATTAAAACCAGTAAACCACAACCCCCCCCCCCCTCACAACAAGGATTACTCTAAATCCATCACCATACCTTACATCCGAGGCACCTCAGAAAAAAATCACAAAAATCCTAAAAAAACATAACTTAACTTCTTGTTACAAACCATATAAAAAATTGGCATCCCTTATCCACTCAACAAAAGACCAACCTCCCCCCCTTAGACCTACCTGGTGCGTACCAGGTCCCTTGCAGCTGTAAGCTGTCCTACTTCGGCCAAACAGGCAGGACAGCAAATATCAGAATTTCAGAACACAAGGACTACATCCGGTTTCACCAATACAGCCACTCTGGTCTTGCTGACCATGCTCTGGATACCTGCCATAGAATACGGTGGAAAAAAGCCAGGATAATACACCGTAGCAAATACAGATATGAAAGGCTTTTCATAGAATCAGCTTCAGCCCTAAGAAACGAGCCAAACCTCAACAAATTTGGCTGCATGAGACTTCCTCAAATTTGGGAAACCTACATCAGAAGACCTTCAGCCCAATCACCCAAGAATACCAACATCGCCCGCTAGAGGGCACCATCAGGACTTTAGGAGAAATAGCTTCATTCTTCTTACTCATTTATTGTTTTTGCTGTGCCTGTGTGCATGTATCTTGTACCTAAGTTCTTGAAAATGGCAGCGTGACATTGCCGAAATATAGAAATATATTAAAATTTATTTTAATGTATATCCTAGTATGTTGTAATTTCCTGAAATAATATAGTGAAAAAGAGTGAAATAACATAATGTGGAACCAGACATAAAAAAAGAAGAGGGAATAAAAGGTATTACCAAAGAGATCAGGCCTAGTCATTTTAATCTCCAACTTTAGATGGCCCAAGACTATCAGTGATCCAAAGTTATCCATGCTAAATCCAATTGTATGGAAAGCAACTACATGAGTTTTTTCTCCAAATCTTTTCATGACTTATCCATTGATGGAGAATGATTGTGTCAATATTGAGAGTAACTCATTAACTGGTAGGGCTCGATGTAGAGAAGGAATTGACTATTGGTAATTTTGTTCTTTTAAAGCACTGCTTTGAAGATACCATCAAGATGACTTGTTGGTATCCAAGCTATTTAGCATTCTTCTGATGCTACTTTTAGCTAAAGATAAGGAGACGTGCGGTGATATCACCTCCCACTATATTTAGCATTCTTCTGATGCTACTTTTAGCTAAAGATAAGGAGACGTGCGGTGATATCACCTCCCACTATATTTAGCATTCTTCTGATGCTACTTTTAGCTAAAGATAAGGAGACGTGCGGTGATATCACCTCCCACTATATCAAAAAAGTTCTTTGCACAATATGAAGTGAATTGGCTTGATCCTCTATGAAGAAGTTGGAGAAAAATGAAAGTGAGTATCCAGATGGAATATCCAACCATTCCATCCGGATGTGAGTAAAGTGGAAACATTGAAAGGTCAGTTGTGCCTAATGGCTTTGAAGGATCAGAAGACATGACTTCTTTGAGCAGGAGGAAAGTTTTCTACACTTAGCCAACACAGAGCTGGCATTAATTTTGTCTTTTGCTGACACCAGATTCTTGCTTTGAACCCCTTCTGATATGCTGAAATTTTTTTCTTGGCCTTGGTGCAGTTGTTAGATCTCAAAGCTAGGATAGTGATTAGAGTTTTTATTGAGATTCAGGATAGTCTTCATTCCAGCAAGAATTATTTGAGCTATCTGATAGCAGTAGATGCTTGGATTAACCTCCCAAATATCCATGTGTATGAAATATGTCACTTATCTTAAACTTCATATCCATGTTATTTCAATTTTAATAGGCACTTTGCATTCATAACAACTTTTTTTGTATACACATCGTGGTCAAGAGAATAGAAGCAGTCACTCTTGCAATGAGACTTCTGCAGTGAAAATTAAAAAGATCTTTCACAATTATTATAATATTGAACCAATTAATATTATAATATTTTGGCCTCGGTTGGCTCTTCCTGGCTACAGGATATTGGCATTAGTGAAACATGGCTGATGGAAGAGGACATAGTTAGCGGGATAGAATGTGTAGGTTATAGTGTGTTTAGGAGGGACAGTGAGAATAAAATGGGGGAAGGAGTGTTATTAATGATAGCTGATGAACTGCAGCCAAGGAGAATTGAAGTTGTATTGCAGGATAGTTAAAAGAGCTAATTTGAGACTATTTGGAGTGAGATTGTGACTAGCAGAACAAAATATACAGTTGGGTGCTGCTATAGACCAGGTGATGGAATAGATGGTGGAGACAGTATGCATAAACAAATTGATGAAATGAGTGGAAGGAGGGTAATTATTATGGGGGATTTCAACTATAGTAACATTGACTGGAAGGAGGAGAGGACACATGTAAGGAAGGAACTGGATTTTATTCAATTATTAAGGGATAGCTATCTGAGACAGCATGTAATAGAAAATACTAGGGGTTTGAGAGTGCTTGACCTGGTAATAGCATCTGAGAATTTGACTGTAATGAATATGACCATGTTGCCATCTATTGGTGAGTGAGATCATAAAGTCTTGACCTGGGAAGTGGCTAAAGGTGTGGAAATTTTGATTAAGACAGGGTATATGTGGAATTACTGTGCTGGCAAGTATGACAAGCTTAGGAGATTGCTTGATTCAGTACCATGGCATGTAAAACTGCAAGGGCTGGATGTCGATAGAACATGGGAAGTGGTCAAGGAGCATTTACAGGAGGTTATGGCTGATTGTATACCTAGGGTCCGAATAGTAAACCAAGTAGGAGTTAAATGGATGAATAACACCATTAAGCTTGAGCTGCAAAAAAAAAGAAACAACTGTGGAGGGAATTTAAAGAGAAAGGTGACCTGCAGGCCAGAAGGGTTACGAGTGTGGTAAGGAAAGCAAAAGCGGATTATGAAAGGAAAACTAGCTATGCAAGCTAAAGAGAATCCCAAACAGTTCTTTAAATATGCTGTAAGCAAAAAAAAAAAAAAAACTGTACACCGCAGAATGATTTTAAGGAATGCTGATGGTAAGGAGGTCACTGAATCAGTCGATATAGTGGAATTATTGAGTGAGCACTTTGCAAGAGTATATCATCCAGGTGGTGATACTGAAAGAATGAAGGAGCCATTAGTTTATACGGGAATTGTGATGAGTGGAGGTGAATAGTCTATTACAGAACCTTAATGTGAATACATCTGTGGGATTGGATGGTATACCGGCATGGGTCTTACGTGAAGCGGCTAAAGAATTATCATTACCCTTGACCATGTTGTTTAACCTGAGTCTCGGGTCTGGTTTAGTACCGAAGGCATGGAAAGAGGGGAAAATAGTTCCACTGCATAAAGGAGGATTCAAGACTACTGTTGCAAATTACCGACCGATCAGCATATCAGGAGTCGTTGTCAAGGTCTTGGAGAAAGTGGTCAAGGGAAAAATACAGGAATGGATTGATGAAAATGAGATACTGTACTTGGGACAGCATGGCTTTGCGAAGGGTAGATCATGCCTCGGTAACTTGCTCAAGTTTTATAACACAGTGACGGCTGAACTGGATAAGGGTAATGGGTTTAGAGTGATACTGCTGGACCTGGCTAAGGCCTTTGACAGGATACCACATGGAATTCTAATCTGTAAAATGCAACATATTGGAATGGATATAAGGTTGGTGAGAGGGATAGGTGGGTGGTTGATGGAGAGATATCAGAAAGTAGTTTATTCAGGAGTAGATTCCAAAAGACGGCCTGTGACTAGTGGTGTGCCGCAGGGTTCTGTTCTTGGACCACTGCTGTTTAATTTGTTCATTAACGATATAGGGAAGGATCTAAGAGGAACGATTCATTTGTTCACTGATGATGCAAAGTTGGGTAGGGCAATAGTGAATGCAGAAGATATCAAAATCTTGCAGGATGATTTGGATAGATTGGAGTTCTGGACTAAGGAGAATGGATGTCAATTTAATGTGACAAAATGTAAGGTTATGCATTTTGGGTGAAAAGATTAGCAGCAGTATACCACATTGGTGGAACTGTACTCCAGGAGATTGATGAGGCCAGGGACTTGGGAGTGTTGTGGATAGGGAGATGAAGTTTAGTTGACACATTGCAAAAGTGGCTAAATCAACTCATCAAATCACTTGGTTGCTGAAAAATACTTTCACGAGCAGAGACAAGCAAGTTATTGTTCCTCTGTACCGAGCCTTGATAAGACCTCATCTCGACTACTGTGCCCAGATTTGGTCACCTAGGTTTCTTCTTGATGGGGGAGGAGGTGGAGAGTATCCAGAGGCAAGTGACCAAGATGATAGCAGGTCTATGGAATGAACCTTATGAGAATAAGTTGAAGATTTGTGGTTTGCAGAAATTGGTTGATAGGTGGAAGAGGGGAGATATGATTGAGACATTTAAATTGCTGAAGGGTTTCTATAGGATTAATTCAGAGGATATTTTTGAGATCAGGACTGGTGGTGGGAGAACAAGCGGACACTTATGGAAGCTGGGCAAGAGTGTGGTTAGCAAGGGTGTTATAGCTGGGTTCTTTACTTTTAGAGTGGTAAATGAGTGGAATAAGCTGCCAGAGTCTGTTGTGGGTGCTATGACAGTGAATGGATTCAAGGCAAGGTATGATAGATACTGTGAAAATGTCGAATAGTTGTGTGGACATGTTTAGGGCCTCCCTCGATGAGTCTAAGCTCACTGGAGTCGCCCGTAGTAATAATTATAGTGCCAAAGAATACAAGAGTGGCTGAAGGAAGAACTTTCCTTAAAAAGAAACTTGGACAAAATTATTCTGAGTTTTCAAGAGGAGAGCTAACTTCCACAGTGACTTTTGAAAGAGACATGTTAAGAAAATGTCAAGGATAATTTGGTATTTCAATCAGGAGTTAGATTTCTACTATTACTGCTAGTAGTTAGGCACCTCCATTTCTTCCAGGTAGGTCAGTATGGTCATCATCATTATACATATCAAGGATTTAGGCCTAGGTGGCCTGTTCCGACCTTAGAAGTCATCGTTTAAGAGGACGTCCTAATGGCTTGTACTTTAAGGCTTGTTTTGGTAATCATTCTTTGATTGTGTTCCATCCATTTATATTTTTTAATTTTTTCTATTACTGATTCTTGGTTTAATTCTTTCATAATTTCTTCGTTTCTTTTGTGATCAAATAGAGTATACTTTGCAATTTTTCTCATAAACTTCATTTCTGCTGTTATTAATCTTTGTCTTTTTTGTTTTATTGTCCATATTTCACTTCCATACAATAAGACTGGTAGGGCTAATGTATTGTATACTTTTTGTCTGGTTTGGTTTAAATATAGAGTTAATTACACCTGTTATTTTTAAATATTTTGCAATTTTTTCATATATAGTCAAACAAGGAAAACTAGCTTTTGTTAATATTTGCCTTAAATGGAGATTTAAGTTCCATCTGGATTTGCAGCAGCGTAAACTTCACAAAATACCTGAAGTTGTATACGTGGATGCCATCATCAGTTTGCTGATATTGCCCTCAAGGGGTGTTCAGTCTACTATGATATTAAGTTTATATTATTAATAATCTCCTATCAACAATTTTCCTCCAAATTAGTCTTTCTTGTTGGTACTCAGATATTTTTGTATATAATATTTGTTCTTTTAAGGCACTTCTGACTAAACCTTGTACATCCTCTAGGTCTTTTTCCTGCCACCTTGGCATCAAACACCTGTTTTGCTAAATTTTCCTCTCCCACCTTAGATTAGTCTTGCTTACACACTCTTGAATGCAAACAGTGTCAAGTTTCTTCCTAGTGTCTTCATTTTTAATATAATTCTGCTATTTATGCCATTTGATTTATAATTTAAAACTGGTTTGTGAACACTGTCTTGTATACTGTTAATTTGGTGTTTTGGCTAATTTCTCTCTTATTCCCTATAAATTTATTCATCTGGTTACCCACCATACCAGTTTTGCTTATTTTCATTGTGTGAACTTCTGTGGAGAAAGGATATATTAAAATCACTATTTTCTGATATTAAACCACTCACAAAGAAATTTTAATTTGGTTCCATAAAAAAACTTTATTTTGCTTCATCAGGAAATAGCACAATTAAAAAAAAAAAAACTGCAAGCAAAGTAATAATGGTTAACATTTTTAGTGAAGAATATTTAAAAACATTTATTCTGTTGTCTATTTCCAGATTTTGCTTGTCATCTTCATTAATTAAAGATACCAAGAAATTATATACTTGGTTTAATCCTTTATTCAAGTGTAAGGAAACAAGTTTGTGCCTGAACTATTTTCAGGACTGGGGCAACTTGTATAAAGAAGCCAATGACTTCACATCACTTACCTTAGTATTCAATAATGCAAAACACATCTCCATGTATAATGCTATGCATTATGGGAAGGGTCACTATCCAGACTGGTTTCAACCTTTGAGGTCTCATCAGTGGGAGCCAGACTCAGAGGTGATACTTGTTTGCTTACACTTGGATAAAGGATTAAACCAAGTATATAATTTATAGTATAACCAAGTGGAAACTTCCAGCAACTTTCTCTAATCCAGAATATTTTAATAATAAGGTGTGACACCTTTTCGTTACTTGTATATGAAAATATGACTTCTGCATTACTTCAACCTTAGTATCACCTCTGGGTCTGGCTCCCACTGATGAGACCTCAATAAAGGTTGAAACTGATCTGGGTAGTTACCTCTCCCATAATGCATAGCATTATACATGTCTGTAAGGAGATGTGCTTCTGATTTTGAGTTTAGTTGAGCATTATCAAAGGTAATCCTCAATTAAGGGTTTGTCTAAATCCTTTAGTTGAGGAGAATTGAAGAGAGGAACTAAGGTCTTTTTTTTTTTTTTTTTTTTTTCACAAGACAAAACTGTTTTGGAAGCATTCAAGGCAGGGGAAGCTTATGCATAGGCACTGTGGAACTGCAGCACTCCCAATTTTTCTCGATATATAAATATATTTATTAATTTATTTATATTTGCTTGTAATATTTAATTTTATCATCAACAATCGTATACAATTCTCTTATTTTGTATAAAAAAATAATAAAAATCCATCTTGTAGCACTTAGGAGGGCAAGGGACGTTAGCAGCACTGTGTTTTTGCCACAGTGTCATATTGTTACGCCACAAGCATATGCATGTCATAGTGAGATGCGAACTATTAGCATAATGCAGCCCTGTCCGTCGCGCAATTCCACTGTTGTTTATATGCAGTTTGTGCCGGTAGTAGAGTGTTCGTAGTGCTTATCGTGTTTACTCTGTCTCTTTAAATATTTGGACATTACAATAAAAGACATAACATTTGTTATAGTTTTATTTTAGAACATTGTGGGGTTATGATAATGGATTTTATTTTCAAGTAATTTTGAATTATACTAAACTGCATAATTTTATCATGAAACAAAACAAGAAGAATATATTTTATTTTTAAGTAATTTTGAATTATACCAAACTGTGTAATTTTATCGATAATAAACAATATTGTTTCATGTTTAATTTTTTAAAAAATTTTTACCATAATTTTGATATTTTATCCAAACACGTATTCACTGTACTTACAGTGTGTATGTATATTTCGAAAGTTGCAGCACCCCCACGATTTCAAGCCATGAGCCGCCACCCACTGATTGAAGATGACCAGCTTGTTGTTATCCCGTTGCAGAAAGTTGTGGAGCTTGGTGTTTAGAATACTTATTGTACGTGATCTTGAAGCTTGAGATATTTGTTCAGACATCCCAAGCTTCACGATTGCTAAAATCTCAACTTGCTGAGAAGCCCTCAATGACACAAATCCTATCAAAAATTTTGGAAATGTCAAGTGAAAGAGCACAAGTTCTTCCAAACTTTTCCATGGTATTTGTCCACAGGTGATGTAGATGAGATCTGCTGAGGATCTTGATTGGTGCAATCCATGTTAATAGTCACTGATTAGTTGGTGGTGGTACTCTAGGTGTCAAAAAAGTTGACTGTTATCTCCACCAGCATTGAATGAATGATAATTACATAATAGAAGGCTTGAAAATAATATTAGTGGTAAGTTGAAATATATAAATGAACAAAAGTGCCTAGCATGTCAGCAACAAATTTAGTTGTAAGTTGGTTATGCAAAGATAGAACAAGATTAACAAGTAGCTTAGCTCTTTAAGTTATATGCATATATATAAAGTATGTGTTGTTATATATTCAGATAATTTTTTATTTTATTTTAAAGATTGGAATAAGAGGATTGGAATTTCGATATATTCTCTGTATTCTGACATTGTTATCAGTAATAAAATTGGTTGTTGCCAATATTGGATATATTTGTGGAGGGAAAACTCCACTTGATGCTTATGTCAAGATTCACAGAAAAAGGGTGAGTTTAAAATAGTTTATCTTTTTTATATTACTTAATTACTTCACTATTAGTTATACTAATACTGAAACTGTTTTATATCCATTCTGAGCTAGCTTAAACAATGAGATGCAGTTGTTATGTCAGCTGCTTGACCCATGAAGGTGGATAGTGCAACTAGTATAACTATTCTTATGTCTAAGCCAATTTTTTTCTTATATTAAATAAAAAATGCAATCTCTGCCTTTTAGACAAATTCAGTGATTACTTTAGTTCCTATATGTACCAAGATTCCTTTGTCTAACATCCTCAGACTAAGAAATGCCTTTACATAATACCGATTTATTAATCTATGCATTTTAATTAATCCCGAGTACTTCACTTTTAACAACCAAATACAGAGCATAGCAAAGGACTTTTTCTTTTCTTTCTTACCTTTGCTATTTATTCCACAAAAAAAATTTGAATATCTTATCAATATTATCCATTATAAACAAACTATTTCTGTAGTCCCTGAAAGTTTACTGTACATTAGCCAGATGGCAAAGTACAAATGAACTGTACTTGCTATAGAATTTCCTTCAGAATAAGACTGTACCTACTACGATGATAGGCATGGCTTTTTAATAGTATGTTATAGGGAATGGGTTTGTTATATTGATAATATATGGATGATATATTCATAGTCTTATCTCAGATTTAGGTTTTAATTCATTGAATTAAGGCTGTCCATCTGAATAGTTTTCAGCAAACTATTCAGAGCAACTGAAAACAATGGCTTCCCTTTTTTGGATTTTATCCTTTGGCATCATCACTATGGTACTATCAAATCTATTTACTCCAAGATTAGTCTTAATTACAACAAGCATTCTTCTTTTCGACCATTTTCTGTCCACTGCAGGATGAAGGCCGCCTCCTGTTCCTTCTGCCTTTCTCTGTTCTTGGCAATGGTTGACCAATTTTTTCCCAACACAAAATTTAACAATTCATCACTCTACCTTCTTTTAGGATATCCTCGGCCTCGTTTCCCTTCTTTTGGAATTCAGTTCATTAGTATGGTAGTCCATCTCTCATCTTCTCTTCTGGATAATGTCCAGCTCATTTTCATTTTAGTCGCTTGTGGTGAAGAATGATGTTAGTGATATAAGTCTGGCTTCTTATCCAGGTGTTTCACTTCTTATCTTTTAATGTGATGCCTAGCATCAGCCTCTCCATTTTTCTTTGAGTTGTTGCTAGTTTATTTGTCAGTGCTTTTGTTAGAGAACAGGTTTCAAAACCATATGTGATGACTGGAAGTATATATTGGTTAAATGTCTTCCTTTTTAAACAGAGTGGAACATCATTGTTTTCAAAAATGCTTTTCAATTTTCTGAATGCACTCCAAGCAAGTTCTATTTATTTCCTTTTGGAGTCCACAGTTTAGATCAGTGGTTCTTAACCGGTGTTCCCCGGGACACTTGTGTTCTGTGAACTGGTTACAAGTGTTCTGCTGGTGAAAGATGCCATCTTTCACCAGCAGAACACTTGTAACACATGACATCTTTCAAAAACATTACCAGCAATATTAAAACCTGTACTAGACCAAGTTGTAAATATTATTATTATTAAGAGAGACCTCCAGGGAGTCAGACTCATCAAGGGAGGCCACATACCACACACACCAGCTATCATACTTACTCTTGAATTCATTCACACTGCTTGCACTCACAACATCCAATCACGCACCACCCTCTGAGAGAAAACCCTTCATTCTCAGCTTCCAAAGGATGCCCTCTCATCCTTTCCCCACCTTCCATAAATTGAAAAATTCCATCAACTGAAATCCTGGATGATCCTTTCAGAAGTTTGTAAGTCTCAATCATATCATCCCTCTTTTTCCTGATTGCTAGTGTTTGCAGTCTACAAATTCTCAATCTGTCTTCATAATCAGTATTCCACAATCCTGATATCATTTTTAACATTCTCCTTTGTACTCTCTCCAATATATCAGAATCACAATGGAAACCAGACCTGCACACAATAGTCCAAGAGATCTTATCAAGGCCTTGTTAAGAGACAAAATAACATCCTTATATTTTGAGTTGTATTTGCAGTCTTTGTCACATGGCCCCTAAACTTCAACTTCCTATCTACTAACACTGCAAGATCCCTAGCCTCATCAGTTTCTTCTAACCTAATCCCACCAATAAAATATGACATTGGATATCTAATCATGCTGAAGTGAATGACTTTACATTTACTGATATTGAACTGACACCCATTTTCCCATGCCCACAGTTCCAGCCTATTCAAATCATTCTGCAAAGACTGCATATCAGCAGCATTTCTGATTACCCTACCTATCTTTTTTATCTTCAGCAAATAACTGTATGTCACTTGTCAAATCCTTCCCAATATCATTAATATACAGGTTGAATAACAGTGGACCAAGCACTGATCCCTGTGGTATACACCACTTGTTACTTTAAACCTTTCAGACTCAGATCCCCCGTATACCACTTTTTTGATATCTGTCAGTCAGCCATCCTATTATCCATACTAATATTGTATAACGTAATCCCATTTTCTCCAATTTATGCAGCGGTCTGCCATGCTGTATTCTGTCATAAGCCTTAGCAAAATCCAAACATATCATGGTGTATCCATTCCCCTTGTGTAGTTCAATGGTAACATTGTTATAGAATGTAAGCAAGTTGCTAAAACATAAATTCCCTTAGTAAACCCATGTTGTTAATTGCAAAGTAGAGATTCACTGTCAACCCATTTCTGAATGCGAGCCCTAACCAATTTTTCCAAAATCACCACCCTTGTGCAATGGAAAATTCCTTCCATTCCTGCAGAATCTTCCCTGTTGTGAGACTCATATTAAACATCCTGGTCAAAGGAATGGCCGTTCAGCTGAACAATCTTTTAGCACATGTGCTGAAATTCCATCAGTCCCTATTGCTGAATTCTTATTCAGTTTGTGCAACAGTTCTAATACCTCAGTCTCACACACCTGCGTTTCTTCATCTAGTGAAGAGGTAACAGTGAGCTTAATGTTGTGTTCACCAGGTTGATAGCTCTTAACGATATGGGCATTCATTAACTGAACAACCTCTTCTGTATCTGTAACCTTCATGCCATCTGGATTTAAAAGAGTTATTTTTTCTTTTACTTGCAGCATAAAGATAAAATATGGTCATTTAAATCAAGTCAAGACCTTTAAAAGCATGCCTTTTTAAAAATCTTTGCATATCTATGGAAGTCAAGTATGAATCTTTGCTTTTGCACACTGAAATAAGATGGTTATCCAGGGATAAAGTACGATTCTAAATTTTAGAATGAATTATTGGCCTTTTTTCAAAATGAAGCTACAGATCCTTTTGTAAAATGTCTTCAAAATGATATTTAGTGTTGCTAAAATGGCATGTTTAACAGATATTTTTTACTTAAATAGCGTTGATACAAGTATCCAAGAGAAAAATGAAAATATTTTGACATCCACTAACAAATTGTTAGCTTTTCAGAAAAAAGTATCTCTTTGGAAAAACCACATATCAGAAAAAATAAGTAGATATGTTTCTTTCGCTCCATAATAAAAATGTCAAGGGAATTATTTCCGTTATAGCAGAATATTTAACAATATTGAAAGAAAAGATTTCAACTTACTTTCCTTCCTTAAACACACAATTATAACTGGATACGAAATCCATTTGGCACAGTTAATACATTGAGTTGAGACTTTTTGTTACAAGAACAATTAGTTACTTTGTTAATGGATCGTACTCTAAAAATGATTCTCTGAAATAACTCTTGAGGAATTTTGGATTTTTGTCCAAGCCGAATACCCAGCTCTCTCCACAAGAGCACTGAAAATTTTGTTACTTTTCATCATCATATTTGTGTGAGCTTGGTTTCACAATATTAACCCATATAAGAACTAAAAAGTGTGAATGACTTACTAATAATGACAAAGAGATGAGGGTAGCTATATCACATATTAAACCTGATTTTGCTGAAATCTGCAAAAGCTGACAAGCTCAAGTATCCCATTAAAATAAGTTCCATTTTTATAAAAGGCAAGTTCTTGCATATTTTTTATTGTTAGTTTTATGACCCTAATACTTTTGGTGTTCCCCAAATTTTTCTTATAATCAAAAGTGTTCCGTGACTTCGAAAAGGTTAAGAATCACTGGTTTAGATCAATGAGATGACCTAAATATGTATATGAAAAGACTCTTTCCAAGAAATTGTTTTCTTTTATTATTATGTTTTTTTGATTTTAGTTTTTTTCTGTTTGTTTTTAGGCCAACTTTTCTGCTTTCATTATATTAAGGTCTTCTGGAGTGTTTGCAAAAAATTATGACATCATCTGCATATTTTAGGTGTGTTAAGTTTGTTATTAATTTTTATACCAAGGTTTGTCCAGTTTATATTATTAAGATTTTGGGCGAGTCTCTTTGTCAGACACCTTTTTTTTTTAATTGATATTTTATTGCTACTTGTGTGAAGTTGGATTGTTGCTGTTGCAGTGTAGTATATTTCCTGGAGGGGGTCCAGGAACTCCTTGATTCTGGAGTGCTTTGATTATTGCATTAGTTTTCATGGAATCAAATGCTTTTTAATAATCAATAAAGGCTAAAGAGAGGGGCAATTGGTTTTTTCTATTATTTGGTTTACTGCATGAATATGATCCATTGTGTTAAAGCCTTTATGGAGTGTTCTGATTTGGGCATTGGTGGGATCATATTCTATAGGGAGGTAGGTAGAACAGTCTAAAAGTAAAGAGGCAAGCTTACCTGTGTAATCTGATTGGTTTAGAACCACAGTGGCATTTCCCTTATCTGCTTTAGTAATTTTTTGTAGTTTTTCATTTCTTGCAGAGCTTTGAATTCTTCTTCATATTGGTAATATGGTCGGGAAGGCTGCAGGTACCTTGTTCTACCTATATCATTATTTCTTCTGCAGGGATCATTTTAGGTACCATAGTAAAGTTGTGGCCAAGCACGAGTGCACTGATGGTTTCAGGATAAGGGATTGATAGGTTTATTACCATGTTGAGTTTTGGAATCTGAGTTCTTTTGTAAACTTTCAAAAAATTTGTTATTTCTTTTTATTATGTGCAAACATCGTATTCTTTGAAATTCTTTTTCTACTGAAGCATTTGAGGTGTTGAAAAGGACCATCCAAAAGTCGACGGTCAGCATAGCAGAAAGCTCTACTTCTGGCGCACAAATAACTTTATTCCTTTCGGTTAAGAGAACATGAGTGGTAGCAGTCTGCTCGCATACAAGAGCAGTTAGTGCATCTGGAGAACCTTTGGTGACGTAAATCGGTGTTTTAGTTTTACACAATTTGGGATCGCATTATTATCCTGGCATCGTTTTAGAAAGGCTAACTGATTAAGTTGTCTGGAAATCTTAAGCTTTAACTTGCCATATTGATGGGCCTTGCGTGTGATGGAATCTCTGTGGATGAGATTCTTGTAGATAAGCTTATACATTGGTTAGACATACTTCTAATTTTTTAGGAAATTTAAACTCAATTATTAACTACTTATATTTTGGCAATGTTACATTGCCATCTTCAGGGATCATAAAGTATTTTCCTTTTTCTTGTATGATGCTTTTTTGTATGTAATTGTTCTCGCATTTCTGTGTTTTTATCTAATCTAGTGAGTCCCAGGAGATGTCTTAGAAACTTCTCTGTTAAGTCCTTTTTGCCATGAGTGTGTCCTGCAAGGCATGCAAAGAGAGTATCCTGAAATCAGCCTGTGTGTGCTGTTTTCAATCTTTGTCTGTTTCTTTGTTTTAGAATCCAAGTTTCACTTCCAAATTTGAGAATTTGGAAAAATTACAAATTTGGTCATTATGTAATCTTAATTGAGTTTCTTTATTCATGTATTTTCCAAAATTTATTTTAATTATACCATTCATTCTATTGTAAATTTGTAGTCTTGCTTAACTTATTCTATTATTAAGCATAATTTTCACTTTTTGAATAGTGTTTCCACACATTGCCATAGCTTTTGTTTTAGAGATTTTCATTTAGATGCCATTTGGAGTTTGTCTTCCGAATTTGTAATAAGTACTTGATCATCTGCATAAAGTATTGTATTTAGCTGTATATTATTTAATCCCATCTTTGAAAGTTGCTTTCCATTCTTTTAGGATTCTGTTTATATAAATGTGGAATAGAACTGGAGATAAGCCTTTGGTGCACATAGGTGAATAAATTTAGTGCTTAAACTCATAAATTAAATGCTCTACTGTGGCTAAGTAAATTCTGGTTTGCAGTCGTAACCTCCATAACAACATGTTATACCTTTCTTTCAATTCCCTCCCTGCTATGGTTCAGATTAATGAATGGTAGTTTTGGTTCATATCATAGGCAAAACTCAGGTATAAAAGAAAAAACATATTTATTGGAATCTAAAGACATAATATACACTTAGACCAATCTCACTTTCAATTAGTTCAAGGACATGCTAAATCAAACTTTTTCAAACAGATTAATACTCTAATACATAAACAATAAATCCTTCTTTTGAGTTAGAGACTTAACACATATAATGTGTATATTATGTGTGTTAAGTTATACACTTCTACTCAATTTTCTACCTACTATTTTAGTCTTGCATATTAAGCTAGTCACAATCATCTATAATCATTCCTAACAATTTGTCTTATAGATATCAGCCACTGCTAAATAATCACTTAAAGTTCTCAAATACTGTCCATACTCGATTAATACACTACAATGATCTTTCCCTTTTTCCGACTGGGTAATTATACAACAAAATCTGTACTTTACCATTTCTTGGGGCAGGATCTCCAGGTCCGTCTGAACTGTCCTTCTTTGTTTGAATTACCTTCGATACCTCCATAAGCCTGCATCCACGTGGTGGGTTACTACGGTCTTCATATTAAACTATGCTCTACACCTGGCGTTTTTTTCCTCGTCATTCTCGATCTGTTTCGGGCCATCCTCGTTTCTAGCTGCCGGTTCATACGCCTGCAATAGTATTCTGTCGGAACTTTTAGCGAAGGCAGCATGTGCCGACATCTCACGCTTCAGTACCGGCAGAAATTCAGACATCGAAGGGAAAGGCGCACCCTCTCATATCGAACTATCGCCAAGAAACACCATCAGGAACCACCGGTCCACGAGAGAGGTCAAATCATCATACAGCAAAACAGGCGAAAAAAGCCTTGAGAAAGGGGTGCAAACCCTTTTTATTCTCTCTTCACTTCCCCCCTTTTTAGCACCCTCTTACTCTTTCTGCAATCTTTTCCTGCCCGCTACTTTCTTTGTCTGCAGCAACTTCGGCACATCACGAGATCATAGCGTCTACCGGGAAACGAATGTGCGTCGCTTTCCGAGATTGCCAATGCCTCAGGCCCGCCCGTGGCCTTTGGACTAATGTTTACATCTAATTTACTCATTCATTGTATACATGATGCATTTCATATAATACTAATTTATACACGGATTACAATTCTACTAAAATGAGGTAATTCTATTTCTATTTACAGTTTAGTACTTTATTTCTTCTGTTCTAGTACAAGTTTTTCTCTCAGCTGATTTTTCTGACTTGTTAAATCCTGAATGAATCATTTCTTTAATAAAGTGCTTCATTCAGGATGTAACAGTACCATTCATAATCTCTGCTCTCTATCTCCACTCATCATCATACCTTGGCAACACACCAACTACCTTTCCAACCACACTTATCTTTTGCTGTCCTCACCAACCTTCTGATATCCATCCTCACATTCGCCTTATGCCCAACCAAGTCATTTGTTCCAACAATCACCACCAACTCGCTTGCTCATCTGCTTCTCATATTATCCTGCTAATTCTCTCTCCTGGAAAGCACACCTGATGAAATCTTCCATTTACGACATCTCTAATAATTAAATCTTTGTCTGTCATTCATTTCTTTTGTTATTCCTCTTTCCTACTTTCTTTCACTTCTTAATGCTGTGATTTATACAATCATTTTTCTATCATATGAAAACATGCAAATATGTCCTTTCAGTAAATACCTTATAACTAAGATGGCATAATCTTAATTATGGACAGGTCTTCTGATCCTATAACTAGATCCAACACTCTTGCACTCGAGTCCCCTCCATCACATTCTGCTTCAAGTAATTATCTCTCAGTAGATGTATAAATTCCATTTTCTTCCTGCCATTTGATTTTCCTCCTTCCAATCTATGTCTCTGAAACTGAAGTTCCCCATAATAATTACTTGAATTACATTCATTGTGCTAATCTGTTGATGCTTGTCATCCCTGGTGCCTCCCCCCCCCACCTATAGCAGCAAAACTGACAGTGTGAGACAGACTGCATTTCAATGGTTTGATGTATCATCAAGAGAGGCTGTTGCTGAGAGACAGAGATGACTGCAGTGAATATAGATCTCAGGAACTAAGGTGATGTTGAGGAGCAGGAGATGTGTGTGTGAAGGGAATGAGAGAGCAGAAATGCAGAACAGGGAGACACTGTATTAGAAGTGTGGATGCAGAAGTGAATGTGCAAATAGATAAAGGATTGCGAGATGTTAAAGGAAGGTTGTAGGTTCTGTAATGGTAGAGGAAGGGTCAGGGAGAAGGTATGGAGTTACCTCAAGAAGTAGTGTGGAACTTGTTATAGAACCAGAAATGAGGTATATGCAAATATCAGAAGTATATGCATTAGGGGAACAAAACTGTTCCATTAATCAAGTTCACTCACCTGAAAATTATTGGAATAAGCGAGACATGATGGTTGAATGAGGACAGTGGAAGAGAGAAATGGAGGGTATAATATTTTTCATGAAGACAGACAGGGGAAAAAGGGAAAAGGAGTGCTGTTGATGGTAGCAGAGGATTTATGCTCATTCAAGGTGAAGATGCAAAAAACAAGTAGCAGTCTTGAGACAATGTAAAGTAGAGGTGGACAGGAAATATTTAGTTGGATGTTGCTATAGGCCAGGTGATGTTAAAGGCAGTGAGAAGTAAATATCTTGACAGATTAGTTTAGAGCAAATAAGAAAAGGTATCATTGTAGGTGATTTTAATTGCAATAATATAGGTTGAAATGAAGAGATGGCATCATGAAATTAGGAGCATGAAATTCAAGTTTTCAAGAGATACCTGCTTTAAGCAGTATGTAACAAAGAACGTATTCCAGCCATATGCAGACTTTTCTGAGAAAGGGATGTATGTCAAACTATAAGGCTGTTAATTATAGCTGCACAATCCTGAGCTTTTTTTATATCATGGAATGAGGAATTGGATGGAAAGGAGATCAATGCTGGTTGGGCCCTAGTCAAGAACTGTGTCTGAGACAATGTCTGAATTTATTCTTAGGATCAGGAGGTTAAATAAGGTAGATGTTATCCAGAAGAGAGATGAGGAATTAAAGGCAACAGATGAGTTAAATGAGTGTACAAAAAAGCAAATAAGGTTACTCACGTATAAGGGCAGTATGAACAGCAGTTAGCTAATGAGGCCACAAAAATCTCCTATAAAGTTTATAAAAGAATGATTATAGAAGGGGGAAAAGTGGTAGTGATGTCATGCAGTGGGAAAGGGTGGAGGAAGTTTTGATAGTGAATGGGCAGTTAAGTAAACTTATAGGGCTTGATGATATATCTCTGTATTTTGAGATAATATTTCAGGGAGTTAATATCAACTTTGACATACCTTTTTAACATGACAAAGAAAAAGTGGAAAGAGGATATATAGTCCACTTCATTTATGTAGTGATTTTTGGTATAAATAAAGTAATAGTCTGCATGGTTAGCCTAGTGGCTGTGTGTTTCACAACCATATGCCTGGGGAAGGAGTGTCCTAGGTTCGATTCCTGTCAGTGACGTGAGGAGCTGAAGGATCTTCCTCGGGCGTGGACAGTAGGGTTTTTTCCCCAGTTTATTCGGGGTTTTTCATCTCCCAAAGCAGGCAAACCGGCCTTGAGAACTCAACGTTACAGGACATAGGATACACCGGGGCACAGTGCTGACCACCTTATCCTGTCAACGGTTTGAGGTCCGATTGATTAATAAACCCTCGACACTGCAAGGTAAAAGAGGGTATAAAGAAGATGAGATGATAAAGTAATAAGCAATGCTTTATCTATAGAGCACCCTACAATACTATTTTTTTTTTTTTTTTTTTAGCTACAACTCTCCAATTATAAGAGGTATTAAAAAACATTAATGAAAGTGATCATGAATCATTATCACTTCCTACCTTTTTAGATTGCCAGTAAAATCTTTAGGTAGTTTTCTGGAGGCTGATTTATTAAATTTCATGTAAAGGTTAAGTAAAAGCCAGAGAAAATAAAATAAATTGGTCAGACTTAAAATGTACATAAAAAAGCCTAAAGTTTAAAAGACATAACTTTGAAAATTCAATACAATCTGATTAAAAGATGCAGTAAAAGCAGTCTTTAATTATATTTTATGTTTTCAAGTTCTTAGGACTTTTAATATATTTTTTTTAATACTTCAAAATTTTAGATTTTTACCTTCTAATATACCTTTTTAGTCTAACCAATTTTTATTTTATTTTCTGGATTTTTACTTATCATACATCAAATTTGATAAATTGTAACCTCCAGGAAACTTTATATATATATAAAGTATATATATACTTTATTCTAAAAGTCTTTACATGACATTTTTTTTAGCTACTTTTATATATTGCTTTCCTTTCTTACATTTTTTTTTTCTGTATTCTTTCAGGCCACATACAAACTTATTTGCTTTTTCATGACTGTCTCTAACTTCCTTAATCAGATTTTTCTATCCTTGCAGACAACTTCACCACATGCCTGCATGCATGCATGCTGGCTGAATCAGTGAATAAAGATAGTCTCTCTCTCTCTTCCAGAGCATCCTATGTTGACTAGTATCTTTTCTCAATGTTGAGAAGCTCAGTATTGCATGTCATGCCTTATGTCCTTCTGATAGGCATATTAAATTGATTATGCAAGCTATTGACATTAATCTTAATATTACCTACATCAAACATAACATTCCTCCATGGTAAATTTATGCTTTATTCTGCAACCTCTCACTGTGTTAACTAAGGAAGTCTCACACGTCATCAGTCAACATGCAGTTATTTAATGCACACAGAGCAGAATACTCTGATTTTCTTCTCTTCTATACATGATCTGTTGGTTGTGGTGCTGTATTTCCTGACTATCATATCCCACTTGATTGCAGTAATTATACAGCAGAGTTACATGCAAATCAGCTTGTGCATATCAAAGAAAACTGCTACAAGTGTATGATTTACACACACTCACTGAATTCTATACAGACCATCTCATTTCCTGTGTGCTTAGTGACTACAACTTTTGTACAAATTGAACGTCCATAATTTTGATATTCAGGGAAATGAGATGGCAGATGCAGCTGATGATTTTCCTCCATACTGTTTCTCAGTCCCATGTATGGGACTACAGTTAGTTTATATTGCATGAAGTTTTGTAGCTTTTTAAACATAATTGATACTAACACACATTTGATTATTATATGTAGATACTGGTTTGATTAACTTAATTAAAAAAATATTTTTGTACATGATATAGTAATTTATCTCTTTATTACTGTTTATTATTACCATGAGTAATGCTGTAACATTTGGCATGGTACAGTATGACTTTAGCTGTCCTTGAGCCAACAAACCCCTAATCAACCAACAGAATCAGTGAATGTTTCCTTCTGAGTCTGTCACTGAAGTCTCCAAGGTTTGTTTCTGATTTTAAATTTCTTTTATTTTTTCTTTGATAATGTTTGTATATTTAAGTTTACATTTCACTTGTGAAAGTGTTCAATGATTCTTTTTAAAACTATCTTACTTTTTTTTTTTTCAATATGATATTTAATTTTATCCTGCTCAAAACTGATGATCAAATTCTGTATATTCTTGTCCTAAACCAGCATGAAGATATAACTATCAACAATAACAGTCAGTGACACTTTTATTTCTTGTTGTGCTTCCTTGCCACATGAATTTGTGTGCATCGTACCAGTAATTAGCCCATAAAATCCAGCAGGTATATATATCATTATCATTCAAAATTTTCTCAAAATATTTCTGTCTCCTGATATTCATTTTCTTCTTTTCTATGTAGATCTCTAACAAGGATCAAGTTTGACTTTTTATGTCAGCTGCCTTCTCTGATGCTTTAAAAAATTTCTCCATTTCTTCCTTGACAGTACCCTCTCTGGAACTATAGGCATAATCTCGTTGTCCAATTCTTTATTTTTATGTTTGCTACATCATCTCTCTTTGATATTACTTGCATTCAGTATTGCATCCCATACCTACTTCTTCCTTTGCCTGAATGTATGCCCTATTTATTAGAAGAATCTCATCTGTTTTTTTTTTCTTTGTTTTTTAACACCAATTATGTGAACTTGGTACTTCTCTAATTTTTCTGCCAGTTCCATTTCTTTTCTATTGATGCTTCTTATGTTGATGGTGCCTATCTTAAATTCTGCTGATACAGTTTGTGCCCACAGCTAACTTTTCACTGTGCTGATGCCCTGATGAAACTAGGGAGGTTCATTTGGATGACATGCCAGCAGACATGAAATCCTATCATCTTTGTTTAGGTTTAAGCTGTTAAGAATTTGGTCAGCTAAATTTCAAATTCCCACCCATCCTCATTCGTTTTTTATCCATGTAGTTACTTACTGACAGAGTACCACAAGAAGTTGAAAACTGAATGTTAGGTCAGAAGGTCTGGGCAGTTCATCATTCTTTAAAAGGCTATGTGGATACTGAAAGTTTATTTTTCACTTGGTTAGACTATAATAAATTTAGTTTAATCCTTTATCCAAGTGTGAGCAAACAAAGTTTGCGCCTGAAAATATCTTCAGGACTGGGGTAAGGTAGTGCAACTCGTAGCAAAGGTGGAGCAAGCTACCATCATTCCTATCCCTGTATCTCCCATAATGCAAAACACATCTCCTTGTGGATATGTATGATGTTATGCATTAAGGGAAGGGCCACTACCCAGACTAGTTTCGACCTTTATTGAGGTCTCTTCAGTGAAAGTCAGGCCCAGAGGTGGAGATACCAGGCAGAAGCAATAGCGAGGTCATCTTTACCTATAGGAGTTGCCAAATGGTGTGCCACCTTTTTATTAAATTACTCTGGATTTAGAGAAAGATGTTGAAAGTTTATTTTTTACTTGGTTAGACTATAATAAATTTAGTTTAATCCTTTATCCAAGTGTGAGCAAACAAAGTTTGCGCCTGAAAATATCTTCAGGACTGGGGTAAGGTAGTGCAACTCGTAGCAAAGGTGGAGCAAGCTACCATCATTCCTATCCCTGTATCTCCCATAATGCAAAACACATCTTGTGGATATGTATGATGTTATGCATTAAGGGAAGGGCCACTACCCAGACTAGTTTCGACCTTTATTGAGGTCTCTTCAGTGAAAGTCAGGCCCAGAGGTGGAGATACCAGGCAGAAGCAATAGCGAGGTCATCTTTACCTATAGGAGTTGCCAAATGGTGTGCCACCTTTTTATTAAATTACTCTGGATATGGAGAAAGATGTTGAAAGTTTATTTTTTACTTGGTTAGACTATAATAAATTTAGTTTAATCCTTTATCCAAGTGTTGTTTGCTCACACTTCGATAAAGGATTAAACTAAATTTATGCTATGTGGATATCTTCTCCTAGTTATCTAGCTTTAATCCTTAGTGACTCTAAACTAAATGTAATAATTAATATTACTAAATAAAAATGCTCATTTATATAGAAAAATAACTAAATATTTCTACCATAAGAGTGTTTAGAAGTTTAGTGTGCAATACGAAATATATAAAAATGATTATTTCTAATGTTTTGTAGCAGCTTATCTTGTATGACATGAATTATGAAGTGATGCATATTAAATAACAGTATTCTTCTTCAGGGTCCACAAATCTGGAATCCTCTTGTGCCACTGATCATATTGACATTTTTTATGGCTCGAGTATACATATCTGGAATCTTCAATCTTAGCCCCAATGTGTTTATATTAGCATTCGGATTTGCATTTGCAAAACTTACTGTAAAGTTAGTGGTAAGTATGGTAGCAATGAATCTGGAGTACTATATTATTATTATTATACAAGCACCTTCATGGAGTCCGAAGACACATATATAAGGAGACCCAATCTATCATACCTCTCCTTGAACCCATTAACAGGCAAACCACTCACAACTGACTCTGGCAACCCATTCCACTCATTCACAACCCTCCAAGCAAAAAATATAATCCTCACATCCCTACTAACCACTCCTTTATTCAATTTCCAGGGATGACCCCCCCTTGTTCTGGTTCCTCTAGCCAAGTGTTGAAACATTTCCTCTGCAACCCTTTATGCAACTTAAATATTTCTATTATATGCCCTCTCTTTCTCCTATCAACAAACTTCTGCAATTCACACACCCTCACTCTATCCTCATAGGGAACATTCCACAGGCATCTGAATCCTCTCCACTACTTCCTCATCCACAAGAAACCTAGGGGACCAGACTTGAGCACAGCAATCCAGATGTGGACATATCGAGGCCTTATAAAGAGGAATAACAACTTAGTGTGTTCTTCAATAGCCAAGTAATCTTATGGGCTACCTTAGCATCCTCTAAAACTTGAATTCTGTCTACCACCCTAAATCTCTAGTTTCATCTATTTCCTGGAGTACAGCACCACCAATGTGATACATGGCTTGTGATCTATTTTTCCCAAAATGTATAATTTGACATTTTTCTGCATTAAACTGACACCCATTATCTTTTGCTCATACTGACAGCCTATTTAAATCATCCTGCAAACTCTCCACATCACCTTGATTAACTATTACTCTGTTTCACATCATCAGCAAACATCTGAATATTTCCTATATCATTTATGTACAAATTAAACAGCAATAGTCCTAACAATGAACCTTGTGGCACACCTAGTCACCTGTGTTTGCTTGATTCTGCTCCTCCATATACCACTATTTGATATCTGTCCAGCAGCCACCTTCTTATCCATTTAGCTAGTGTCATCAATCCCCATTTGTTCTCATTTTCATAACAGAGTTCCATGTGGTATTCTGTCAAATGCCTTTGCAAAAACTAGCAAAATCAATGTGTAGCCATTTCTTTATCCAACTCAGCTGTTACTCTATTCTAAAAAGTTAGTAAATTACTAAGGCATGACCAACCTGTCACAAAGCCATGCTGACAGTATTATACTTTTACTTAGCTATTCTTGAATTCTCTTTTTGACCAATGCTGAGACTTAAAGAGCCTAGTCAGAGGCATTCCCTTATACCTTCGCGTAAAACCCTAGCTGATATTCAATATATTAACGTAGTAAAACCCCAAATTTTATAGATAAAATCTGACACAAGTAGTCTGTCAGACATTCCATTCTATTATCATGTTAGTTTTAATTTTTTAATTAAATATTTTCAGAGGCACTAAATAAATATTTTCTGCTTCCTTGTTTTTATGTAATCCAAATCATGTAGCAGCAAACCACAGAACATATGAAACTAGGATAGAAATGTGTGAATATTATACTGTGGATACGCATAGTCTCGGTTCTAGGAAATTTCGCCGTAAACATTTATGGCGCAAGATATTTTGCATTACTTTTCGTAAATAATCAATGGATGATAAAGGTATTATAAATTCATTAAAAAGGCCAATTTTTATTGAGGTGAATGTCAGTGATACATAACATAATGAAATCATTTAAAAATTGTGCGAATTAAAAGAGATGCTGCGTAAATAATTAACTTTTTGCTGTGATCGTCAATTCAACAAATCCATCAGTAACATTGCTCATTGGAAAAAATGCTAAATTAAAAAATGACGCGTTGAATTCAGCATCTGTTTGATAGCATAACTTCAAACCAATGGCAACAATTTTGCGATATAGATTTTGTACTATATGAAATAAACAACTTGTTATACTTGTTGATGTAAATATGTTAGAAAAAAGCATTGATAGTTGCTTTCTCGAAGTCAACCATTAATGTTTCGAGATCTAATGAACATAAGCCCTTTGAGGTACTGAATAATCTGCTGTAAGTTAATTCTGATTTGCCAGGAAGCAAAGCAAAAAAGCCACCATAGAATCCTTAGGGTGGGTGGGTGGGGGTCTCATGTCAGTCCCAAGCCTGGATAAAGGAGGAGGGTTGGTCAGATGAGTGTCGATGCTCTGACTGTAAAGAAAAAACATGATTGTTATCTAATGCATATACGATCAACAGCTACAACATGCCAGTTCGGACGTCGCCCGGATCAACAAGGTCTGCGAGCGAGCCAATATCATACTCATTACCTAGTGGTGATATCTGCTTCAATTCTTCAGTCAGTTTCCCAACACTATCTAAATCTAGCTTTTTTTTTCCCATATAACTCACTACAGTAACCATCGCTGTACAATTTTATCTTTATTCATCAATACTTTGCCGTTTCATCTTTAACTGTATCCTGTTTTGGTTGCCACCTCCTATTAATGGTTCTAATCACTTTGTACACCTCCCTAGTTTTATGCTCTCCATAGTACTGTTCTATATTATTGCATTGGACTTCTAACCATCCATCTTATCCAGCTAACTGCTTTTTTCGCCTCATTACACTTTCTTCTATATTGCTCCTCTATTTGTTCTGATGTATTCCTTCTTATCTTCAACATTCTTTTCTCCTTTACTAACTTCAGTGTTTCTTGTCTAATCCATTTCTTTTTGATCTCTTCTTCTGGTACTGTTTCTTCAACTGCATCTTCCATTGAATTTTTTTCTGTCCACACTTTTAAGTTTCTCCTCTAACACTGTTCTGCACCTTCTTCCTATTTCTGCTTCACTTGTTCTTGCTCTTGTCATTTCTGATGATGGGGTTTATATTTTCTTTTTTTAATTTCAACTTCATGCTTGCAATCACTAAACTATGATCCGAGTCTATATCCGCTCCTTGAAAAGTTCGACACTGCTGTACTGATGTTATCCATTGTCTTTTAATCATATCAGTCATGTTCTTGGTGTTCCTATCATTTGATCTTCATGTCCATTTTCCACACTCCTTTCGATGAATCCATAATAGAGGTCCACAGCAAATTCTAACATTTTTTCACCTATTTCATTTTTTTCTCCGAAATCATATTTTTCCATGACTCTTTCCCAACCATCATTATATATTCCAACTTTGGCATTCCAATCTCCTTCAATAATTAGTATATCTTGTTTTGGTATTGTTTCTATTGTCTCTGTCAGATCTTTGCAAAATAAGTCAATATCCTCATCTGTGCTGCCAGATGTGGGTGCATATATTAAAGGATTTTACTTGAAATCTTGCTGCTATGATTCGTTCATTGACTAGTTTGTAGCCTGAGAGTGCCTTTCTAGCTTTTTTTTGTTAAGAAGGAAACCAACTCCTGCTTCGTGTCATGCCATGACATATGACTTTGCATCTATTTATCTTTCCTGATGATGTCTATCGCAACTCCGCCAGTCCTAATGTTTCACACCAATATCTCTTCATTTCCTTGCGAAGTAATTCTAGTTTTCCTGCCATCCAAAGTGTCCATACATTCCATGTTCCTACTGATAATAGTTCTGTTACTTTCAGTTTCCGTTCAGCATCCCACTTTTCGATCCAACCCCTGATTGCTCGATTGTTATCGCAGACCTTGTTGATTTGGGATACATCTGAGCCAGCATTATTATAGCTGTTGCTCGTATATGCATCAGATAACAATCATACGGGCAGAGCATCGACACTCATCTGACCGACCCCTCCTCCTTTATCCAGGCTTGGGACTGGCATGAGACCCTTAAGGATTCCATAGCAGCTTTTTGCTTTGCTTCCTGGCAAATCAGCAGATTATTCAGTGCCTTGAAGGGCGCTAATGTTCATCATTAGATCCTGAAACATTAATGGTTGACTTCGAGGAAGCAACTATCGATGCTTTTTTATAACATTACATCAACAACTATAACAGGTTGTTTATTTCATTCGGTTCAAAATCTATGTTGCAAAATCGTTGCCATTGGTTTGAAGTTACACTATCAAACAGATGCTGAATTCAACATGAAAATTAAATGCTTCACAGCATTAGCATTTTTTCCAATGAGCGATGTTGATCCGCAGAAAAAAGTTAATTATTTATGCAGCATCTCTTAATGATTTCATTATGTTATGTATCACTGACATTCACCTTAATAAAAATTGGCCTTTTTAATGAATTTATAATACCTTTATCATCCATCAACTGTTTAGGCAAAAATGTTGCGTCAAATTTTTCCGGTCACTGTATAGTCTCATATAAAGATTTATTTTTAAGCTATTACAAATTTTAAGAGGCAATGCAAAATGAAATCTTTAAAAGTACTTTACAATGGAATAAATGTGTTAAAAGAATCATTGAGACTGGAATCCAAAACACAGAGTAATAAGATAGAAGAAAAGATGACGCACAGGTGAAAATATCCTGAAAACCCTTCTGTGTGGGGGGAAAAAAGTTCCTTTCTTCTTTCACACACAAGTAAGAATACTGCTACAAGAGCAGTTGGCTACACTACAATTTGTTTGGCAAATCAATTAAAACACATCTTCCCTGCTGCAAACAGAGGATCTGATGTCTTATAAGAAAACTATGCAGATTGATGCTGTTTAAAAGCTACATATTACAGAATTTAATGTTGCTTTAGTAAATTAACTTGAAAGTAGCCTTCTCAAATGAAAATTGGTATCAATAAAAGCTTCCATGTTAACAGGTGGGCTGCTGCTAAATACTTCTATGTTATCATAATATGTAGCTTGAATAAAATATTATATTCAGTAATTAAGGAAAGGAAGGCAAAGAAAACACAGATAAAACTTCTTGAATCTCAGAAAATTTCAAATAGACAATATGTACAAATTTTAAAATGAGAAACAGTTGACATAAAGACAAAGGAAAAGTTGTTTCTCATTGAAACCTAAACAGCAGATTAATATATGAAATAAATATGTTGAAAGTTTTAAAACAAATGTATGTCAAGCAATGTTTAGAAATAAACAGTAGACTCAAATATACATATGTTATTGAAGGAAAAAAACAACAAACAAACCTGGGAGATGAAATGGATGAAATCATGTCATAAGCTCTTGGCATGTAAATCAGAAAGTATGTACCATTAGAGAATACAGAGAAAGTAGCTAAACAAAGGTCATGGAAAGATGAGACTTTGGACATATCAAAGATAAATATCATAAAGATGGCAAAATATTCTGTAGGCAGTTGAAGATGTTTAAAATGGATATAAAATTAAAGATGATAAATGTCATGAAAACTAAAGATATTCTAAATGCATGAAATTATTGCTTTAAAAGAGATAAGCAGTGACAATGGGAGAAAATATCCAAAAGAAATGCAATCAAGAGTACAATATCAATACTTGAAGTAGAAAATTATCAAGACGCTGGAATAGATAATAAATCAAAAATACTCAAATATGGCAGTATAAACAGCTCTTGATAATTGAATCAAAGCTCATAGTACCTATCTATAAAAAGGGAAATGAACCAATATGAGAATTATAGTAATTTCCTTACTGAGTGCTCTACATGAAATTTATGCAAGCATATTCGAAAAGATGGCTAAAAAGAATTGTGGACGGTGAACTTGCAGAAGAACAAGCTTGGTTCAGGCCAAATAGTGGTTGTCAGAATCAGATGGTTGATAAATTGCAGGAATCAACAAGTCTGTATTTAAGTTTTGAAGATCTGGAAAGGAACAAAAAAAAAAGTTGGACAGGGACATTGAAAACTTCAACTGCATTCTGATTGAATGAAACCTACAGACCAAGTAAAACATTTTATAATAATAATAAACTGGATGTGACACTCAGCCGAAGAAGAGAAAGCTGATCTTGAAAGGATGTTGCAACATTATCCAAAGTAATGGGAGTGAAGTGGTATCTTTCTTTTGGATAATGAGACAGTCTTGAAATTCAATGAGTGATCTTCACCCAATTTGTGAATGATGAGATCAGTATTTAAGTCACTGGTTATGAAAGATCTTGAGGCTTCAATCATGGCCAAAGAGACAAGACAGCCAACAATTGTATATCAGAACACTAGGACTACATTTGATTCTGTCACTATCTTCACTCAGGATTGGCAGACCATGCTCTGGATACCTGGCACATTATCCATTGGAAAAAAAACCCACCGTACTCCACCAAAACAAATTTAAATTTGAGAGGCTTTTCCTTGAATCTGCTTCAGCTCTTACCAACTATCCCAACTTAAACAAATATGAAATGTTTAAGTTGGGATAGTTGCCTCTCATATGGAAAACCCTCATCTGCAGACATTCAGCCAAGAACATCCAACCAAAGCCAGTGGGATGGCATAATTACACAACTTTATGCCTGGCTGTATCTTTACTGTTTCATCTTTGTTATTGAAGTGTGCTTGCACGTGTTTGATACCAGTGTATTAATCCCTGAAGATGTCAATTTAACTCTGGCTAAATATCGGAAGTAATGATTAAAAAAAAAAAAAATTTATTTAGTCTATGTTGTCAATTTCCTGAAACAACACTATGCACCTACTTAGAGGAGAACCAGGAGGGAAATAGTGTAGTCACATTGAAAAATGTTATAATTCTATTCATGAGAGGTTGTTTAACTTGTACTGTGAATAGCAGAAAGAAGAAGTTTGTTAACATGGGATTTTGAAGACCTTTTGAGGAAATAATAAGAAAGACTGTTCCAAAAGGCAGTAGTAGAAGTGAATGAAGATGAAGAAAAATGTGTTCTCTGACTGCAAAGAGGTATTGAACAATCACTGCACATGATTTAAGATTTAGAAGACTAGGGAAATTATTGATGCCAGTTCTGTGTGAAGTGTCCTTGGAAATATTTGTAAATGCAAACAGCAGAAACTAAATGTTTGTAACAGTTGAATCAGTGAGGAAGTCATTAATCACTCTAATTTCTCTCTTTTGTACAGAATCATATTTTTAGGAAGCTCTTAAGAGCACCAACATGTGAGAACAGTATTCATTGGCTAGGCAAATTTGTAGTTTGTATAGTTAATAGTTGTTCAGAGGTAAAGCAATATCTCAGTATTGAAAGAGAACCTAATTTTTTAGAGACTATTTGTAAAACTTTTTATGCTTAAAAAAAAAAAAATAGATTTGAGGTTAGAAAAATCTCATCTTGTTTAGATATTTGGGCATTCTCAGAAACTGGAAGAAAAAGTTCTTTCTTTCAGAAATAAATAGGATTGAGTTTTATTAGCATGAAATTCAAGTTATCAGAACCCTATTGAAGAATGGTTTGGAGGTCAGAATTTAGGACTGTACAAGTTTTAGTGATTTGTATGGTGCAAGTCACGCTGAATGAAACAGAAGTGCAGTGTATTTTCATCACTGTGTAATGCACAAGCATGTGAAATTTTCAAGAAAGAGATTAATGTCAACTTGCAAGATAAGTGATCATGATAGTTAGGTGCCCATTAGAAACTACATGGTAGAAAAGCTTGAAGGGAAAGAAATCAGGAGTGCTTAGGAGTTAAGAAACATTTGACAGTAGTAACAAATTGTTTCCCTGGGATGAGAAGAATAAATGGATTTGGAGTGAAATGGATAATCAAACAAGAACAACTGCAAACTAAGGAGGAGTTATGAAGTTAGAAATATAAAAAGAGAGGTAAATGGTGGTTGTTTAAGAAACAAAGTTCAAGTTGGATACAGTAAGGAAAGTGAATTAGATTATGAGAGGATAAGATTAATGCTATGGATTAAGAAAATACTGATCTGTAAAACAGTAGTTGCTGGGTAGAGAAGATAAGGTGGCTAAGTACTGTTTGAGAGATTGCAACTTCATAAATTGCCATGAACAGTTGTGGAATGAATACGATTTTGACATATCTTTTAAGTGAAAACAATAACTACAGAACCACTGATGTGGTTGTTTAATGAAAGTGTTACAACTAATCAAGTCTCTGTGGAGTGAAAAGAGGACAAGATGTACAATCAGACTGCTAAAATGAAAGCATTGCAGTGGTAATTTGAAGTTTTAAAGCTTGGCAAGTCAGTAATTGCAGATATGTAGTAACTCAGCTGACAAATCAGATTGCTCAGATCCTTGGGCTTCTCTGTGGTTCTTTATGGCTTAGAGGTTTGGACACTGAACAAGGCACTTAAGAAGATCAATTCTTCTGAAATGTGGGCCTAGAAGATGCTTAGAGTTCTTTGGACTGAGCATCAATTGAGTCTTGAAATGAGTCTCTGCAATATGGAGAGAACATTTATAAACATCTTCATGCAGGGCAAGATGTCAGGAACTAAAAGAAGCAGGCCACATGGGAGGTAGTAGATCATTCCTTCTCTTATTGGGCTAAGGTAGTGACAGATAAAAAAAAAAAAAGACAATACATCGGTCACAAGTCCTCAGTTGTGGGTGGGATTAACTAAGAAGAAAATGAGTGAGAGAGAAAAATGTACATGAACTTATGGAAGTTAAGTGACTGTAGTGCATTGCCAAAGGATGGTAATATGGCAGACTTGTTAACAGTTCAAGTGGATACTCCATGATGAATTTCTCAGTTCTTTTGAGATCCATAAAGATCTCTCAATAACACAGAACAGCACTGTAATTGTACGTTCGGTAAATCATTCCTTAAATTCCTTTACTTCTGGATTTTGCTAAGGCTTTTGACAGGATACCCCATAGAACACTGTTACGCAAATTGGAGCAGATGGGAATGGATATTAAATTGGTGATATGGATAGGAGAATGGCTCAGGGAGAGATACCATAAGGTGGTGTATGGAGGAGCCGAGTCCAGAATGAGGCAGGTGACCAGTGGTGTGCCTCAGGGCTCTGTGCTTGGGCCAATGTTGTTTAATTTGTATATAAATGATATAGGAAACGGCTTAAAGGGAGATATTTAGTTGTTTGCTGATGATGCAAAGTTGTGTAGTGCAATAAAAAATCAAGCTGATGTTGAAAGTTTGCAGGAGGATTTAAATAAGCTGGTAAAATGGGCAAAAGAAAATGGATGTCAGTTCAATGTGGAAAAGTGTAAAGTCTTGCATTTTGGGATTAAAAGATTACCAGCTGTGTACTACATCGATGGAAAGGTACTCCAAGAGATTGATGAGGCTAGGGACTTAGGGGTATTGGTAGATAGAGAGATGAAGTTCAGAGGACACATTGCTAAGGTGTCCAAGATTGCACATAGGATTACTTGGTTGTTGAGGAACACACTGACATCCAGAGATAAAGAGGTTATTATTCCCCTTTATAAAGCATTGATACTTCCACATTTGGATTACTGTGCTCAGGTCTGGTCACCTGGATTCCTTGGAGATGAGGAGGCTGTGGAGAGGGTTCAGAGAAGAGTGACCAAGTTGGTGAGTGATATAAAAAATGCTCCCTACATTGATAGATTGAGAGCTTGTGGATTGCAGAGATTGGTTGATAGGCGAAGAAGAGGGGATATGATAGAAACATTCAAATTACTAAAAGGTTTTTATAGGATTGATGCAGGGGAAATGTTTCAGCTGTGTGATAGTGATGGAAGAACAAGAGGTCATCTCTGGAAATTAAAGAAGAGTGTGGTTAACAAAGGTGTCAGAACAAGGTTTTTTGCCTGGAGGGTGGTGAATGAGTGGAATTCATTGCCTGACTTTGTTGTGAGCTCTTCATCTGTAAATGAATTCAAGAAGAGATATGACAGATATTGTTTTGCTAGCTTGGGTCTCCCGCGATGAGTCTACTGACTCCATGGAGATACCCGTAATAATAATAATAATAATAATAAATGGGGTGTAAATGAACAGTAGTCACTTCAGGTAATTGAGAGAATCTTGTACACCTATTATATACTACTTGGGTAAGTGAAAAAAAAACATTACTTCATGTTATCAATGGCAACATTACACCTAGCATTATTTTGAATATATTTTAGGATAATGTTAAAAGTTACTATTCTAGAGCCATTAAAATCTCAATGGCTCATGGAAAAATACAAATAACAGAAACATAACAAATACTGTTTGGTAGATCATCACTTTAGTGTGACAATGATTTGCTTATTGGGAACTGAAGTGGCTTTATATGAAAACTTGTACTTTTTCAGGCCTCTAGTAAGCAGAGTGCTGGCATTTTTGCTACTCTGCAACAGACATATTTGAATTCCGAACTTGTTGGTTGGAGAGTAAGTATTCCATTCGCTCAGCTAACCAGGATGGTTGGGAAGAAGAGAAAACAAGTATTTTCAGAATAGAGAACTCTTGGAACACTTAAATGATACTAATGTATTATAGGTGTGCAAACCTTTCTTGGGTTGAGCCAAATTAAAAACATAATAATGACAATGCACTAGGCTGGCAGCAAGTATGGTGTTCTGCATCAGACAGTTAATTTTTGTTTCTTAAATTTACAGTACTTGGGCTTTCTACCATGGAAATTTATTTAATGTCTTTTTGACATACTATTCAAAACAGACACAAGAATTAATAATTTATTAATGCAGACACTTCAGCCTGATTTTGTATCTGTGAAAACAATCCATTGTTCATGCTTCCACCTTGTGCACTGATGGTTTGTTATTCAAGCTGAAATAGCCTGCATTAATAAGCATAGGAATTAATAAGAATAATCTGTGTTTCTGATAATCATTACTATTATTATTATTATTATTATTTGACACCTCCAGGGAGTCCAAAGACTCATCGAGGGAGAGTGTGCCAACAGCATCGAACGATTGGCCCCTTCCAACTACTAACCGCGCTCAAACTTACTTAACTGAGCCATTAGTAGCAGAGGCTCTACCAATCGACCAACCTTTGCCGGCTGTGTCACAAGTGCCATTTAAAAATGTTTTATAGGCCAGTGCTTGAATGTAAGGTGAACTGATATCCCAATGTCTGAGGTTGTCAAAACACACTACTTTTCTCTGCCATCAAGCGCCATGAATAAACTAAACTACCCCAATTCCTCTATTTTCTTCCATCTCTGAGCCACCCAAAACTAAATGCAGACCTATTTTTGAACAAGCATGTATGTTTGATATATGTACAACCTCAACTAATAATTTAAAGCACATAAACAATTAAAAGTTGGTATTGTATTACAACTTTTCTCTTTTTTTTTCAGATGACAAATGTTACTTCTGCAGATATGGACCTTTGGGATAGTATCTTAGTAGTTCCTTTTCTGCTCTTCTTAAATACATTTCTTCCAGTCCTGCCATTTTATACTGCACTCCTATGTGGGCTTGTAAGTACACAGTAATCTTAATTATTTTTGTTCTAACATTTCAGAAAATTCACATGTATAATTACCATTTTTCTTTTGAAGTGCCATATTCACTCAAAAATAAGTCATATTTTTTCTCCTAAAATTAAAATTAAAAAATCGTGGTGCAAGATGTATGCAGGGATTTTCAGAAACTAAAGTGAAGTTTATAATTAAATCCTCAGTATTCATTATAATTGCTCACATTATTTATAAAATGAATGCATTTAAATTTTAATTATCAATGTTATTTACGCAATCTGCTGCTCACCTCCATGTGATATGTTTCAATATTTAGCTAAATTTAATACTTCCATAATTAAATTAAAACAAACAGTTTCATTATTGCTTGTCCTTTTATCGTTTTGGAATCATTTCTGTTTATGCCAATATCTCACATTAAACTCAGTCACTGTAAACTTATGCCATGCTGCTCGATTGTCATGTTTATCTGCAAAATCAATAACCGAGTTTAAAACTAGCACTGTAACCTGAACGTTTCTTCATATTTCAAGCAAAAATGACCAGTAATTTACAAGACTTGAGATACGTTATGAACAATCTTTCATGAATGACTAAGAAAAAGTGAAAGCGGAGCGCAAAACGGACATCAATGGTAGACCAGTAGAGATAGTGCAGCTATGAAGACCTGCATATGATTGGTGCAGTATTAACAAAAGATCGTGTGACTCAATGACAAAGGCAGGCAAGCTAACGATTGTTGAGTTGAAATGCTAATTCTCTTCAACCAAATTCCAAAATCTGAAATTTCCATAACATTCACTGTATATTTCTTCATGTGAGAGGTATGATGTGCAAAACTTTTTAATTTCTTTTTTTCGTAAAGTAAAATCAGGGGTGCAAATATACACGGGACTGAACTTTTTTTTTTAACCAGATGATAGAAGAAATAAGCAAAAACTTTTTATTAGTGATTAGTTATTTGTGTTTTGAGAAATTAAATATATAATTGAAAATATTTTTACTGATTGTTATGTACTTATATTTCTTAACTTTTCTCTCTTAACAGGTTTACAATATGATGGATTTTGCTCGTTACTTCACATATGCCAGCTGGGATATGAGAGAAGCCCTAGACCTTTGTATTTTTACTATAAAGTATCCTCCAGGTCATCCACATTGTCGCAATGGAAATAATGGATTTTATTTGAATGGACTAAACAATAGTGAATTTAGATCCAACTCAGTTGCCAAAACCTGAGAAATGCACACCAAACACAAGAAAAACCAACTGAGCTATAACAATGGGAAATACATGGTATATTTTCATGGAAAACATATGTGACATTAATGAACAATAAGATCATGGATTCTAGGAAGAGGACAATCTTTGACTGATTTATTCAGCAATTTTCATCTTATAAGAAGAAAAGTTGCCCTTCTTTTGAATTCTGTATAGTTTAACTTATTTTGTAGACTTCATGTGACATTTGAATCGTCTTCTCAACCTATAAATAATTATGCTGGCGAAGACTGTGAAGAGATTGAAATAATTCCTTCTCATTACCCCTAACAACATTAAGATGAAAAGCCTGCTTAATACCACTGAAGAATATGTTCCTAACAATGGATAGAAATTATCAAGTTTCTCCCCTCCCCTTCAAATTTAGTAATTTAACCAATTGCTAAGTTATTAACTGGAAATATGGAGTAAAGCATGCTGCGCCAGATAAAATTTTTTTGGAACTGAATTAAATTGTGCACCTAAAAATATTAAATTCTTGATATGTACCCTCAAGGAATGTAAAGCAGTGCTTTCCAAACTGTAGGCTGCAGCCCCCTTGGGGGGGGGGTTAGTTTTGTTGAGAGGACTGTGAAATAATGAAAAATTTTAAATGTTTTAAGACTAAGTAGATATTTTTTATCTTAAAAGAAACATATTTAATTTTTACATCCTAATAGAAAAAAATCACATTGGTATTGGTTCACAAAATTTGTTTTAATTCGACGCTTAATGATTATTAGTAAATATATGCTTATTCATATAAGTTTCATTTCAAAAGTATTGATAAGAAGCACAAAAAAAACCTTACAAACACATTAAAACGGCCGAATTTTTTGCGCTTTAAATTAATGTTTGCTGTGTATGTTTTGTATTGAATATAAATACAATAAAATTTATAATAATATATGTCTATATTACGATTTTTTTTTCCGATGGGGGCCATGAAATATTTTGATTTTTCCAAGGGGCCTTTACATCCATAAGTTTAGGAAGCACTGATGTAGAGGATACAATGATGGTACCACATGATTAAATAACTTCATTATAGGTTAAAATGATACATTTTTGTAAAGCTCTAAAAATGCCAAAGACAAAATTTGTATTATACTTATCATGTTGTATTTACCAAGTTTATTTAAAAAGTAGTAAAAGCAGTTTTTATGTTGTCTGCTGTTTTCTTGTATTATCCATCTCATCTTACAAATTTGAATGATCAGAAACTATAACATTAAAAATAGTTGAAGAAAAAGTAACAGTTCACTATTTAAGCAGACTAAGAGTAATACCATATTTTTCTTCCTGATAATAAGAGCCAGGAACCTAAAAGGGGTGTCTAAAGGTTCTTCTTGTGACAGCCACTACATGACTACAGTGCAGAACATTAGAAGTCCTCAGTTCAGCCTGAGTATATCAAACTTTCAAGTTCATTTGGTTTGCACTAATCCACTCCTCTACATGGTCATGTTGTAGATATATCCTTGGAAACCAACAGACATTAGACTGGAGGAACCACATCAGAAAATATAGCCAGGTTTTAAGCATCACCGGAAACTTGCTTCCCTTATCCGTTCTACCAAAGATCACCTCTCTGTGCCTGGAGTATATGAAGTACCCTGTTCCAGCAAGATGGCTTATAGACAGACAGGTAGTCATCGACCATCTGTTTAGAAGAAAACAAATCGTACATCTGTAATCACGACTATGGTCAATCTGATCTTGCAGACTATGTATTGGATACAACTCACAGGATCTCCTGTAAAAAAACCACTATGCTCCACCATAGTAAATTTAAAAAAGAAAGACTGTTTTTAGAATCTTCAGTGGCACTCAGAAATCAAACAAATTTAAATAAATACGGATGCATAAAACTTCCCAAAATTTGGGAAACAATAATTGTCAGAGGTCCCACTTTACATCCTAGGCCACCTACAAATGCCCATAGAGGGCACACTACTAGATAGGACTTTAGAGTCACCCCTGTGTTTCATTTAGTAATCTGTTGTCCTTGTGTGTGTGTTACACAAGTTATTTGTTATCCTTGACAATGTCTCAGTGACTGAGACGATATATTGGAAGCATTAAAATTAGTTTTTAATCATTTCTTAGTGCTGCAAATATTCCATTAAACCTCCAATATGTCCTCCTCCCAGCACTTAAGCCTTAGCACATAGTACACAAAACTGACCCTGTTGGTAACACTGTAGACAGCTTCCTATTACAGCTGGCAAATAATCCTGCTGCTGACTGCCAGGAAATCCAGTATAGTGGCTTACACTATGGAGGTATCGCACTCCCTGTGGGAGTGTGGCAGTTAGGTCCATGTCCTTCACCTCTGCTTTAAGTTTTCTAATATTGCATCACTGTGGTTAAAAATAATTATTGCAAAAACCAACAATAACAAAAACATAAAATAAATTAGTATCTAAACTGCAACAAACACCTAAAAATAATTCCACATTAACTCCTTGCATTTAAGAGCTTGACAAGTATCAGACAATGCACAACTGGCATCCTCCATGAGTAAAGTTAATCTCAACTTTCCCAATTGCAACATAATGGCCTTCTCTAAGGTGATACATGTGTTGTCAAGTCTAATATTCTATACAATACTAAACTTGGATCTTATGACTCCCTCTGGCTCAAGATTGTCTTCTTTTGCTGATTTCTGATTTACAGATGAAAGTTCATCATCATCATCAAATTCCTGCCATGTACCCTCAAGGGGTGTACAGGATATGATAGTACTACATGAAAAAAATTACATCATTATTAATTTCCTATCTACAATTTTCCTCCAAATCAGTCTGTTACTTGTTAACACTCCAATATTATCAGATCTTATATTTCTATCATCTAAAGCACTTTGTACCGTATCAATCCACCTATATCTTGGTCTTCCTCTCGGTCGTTTTCCTGCCAACCTGGCAGACAACACTTGTTTTGCTAATCTTTCCTCGCCCATTCTGTTTAAGTGACCATACCACCTGAGATTAGCTCTGCTAACGCATTCCTGGATGCTGACAATGTCAAGTTCTTTCCTAATATCCTCGTTTTTAATATGATACTGCCATTGATGCCATCTGTTCACGCCTATAATCTTTCTCAGGACTCTCATATCTGCAGTCTCTAGTCTTTGGTCAAGTGTTTTACTTCTGACCCAGCTCTCAGATCCATAAGTTAAAACTGGTTTGAACACTGTCTTGTATACAGCTAATTTAGTGTTCCGACTAATTTCTCTCTTATTCCATATGAATTTATTCAATTGACTTCCCACCATACCAGCTTTGCTGATTCTGTTGTCTATTTCTATATTTAATTTACCATCTTCAGTAAAAATCGTGCCTAAATAGCTGAAATGTTTTACTTGTTCCACAGGTTCTCCATTGACAACACAGTTGACATTTTCAATGATTCTGCCTATTTTCATTGTCTTTGTCTTTTTATTGCTGACCTTCATACCATATCTATTACAACAGCTATTCAATTTAGTCAGAGAATCTTGCAGACTTGTAGCGGATTTATTTAGAAGTATAACATCATCTGCATAAAGCAAAGAGCTGACATTAACATCTCCAATTTTGATATCATGTTTAATACCACTTTCCTTCATAATGTGATCCATATAGATAATGAATAACAGAGGGGATAATGTACATCCTTGTCTCACACCAGATTTAACATTAAACCATCTTCCTGTACCTCCTTCAATTCGAACTGCTGACTTACAACTCAAATAAAGACTAAGTATTGCAGATGAAAGTTGATTTCATATAATTAATTATCCTAATGAGGATCTTCCTTGGAGACTTTATTTGTGTAATTCAAACTGCTCCTATTTAACTTCACAAACCAAGATTGAAAGGTACCTCGGCTACTTATGGTCAGAAATGATTAATTTAAATTGCTCACTTGACAGCACAATTCTCATTATTCTCCCAACACCTGGGCCTTTTTTTCTCCCTTAAACTTTCCCTCCATGACTTCTTTTGTCCACTGTCACCATAACTTAATACCATATAGTACAAAAGACTGAGCCTGTTAGTAACACAGATTGACCTTCTCCCAGCCAATCTTAACCATCACCATTCTTTCAGCAATTTAGGCCCAGTGGTCTGTTCTGGTCTCATTCCATCTTTTCCTTGTTGTCCCTGACTTCTATATTCTCCAATTAGGTGGTATTGGAGTATTTTTTTGGGGTAGTCTTGAACTGTCCATTCTTTTGATGTGTTCAGTCCACTTCTTTTGGTATTCATATTGGTTGAGCCTCTGCTACTAATGCCTCATGCATAAAATTAAATAAGTTTGAGCGTGTTAATAGTCGGAAGGGGATCAATCGTTTTATGCTGTTGGCACACTCTCCCTCAATGAGTCTTTGGACTCCTGAAGGTGTCACATAATAATAATAATATATATACTTTATCCAATATTGAGTATTTTTAGTTTTTTATGTATTTTTGTGCTTTTTTTAATTTTTTTTTTATTTTGTCCTAGAGAGTATAACTGGCTATCCACAGGAATTTCATTTCTCCAGTTTTTATGTTCCATAATTCACTTCCATGCACTAGAGGTCTTGCCAAAACTTTATAAACTCTTATTCTTGTATGCTTTGGAATTTGGTTAGGTTTGAAAATATTATTGATCATTCCCTGACTTCTATATCCTCCAATTAGGTGGTATTGAACTCCCTCTGGCAGTATTGGAGTATTTTTTTTTGGGTAGTGTTTTTATTATTGATATCAAAATTTCATACTTAGAAATCAATGTCAGCTTCTTTTGTATATGATACAGCACATCCAAGGTATTTTTGAAGCAGTTAATTTGTTCTAAAATTTTATTTTTAATCATACTTTTACTTCTGACTGGAGACGATCCTTTAAAAGCCATGATTTTTGTTTGTCTGTTGATCTTAACCTTGTACCTTATTGCACTATCATTGACAATTAGGGTGCCTTCAGAAATTTTATGCCTCTTTTCCATGGTCTGATTCTTCATAAAAATGGGAATTTATTAGTTTTTACATCAAGTAAAATACACCTACTAGTTTCATCACTTAAACAGACATAACTGATGGCTTCTTCAGATTTAACACATGAAAAAACTATAAATACATGGATCACAAAGCTGAATGGAAATAGGTAATTTCATTAGATATGTGAAGAGCCAAAGGCTTCAATTCGGCGACATATAACTTGTTTAAGTTAAGGGATATTACATCCCATATAGTTTCTTAGCCGAATAAGAAACTCAAAGAGTTTCATGCCGAATATAGTAGAAACTATATAAAGTTCGGCGATTCCAAGCGTAAGCAAATACCTGGATACTGCAGCACTGATCCCAAAGGGTAGTGCAAGCTGGGGCAACTCGTGGTGCTTGCTCTACTTCTACCACGAGTTGCCCCAGCTTGCGCTACCCTTTGGGATCAGTGCTGCAGTATCCAGGTATTTGCTTACGCTTGGAATCGCCGAACTTTATATAGTTTCTACTATATTCGGCATGAAACTCTTTGAGTTTCTTATTCGGCTAAGAAACTATATGGGATGTAATATCCCTTAACTTAAACAAGGTAATTTCATGCTAGACAACAAAGGCAAAAATGTGTGGCATGCATTAGCTGTCTGCAGTTAACAATAGAAGATGATTGTTGGCAAAGTTTTAAATATGTCACTTAATATTAGTCCGCTGTTCTTTTTCAGTGATCAGTGGGAATAGATAAGCATAATTGATTCCTTTAGAAGTCTGGAATAAAAGTTATTTTCAATATAAAGCATGGTTAGGAGATAGCACACCTATCCACAAATACCCACATAAGCATGGGTATTTGTGGATAGATGTGCTATCTTTAAGAGACCTCAGGAGGATACGAACAGTTTGAATTGGTTTAAAAGTAGTTACTTGAAGGTTTTGATCTTCAAAAAGAGATGCCATTTTAATTGATAAATTTCCAATAAATGACATTGTGATGAAGTCTTTAGATTGAATATTTCAGTCATTGGGAGTAGTTGGGCTTGAAAATAAAATCTCATCTGCTTTCTTGGAATAGAAAACAAAACAAAAAAAAATTAGAAACAGTCTGGAGTTCTGCCTTGAGTCAATCTTCATTTTGTATAATAGAAACTGGTCTATTCTTTAGGGTGTGGAATATCCTAATTTTTGCAAAGGATGATGAAGGGATAAGGCATGAAGATAACATCTTGTATATGTAGGTTTATGATATACCTCAAAAATAACACCACCTTCAAGCTTTAGTGATAAGAACATCAGGAAAAGGCACCTCTCACCAGAGGAGGTGAGAGAAGACGCATCCACATATCCCCACCATAACCGTTTTAGACTTTCCATTAGAAAAGTCAAAATTCTCCATGAAAATGTCAGTTGGAGAAAGGGGGATGCTCAAAGCATGTTCAAGGTTTTTTTGTAAAACATTGTTATACCGAAAAAAACTGGACCAGAAGTCGTGACATGGTGGAAAGATATCTAAGTTCTAATACATAAACAGGAATGTTTAGTAAAGAGGGATAAGGCAAACCTTGCAATGATGTCAGTAGACAATATGCATAAACTGATAGTTTCTGAACAAAATAGAATGAATTTTTGATGTAAGATTCAGATAACCTTATGTGCTGTCCTTAGATTAGCTAGATGTTTAGATAACATACAAGTTGATGACTTGATGCCATCTACCACAGGAGGTCTCAATGGGATGTCAGGCTTGTGAATTCTTGGTGACCCATAGTTGTGGGAAATAGGGTATAATGACTTCCAAAACAGAGCAGGTGGAAGCAACATGGAAATCTCTTATTAAATATTTTAACATTAGAGATTGCAACTTTGCCAACTGTACACAGCTAATGCATGCAACCTGTTTTCATGTTTATTGTCTAGCATGAATTTCCCTCTTTGTATTGTAACAGTTTTTCAGCATTTGATGAACTTTGTGATCCATGTATATATTATTATTATCAACATTTGACCTCCATGAAGTCAGAGACTCATCATGGGAGGTACTTACTATTGTATACAATGCTCATCCAACCGTGTCTTAAACTGATTCAATGTGTCCACATCCACAACACACTCAAGGCAATGCACTCACCAACCACCCTCCATGCAAAGAACCTGCTTCTCACTCCTTTGCTCACACCCTCATTATATAGTTTCCAGCAGTGGCCTCTTGTTCTACTTCCCTCTCCCATTCCATGAAAAATCTCTTCCATATCTACCTGATAACAACCCCTGACCAGCTTATATGTCTCAATCATACCCCCCCCCTTCTTCCTCCTATTCACGAGGCTCTGCAACTTACATTTTCCCAATCTGTCCTCGTACTCCACATTCCAAAGACCACTGACTACCTTTTTGAATCTTCTCTGTACCCTTTCCAACATATCCTCATCAACATGAAAACCTGGCAACCAAATCTGTGCACGATAATCCATGAGGCCTGATCAAGGCCTCATACAATGGAATCATAACCTCTCTATTTTTGTATGTCAGGATTCTCCGCATCATTGCCATTATTCGATTTGATGTCTTCACAACTTGTGCAATGTGGTCCCTGAATTTCAGGTCCTTGTTCACCATCACTCCTAGATCTCTCATCTCCTCTACTTCTGTTGAAGTTTCCCCACCAAGTGTATACTTCGCATCCCATCGTTGCTTACCAAATCTCAAACCTTACACTTGGCAACATTGAACTGACAGTTCCATTTACCTGCCCATTCATGCAATCTATTCAAGTCCTGCTTATAGTTTTTTTTTTTTTTTTTTTTTAAACCCTGAAGAAGCCACCAGTTCTATTTTAGGTGAAAAAACTAAAAGTCCTGTTGTTCTATGAATGTTTTAGTCATAAAATTTTTCCCTGCTGGAATGAGGACATTTATTCTCTAATCCACTCAAACTCCTGACCCCTATCCAAGCACTGGTTCTCAAGGACTCAAGTCAAAAGCTACAGCTTCTCATCCAGCTTATACCATAGCCTATGTTAAAAAAAAATCAATAAACCCAAAGTAGACTTTATAGTGCCAAATGCAAAAAAAAAAAAAAAAAAAAAAAGCTAGACTCCAAGAAGTCTATCCCCCAACCTTATCTTTAGGTGGCGCTTCTGTTGTACTCCCAGGATGTGAGAGAGTTGGAAACATACAAGAGACAGAAGTTGTGCCTAGCAGATGACAAGAAAGCTCAACTGCCATTAAATCTCCAACATGATGTCCCCCAGCACTTAAGCAAATATCAGAGATCATTATTGGTAAAACAATTAGTTAAGTTCACCTTACTATAGATTTAATTCAAAGAAGCTTCATATATATAGATGAAAGGAAGTTATGCCAGTATTGGATTACTCCACATCTTTACTTACCTATGTTAACATATGACTAAGACATCACATATGTTCTAAGAAGATAACTGAAGTGTGCAAGAAGGATGTGTATCAGGATAGTTATTAGAATTGGTTAGTTGTAATCTGGTGATTGTAGCTAACAATTGAGAGTACGAAGAAAGGATTAAAAACTAAATTTTAATGCTTCCAATATTTCATCTGTCACTGAGATATCTTCAGGGAGTACAAATAACACTAATAAAACACACACAAAGGTTTACCTAAAAATCCACAAACCCAATTCCTCTGCTAAAACCTATAGTAGATGCCACTGATGCTCCATGTTACAAATTGTCAAAGCTAGCCCCCCCCCCCCCCCACCTCGTCTTACCACATCCTATATTCTACAAATTTCTACTCTAGTCATTTTAAAAACTCTACAATCTCTACTCATTTCAAAACATTGACTGAAAATCTAACTTTAAATAACACAGATATTGAAATAAAGAGCCGAAAGGCAATGTAAAATTATTTAAATTAAGGGGATATTAAATCTCACATTATTTCAAAACCGAATAAGAAACTCAAAGATAGAAATCAAAGAGTTTCATATAGAATATATAGCAAACTATTCAAGTTTCAGCGAATCCTAGCATAAGCTAAACACATGGTTCAATACTAGGGCAACTCGTAGCAAAGGTGAGTAAAGCTCTGATCACCATCCTTAGTATTTCCCATATAATGTATAACATTATACATCTCCTAGGAGATGTGGTTTACATTATGAGAAATACTAAGGATAGTGATCGATAGTGATCAGTGCTTTACTCACCTTTGCTACGAGTTGCCCTAATATTGAACCATGCGTTTAGCTTACACTAGGATTTGTCGAAAACTCTTTGATTTCATTATTTGAGTTTCTTATTCGGCTTTGAAATAATGTGGGGTATAATATCTCCTTAATTTAAATAACACAGATATATTTGACAAGCTTTGACATCACCTCACTGTTTCACCAACATTAGTATCAATGGAGTGGTGGTTAAAGTATTGGAAAAGTCAGTTAAAAGTAAAATTCAAGAATGGATTCAGGATAGGAATATAATACTCTATAGGGGCAGCAAGGCTTTGTAAAAGGTGGTCATGCCTCAGTAAGGTGAAACAGGAGGCACAATTCCTATTGAAAAAAAAGGAACATAAACAGCATATTAAATTTAATAACTATGGTAAATCTGACCTTTTTGATCATGCCCTGAATGTTCTATATAGAATAGACTGGAAAGACAGCTGTTGTTTACATCACACCAAAACATGATATGAAAGTAAATTTAAGGAGACCTGTGAAATTTTCAACCACCTTAATCTTAACAATAAAAAAATATTTCTACCCATAATAGGACTAAGCAATCCAGGATCTCAACTAATATAACTTTCATGTTAAATAAGGACACCACTTTTGCTGTAATAAAACTATCTGAATTTGTTCTTTGATATTATAAATAGAATATAGCTTTGATGTAGGTTTTTTCCCCACTAGAGGTCAGGCCAGTAGAATAGCTGTTAATCATATCATTGTCTCTTTGGCATGCTGTTTTAAATGTAATATAGCTTGTCGTGTGTATACTCCAGATGATGACCTTAATATGAAGGTCAAAACGGGGTTTTCTATAAACTGAGAGGTTGAAACAACCATTAGCTTGCTTCTTAATTAGGATATTCATAAATGGTAGTTGTTTTACTTTTTCAAGGTCCGAGTGAATTTGATTGAATGGTGAAAGGAGTTGATCTTATTTAGGAATTCAAATAAGTCATCTTTTTTGTGGTTCCACACAATGAAGATGTCATCCACATATCTCCACCATATTGTGGGTTTGGGGTCTACTTGAGATAAAATTCTACTTTCAAGATCTTCCATGAAACAAGATTTTTTTTTTTTTTTTTTTTTTGTGTGTTTGTTTTTAGTCTGTATCTTCTCCACTCCTGGGTAAAGGCCTCTCCCATTACAGGAGCGTTGGGTCTACTTCTCCCATGGTTACCCTTTTCATCTCGCAAGTGTATATATATAGTTGTATGAATGAATGTATGAAGGTGAAAGACAAACATCCATGCCCATGGCAGGATTTGAACCTGCAGCCTTTTGGCTGGAGAGCAGGTACACTAACCACTTGGCCAACCAGGTCAGCAACTTTTAAGTTACTAAAGGGATACTATAAGACTGACCCAAAAGAAATTTTTCAATACATGGGGAAAACAAGGGATCACACTTGAGAGTTGTCTAAGAGTGTGAGTAGTAAGGGTGTGCAGACTAAGTTCTTTGCTTGGAGAGTGGTGAATGAGTGGAATAGATTGCTAAAAGTGGTTGTGAGCACCCCAACAGTGAATAGGTTTAAGGAAATGTATCATAGGTATTGTGTTAATAAATAGAGTAGGTCTTCCATGATCAGTCTTTTGACCCATATAAATAATAACACTCTTAAACATTTTTCCTTCTAAAATTTTAGATCTCTTCACTTGCCATCAATTCCGGTTATTTTTCTTGAAGGAACAAAATGTACAAACATAACTGCTATGGGTTCTCTCACTCCTACTTTCCAATTATTACATGGAAAACTGAAAAACGAGCCATAGACTCAAACCCCTCAACCTCTCTTTGGCTAATAAATATATGTAGATGATGTGTTCTCTATTTGGTCTCATGGCCCAGACACATTAGACTCCTTCCTCTGTCACCTCAATAGTCTACATCCAAGAATCCAGTTACAATGAAAAAGGAACATAACAATATTTAACTTCCTAGACACCTTAGTGCCACATCTTCTGAATGGTAACCTCTCCTTTACTGTATACAGAAAACGTACGTACTCATACAGTCAGATACAATCACAAACTTTCCCACCACCCCTCCCAACATGGCATCATTAAAACTAACCAATTGAAACACATTGAAGATTGCTCAAAAAAATTTGAAAGAAACATCCCAGGGATCTCTTTAAAAGATAAAATAAGAAACTCTTGGATTAGAAAGCAAACCAAGATAAATGACATTCTAACTCATTAAGACCAGAAAATGGAAGTGGCAGGCCATGTAATGAGAAGAGAGGATGGACATTGGATTACAAACTGGAAGAAGAAACAGAGGAAAGCCAAAGACTAGATGAGATGATGACCTTAGAAACTTTGACAAGAAGTGGAAGAAGACTGCCATAGATAGAAGTGGTCAAAAAAAGGGAGAGGCCTTCATCCTGCAGTGGACTGACCAAGGCTGAGAAAGAAGAAAACTAACCAACAGCACAGCACCTATGATCTTTGTTCCAGTGGAACATCTCTTTCAACAGAACTCAACCATATAGACAACACTTTCTTATTCAATGGTTATAGTACTTACAGAATTAAAAAAATAATCAATCCTCCCTGCAATCTTCAGCCATCCCTTCAGAAATTCTGTCACCATCCACTATGCCTGGGGTACAGAAAAAATATATCTTTAAAAAGAGTACAACCTCTACACAGCTTTTAAGTCCCCACCAGAAACTTGCTACCCTTCTCCATTGTACCAAAGATCAGCTCCCTCTTCTTTCAGTGCACTGAGTAAAGTATCCTGTTTCTGCAAATTGGCTTACTTCAGATAGACAGATAAATTAGCCCCCCCCCATCCATTTGGACAAATACAAAATTTACATCTGCAATTACAACTATGGTCGATCTGGTTTTGCAAATCATGTATTGGATACCACTCACATGATCTTCTGGAGAAAACCACTATGCTACATCACAGTAAATTTTAAAAAAAAAAAGACTGTTTTAGGAATTTGCAGTAGTAGTATGTAGTTTCAGGTGCAAAAAAAAAAAAAAAAAAAAAAAAAAAAAAAAAAATGGGATACTAATTGTCAGAGGTCATAATTTACATCCTAGACAGCACCACCAAACAGGACTTGAGAGTCATAGCCACATTTCATTGAATATTGTGTTGTATGTTACAAGTGTTATATGTACTCTCTGAAGACGTCTCAGTGACATATGAAATATTGAAAGCATTAAAATTAGTTTTTAATCTTTTCTTATTGCTGTTAATACTCCATTAAACCTCAACAGGAGTTTGTTTTCTTTCAGCAAAAATACACAAATCTTGACTTTCTGAAACCTGTATCCTAAAATATTAAGTTCTTACCAAATCGCACATGCTTGAATTTTACATTTTAAACTATTCTTCCAATCTTTTAAATTTCCATCTTAGGTCATTCAAATAATTGACTATTCTTTCTTTAGGGTTACACAGTGATCAGCTCATATTTGTAGATTTAGGGACTCAAAAACACACGTGTTGAACAGATTATTTTATTAATTACAAATAAAATAAAACTTGACGTTTCGACCTCTATATCGAGGTCATCATCGGAAGAATACAACTGTACACAGAACCAAGCTACATGCTCATGCTTTCTATATCAGTAAACTAAATCTACGTAGTTAATAAATCTTTTTTCTAGCCTGACCTCTAGTGATAGAAAGGAAAAACAAAAATAAAGAAAGAAAGAAATAAAATTATATATAAAAAAAAAAAAAAATTATATATATATTATAAATAGATAAATGCAACTACAATAAACTGTTAGAGTCCTCATGTATTAATATTCTGGATAGTTACAAAATGATTTCTTTCAGTTGCTATTGAATGTTCTAAACACTTCACCAGGTCACCAGGTTGTCTTCTTGTAGTGGGAATTTTTCTAATGCTAGTTTAGGATGTTATACAGGTTGTAGATGGGTCCTCCACATTCTTGAAATGGTGAGGCCATCATTTTTGTTGAGATTTGGGTTGTGTTTGAGCATTTCACAAGACTCTTTAAATTTTCTCTCAAACCAGGTTTTGGTGCGGTGTAGGGACTTGGTATTTTTCCAGTCAATTCTATGGTATGTTTGGAGTGCATGGTCAGAAAGGCCTGTTTTACCGAAGTGGAGGTATTTAATGTGTCGTTTGTGTTCGTCTTGTCTGATTGGGATAGTTCGCCCTGTTTCCCCTATGTATGGTATGTTACATGTGCAGTATTTTGTATATCCCTGGGTGTGCTAGGTGTGGAAGAGGATCTTTAGAGGAACTGAGTAGGTGTCTTAGCTTATTTGGGGGTTTAAAGGTGGTTTTAACGTTGTATTTGCGAAGTGTTCTGTCTATTTTTTCTGAAATGCCTCTAACATGAGGAATGGCAATGGCATTCTTGAAATCTTTTTTGTTCTTACTCGTATCTTTATGGAGGATCTTGTGAATAGTTTTTTTATTGTATCCATTTTTTATAAATGTTTGGTTGATGATTTTGTATTCTTGGTTTAGAGCCTGTTCATTCGAACAAATAGTTAAGGCTCTGTGTTTAAGGGTGCTTATGACACCTAATTTTTGTGTTGGGTGGTGGTAAGAATTTTTGTGTATGTATTGGCCTGTGTGTGTAGGTTTGCGGTAAACTGAGAAGGAGAGACAGCCAGAAGGAAGACGTGTGACAAGTGTGTCTAGGAAAGGAAGAGAGTTATTTTTTACCATTTCAATGGTGAAATGCGAAACACCACACCAAAACCTGGTTTGAGAGAAAATTTAAAGAGTCTTGTGAAATGCTCAAACACAACCCAAATCTCAACAAAAATGATGGCCTCACCATTTCAAGAATGTGGAGGACCCATCTACGACCTGTATAACATCCTAAACTAGCATTAGAAAAATTCCCACTACAAGAAGACAACCTGGTGAGGTGTTTAGAACATTCAATAGCAACTGAAAGAAATCATTTTGTAACTATCCAGAATATTAATACACGAGGACTCTAACAGTTTATTGTAGTTGCATTTATCTATTTATAATATATATATAATTTTTTTTTTATTTTTTTATTTATAATTTTATTTCTTTATTTATTTTTGTTTTTCCTTTCTATCACTAGAGGTCAGGCTAGAAAAAAGATTTATTAACTACGTAGATTTAGTTTACTGATATAGAAAGCATGAGCACGTAGCTTGGTTCTGTGTACAGTTGTATTCTCCCGATGATGACCTCGTTATAGAGGTCGAAACGTCAAGTTTTATTTTATTTGTAATTAATAAAATAATCTGTTCAACACGTGTGTTTTTGAGTCCCTAAATCTACAAATATGAGAATTGACTATTCTGTTTCACATTGTCAGCCAAGTCACTCTTAATATCCAAACTTCGAATCATTTATGAATGTATTAAACAACATAATATAATGCTCACCCTTGGAGTACTACAATCCTAACCTGCATGCTCTTCAAAGACAACACTCGAAACATTTCTATTAGCTGTCAATCAGTTTCCAATGCAGCACATTTTTAACTAGGTGGCTCTCATGTTTAAAACAAACGAAGCCTTTGCTGAAAAACCATATTAATCACACCGTAGCCTTAGTCTACTGCCCTTGTGATGCCTTCATAAAAAAATAAGAGTAGGTTTATGTTAACTGATCATTCCTTAGCAAAACCATCCTGTGCCCTGCTCAGCATGTGATCTGTATCAAGGATATTTTGAATACAATTTCGAATTTATTTTTCCATTGCTTTATAACACTAATATGGCTAACTTTTGTGTATCAATCTCACAAATGAAAGATTGTAAGCCTATACTACTGTGGGTAGGCTAAGTATCAGATGATCTGGAAACCCTGCCAACTAGCAGCCAAACTAACGTTTTTCATGCCACTATCTCCAATAATGAGTAGCAGTCTTTCATTAGGTAATGAAAATCTTCTGCTGCTCTGGAACATTTATAGTAATTTAAGCCAGTCCAGTCCTTAATGTCTTCAAATGACATTCTCCTGGGTCTACCTCTCCCTCTTTTTCCACCCAGTTTCCCTTCTAATATTAATTTCTGAATGCCTTCTTATCTGGTTAGATGTCCAAAATATTTAAGTTTTTGTTCTTTAATGATTTTCATTAATGTTTTTTTTTTTTTTCTTTCTTTTTCTCTGTCCATGATATTTTCAACATTCTTCTGATGGTCCACATTTTGAAAGTTTCTAATTTTTTTCTGCTTCCTTATTTAGAGTCCAAGTTTCACTGATGTAGAGAAGGTTTGACCAGATATAGCACTTTATTAATGTTTTTCTTGTACCTGTGTTAATTGAACAGTTTTCATATCAATAGAGGCTTTTCTTGCTGTCTCTATTCTTCATTTCTTTAAGGGAATTTCCATCTGTAAACATTTGTCCCAAATATATAAAAGATTGAACCTGTTCAATTTTCTCTTGGTTAATAGTTATATTTAGTTTATTGTTCTTTTGATATAATCATGCACTTTGTTTTCTTCAGGTTGGTAATTAATCCCATGTCTCAGCTTGTGCTGTAAATTTCTGTGACAAAGTTTTGAAGATCATCTTTAGATTCAGCAATATGGACCATGTCATCTGCACACCTGAAGTTCCTACCCCCAACTTTCAAACCCTTCAATTCTGCAGTATCTTTAAAAACTTGTTCACTATATATATTATACAGTAAGGGTGATAAGACACATCCTTGTCTTACTCCTTTTTGGATTTTAAAGCTCTCAGAATATGCATTTTTGTATCTTATTGAGGTCATTTGATTCCAGTGTATGTTTGTAATTATACCTAGATCTTTTCCTTTTAACCCATTATTCTGCAGAATATGTATTAATTTCTTGTGATCTATTGAATCAAATGCTTTGGTTTGTGTAATCAATAAAACAAAGATGTATGCCTTTCTGGTTATCGAGGCTTCTTTTGCATAATGTTTTCAAATTGAAAATTCCTCGTCTTGGACCTGTCTTTTTTGAAAACTTGTCTTATTTCTCAACAGTAATTTAGCAACATGGCTTGTTAAATTTATTAATCTATATTCTGAACATTCAAAAGTTCTTGAAATTTTGGGAATAGTGACAAAGATGGATTTTCTTAATCATCAGGGATGTATCCTGTATCATATTATTTAAAATAATCTTTAGATTGTTGTGTTTTCATTTAATTTCTTTAACAATTCGATAGAGATCTATTCAGGACCTGGTGTTTTACCTCCATAGAATATTCTATTTCTTCACCATGCATATTTTGTATATTTGGTGTCTGTGTGACCAGAGTCAAACAGTTCTTTTCCATATTCTTTCCATCTTTTTATGATATATTGTGTTTCTAGTAATATTTTTCCATTTTGATCTTTATAGTTGAAATTTTTCTTTTTACTTGTCAGAGTTTGGATTTCTTTACTATTGTGTTTGTTGTCCAATTACTCTATTTCTTTCCATTTTTCATTTAGCCACTTGTCTTTAAGCCTTCCTGGATTTATTTTTATCATCTTACTGAGTATTTTATACTATTGTGTATTTTTCTTTTTTCATCTTTCATTCATAACTTCTAATATTGATTCTGTTATCCAGAGTTTTTTCTTATTGTATTTAATTTTTGGAATAATCTCATTTGCTGTCTCATATATTGCACTTCTAAATTTTGACCATCTTTTTTCAATCTTCTCCATGTTGCTATGTGATCTAATTTTTTCCTAATTTCTGAGTTAAACACCATTATGTTGTCAAGTCAAATCTTTAAGTATGATTGTTTTTAGAAATGTTTTCTAGTTTAATCTTTAAAGTAGACACAACAAGGTTGATGTTGGTTATATTATTTTTGTATCTATTATTTATCACTATAAAATCTATTTGATTTCTTATAGAGTTATCAGGGTTTATCCAAGTATATCGTCTGTGCTTTGGATTTTGAAAGTATTCATTATGCGTAGGTTGTTTTGAATGCAGAATTCTATCAATCTCTCACCTCTTATTTCTTTTGCCCAATCCAAATTTTCTTCCCCTTCTCTAACCTTTGCATTCAAGTCACCCATCACTGTGAGTATCTCATTTAACATCTACAGATTTTTGTAAGTTATTATAAAATATCTTCTATTTCTTCATCATAGTGAGTCATCGTAGGAGCATAAATCTGAATAATAATGATGTTAAAAGACTTTGCAGCTAATTTAATAAGTATCATTCTTTCATTTATGGGCCATAGCCCCATTACAGATTTAAAGATACCGTTCTTAATCATGAAACCGACTCCATATTCATGCTTCTCTCTGTCAGAATACAGAAATGTAAAGCTATCTTTATCTAGTTTTCCTGAGTTACAGCATCCGGTTTCAGTAATTCCCATAACATCAACATTAAGTCTTTTTATTACCTATATAAGGTTGTCAAAATTCTCTAGTTTATATAATGTTCTCACATTCCAAGTTCCTTTCAAGACTATTTCTTGTTCTCAAATAAGAAATATCAGATGCTGACCTTCCTTTTGGATTTAAGTTGCCATCATCATGGAGTGCATTTGCAGTGCTCGTTTTACTCATAGTTCCAGTGTCTTCTTCCCTGTAATTATTGACAGCTTGGGACATTGCAGGGGTCACAACTTTTAAAGTATAACTTGTAAGATATTTCCATTTCTCCATGGTCGACTATAGGAGTAACATAGCGAGCCTCCAGTCTCTTCCATGTCTGCAATAGCCAGCTAACTTGGCTCAAAGTGCCAGCCATTGATCTGTATTCAGATTCTTCCAGCTGCTAGTTATTTCACATTGGCACTGATATATGAATTCTTCTGCCAATGATGAAACAGATGTCATTGCAGTCCTAACATCTTCACCAGAAACCCCTTTAGTCAGCCATTTTTCACAGTTCTCTGTAAGCTATCAACATTTACCATATCAGCCTGAGGCACATAAAGTCCCCACCATGCTTCATCTTACAAAGCAATCCTCTACTTTATGCTGCTTCCATTCTCCACAATGTGGACACGGGGTTGGACTTTGGAGTCAATTCTCACTATCACAAATATCCTATAAATTTTCAATAATGATAATAGTTGACTACATTTCTAAGCAGTACTTACATATAAAGTTATCATTACCTTTGCCACTTTCTTCCAACTTCATAAGGTTGGCATAATCTTGACTCTGACAATTATCACATACAGTCAAGACCAGACTTTCTGCTCCAATTTTAACTCTTCACAAATGCCCATGCCAAAAGTTGAACAAAATCAAAAATTATGGAACTAGTTCAGAGCACTTAAGTTTACATAATCAATGCACAATATAATTTTGTTGCTACAAATGCTATGATTAAAATAAAAACAATTTGACAAGTTTTAATAGAGACAATGAATATTAAATTTCATCCAATCAGCATGGAATTAATATCAATTTTAATTTTAAATATAAAACTTTCATGAGCGAATAACTTAAGCACTACTCATTCTAGCTGTAGAAATAATATACAACTTAAATTCCAGTGAATGACTGGGGCACCAAAATATTAATACTACTAGAAACAGATTATTTTCAAAAATACAGTCAACTCTCACCATACAGTCCAACAATATGAGAGAAGGTTAATCATAGTGAATTTCTGTTAAATTCATTCTAAGAACAATGTAGATGGTTTGACTTTGGCCAGAATTTTTCTAAGGCACTAGTAACATTTCAGGATTTGAAAGATTTAGAGGATATTTCCAAGAATTAACACCACTGGTGTGCGTGTGTCAGAACCAAAAAAATATCACAATGTATGGATGATACGTCAACATATCAGTCAATAAAACCAAACACTTCTATTTAGAAGCAGTTTATTTTCATAAATTTGTACATCCATAACCTGAAAAATGGCACCAGGTTCACAAGTACAATTTACATATAGAACAATTTCCTTTTTTATATAAAAAAAGAAAGTTTTCTTGCCTTCATTAAACTCTTATAAAACCATCACCATGATCATAAAAAACCGTTTGCAATTATATAACTTTTCATGATACACTACCTCAAAATGTCATTTAAACTGGTATAAAAATCAATCCTGGATCCCAGCAGGCAGTTGCAAATGCAAGAACTTCATGGCAGTTTTGATACCTCATACATGTAAGCAGCAAGGACCTTAGTCTGCAAGATGTGTTGAAAAACTAGTTCAGTTCTGAAGTGTAGTGCATGGAGCTCATATTAACATGAGCAATTTAATAAAGAAGTTTCTACAAGAGGGTTAATGGTTATTAATAACTTGACACAGGCATTAAATATGTGTTCCTTGTAATAACAATTTATTCTTGTTATTACACACAAGAATACATTATGCTACATTCATATAAATAAATACATAAATGACCTGTCACTCATAAATTGTTTAGAATTACTATTTTAAAATATAGACATAGGGATTTATCATTTTCAATCTTCTGACTGACTAGCCATGATAAAAGAATGTCTGGAAAGTCGACAATTATTCTTATTAGATCCATTTTTTTACTTTATGAACAGCTTATTCAGGAATGCTATTTGGTTATAAGAGCATTAAATGATAACCGTGAATATAATAAGAAATATGTATACAAAACTAAATAAGCACAAAAATATAAATCCAACAGGTCAGTAGTTCCCAAAAGTGTGGTGTTATATCCAAGGATAGGTGAAAGGTCTCAATGGATATAAAGCACTTTTCAAAAATTATTTATTTTATTTTTATTTATTATTATTTTTTTTGTGTGCTTTTGTCACTGTATAGTTACATAAAAGCATGTCTATTCTATAATTAATTTTTCAATAGCTAAAAATCTAAAAGAAGTTTTAAGTAAAATACATCTTTTTGCATATATCAACTGACCTCCATTAGGGCAACATTTGGTTGACAGAATAATAGCATTCCAGTCACAAGGTACAAACTGCTTGCATTAAAAATTTAAATTCAGATAGTTTGAACCATGCAGTTGGAACTCTCTGTTAAATTTCATTCATCTCATTAAGTTTTTTTTTTTTTATTACTGAAAATTTAAATTTCATATTTGTTTCTACTGTACATCTATAGGAAAGGTACCACAGGAATGGAAAGAATGTATGATAATTCCATTGTCAAGGGTATGCAAAAACATGTCCAACTACCAACCTATCAGTATTTCTGGAGTGTTGGTGACTTGAGAGAGGTTAATAAGAGCTTACAGATACAGGTTGACAGACAAGCTAATACTCTGCAAAGAACAGCATGAGTTTACTAAAGGGAGGGCATGTTATGTTATGGCTGAATTGGATAAAGGGAGTGGATACACTGATACTGTTACTTTGCTGAGGAATTTGATAGGATACCACATGAAAGGCTGTTGCATGGTTTAATATAGGACTGGGATATAATTATATTATATTATTATTATAATATTATTATATGACACCTATAGGGAGTCCAAAGACTCATTGAGGGAGGGCACCTACTCTACAACTCTCTCCACCACTCAATCCAACTGCAACTACACCAACGCCATCTACCGCCACTACTACAGTATTTCCACAGAAACCACAAACATCCATGCCCACGGCAGGATTCGAACCTGCAGCCTTTTGGCTGGAGACAGACACGCTAACCATTAGGCCGACATATAAACTATTGACTTGTTTCTACTGATGGATAGGTATCAGAAAGTGGTGTAGGGTGGCTGTGAAGCTAAAAGATTTAAAGTGAACAGTGGTGTTTCCACAAGAATCAATCCTTGGCCCACTGTTGTTCAATCAATACATTCATGATACTGAGAATGACCTGACAAGATATGTTCAATTATTTGCTGGTGATGTAAAAGGCAGGGATGCGGATACCCAGCACTTACAGAATAATTTAAATAACCTGTAGCAGTGGGCAAATGATAATGGCTATCAATTTAGTGTGAGTAAGTGCAAAGTTATGCATTTTGGTGTGATAACATTACCAATAGCGCATATATATATATATATATATATATATATATATATATATTGGTAGGATTATGTTTACAAGAAACTGATGAAGCTAGTGATCTTGGGAATTATGATGGATAGAAAACTGAAGTTCAAAGGTAAAACTGCAAATACAATTTAAAAGATAATTGTGATGTCGAAATTAACATTGGCACATAGAAAGTAATTTGGACTGTTTATAAGGCCTTGATACAACTTCACCTGGACTACTGTATAAAGATTTGGTCTCCTGGGTTTGAAGGAAATGGAGAAGGGTGGCAAAGATGATATTGAGACTGTGGAATGTAAATTACAAGGATGGGCTACAGATACTGGTGAAGTGGTGGGTGCATCTAATGTGAATGACTTTAAGAGAAGGTGTGGGTGATCTACAGCCTTCCTTGGCTTCCAGGCCTGGAGGTCTCTGATAGTAATACTGGATTCATATAATTAAAATTGTATTTCTTCTTAAGTATTCTGCAATTGAGCAGGTTTTTCTCTTAGTAGCAAAAACTTTTCTTCCACTCTCTTCTGTTCTGAGCCTTCTCTTTCAAGGCTGTGTACCTGTCTCCATTCAGCATGTCATCTAGCATTGTTTTCCTTACTCTTCCTCTGGGTCTTTCCCCATCTGTTTTTCCTTCGATGGCATCTCTGATGATTCAATTTCCTCTCAGAATATGTCCGATCCAGTTTCCCTTTCTTCTTTTTATCCTCTTTAACAGAGTTCTTTCTTCTATCTTTTAAGACCTCTTCATTAGTCATTTTATCTGTCCATTTGATTTTTTCCATCCTTCTCCAAATCCACATCTCAAAGCTTTCCAAAATCTTAATTTCTTCTTTCTTCAATGTCCAAGTTTCAGCTGATTAGAGGGCAACATTCCACACAACATTTCATTAATCTTTTCTTTAGGTTTCTGTCCATTTTACTTCTGAATAAATTCCATTTTCTATTAAAGGCATTTCTTCCCATTGCTATTCTTGCTTTTATGTTCTTTTACATCTTCCATCACTGCTAATCACACTTCCTAGATATTTAAATGTCTTTACTTGATTCAATTTTCCCCCATTTATTCTGATATCCATATTAGCCTCTTTCCTTGCTATTTTCATTACCTTGGTTTTTCTTATGTTAATTTTCATTCCATAATTGATACAGGATTCCAGTAATCTGTTCAACAGATGTCCTGTTTCAGTATTTGATAATAATGCCTTGTCACCTGTGTACTGTATTGCAAATATCTGTCTACCTCCAATCTTTATTCCTTCTTCTTAATTCTCCAGTGCTTCTTTTAACATTGCTTCAGAATACATGTTAAACAAAACTGGTGACAGAGAACAGCCTTGTCTTACTTCTCATCCAATGATATATGATTCTGTTGTACCATATATGTCTCTCACCATGGCAGTTTGTCCCATATATAGTGAAATAATTAGCCTTCTGCCTTGACAATCTATACCAATCTTTTCCATCACTTCCAACATCTTATCCCATTTTACAAAGTCAAAAGCTTTATCAAAAATTGGACTGTTAAGAATAACAAGGTTATTCTTAACAGTCTAATCGCATCTCTTGTTATCCTACCCTTCCTGAAACCAAACTGATCTTCTCCAAGAAATTCTTCCACCTTAGATGCAATTCTCCATGTTAGGATTCTCTTAAGTATTTTTGATGTATGGGAAATGACTCATTGTTCTAAAAAATCCTTGCAATTCACTGCATTACTTTTCTTTGGTATAGGTATAAATATTAAGATCATAAAATCTTTTGGTAATTATCCTTTGTTATAAATTAAATTTATTATTTTGGTTATTTCTTCAGTTCCTTTCTTCTGAAGTTGTTTCAGGAATTCTGCAGGTATTTCATCTATTCCTTCTGCCTTTCCACATTTTAGTTCTTTCATGGCGATTTCTACTACTGTCTTCAAAATCTATGGGCCTAGATCATCTTCATTTACCTTCTTTATATCTTCTAATGGCAACTCATTTTGTCTATTTTCCTTGTCATATAGATCTTCAATGTATTCTTTCCATCTTATTATGATTTTATCATCTTCAGTAAGGATTTTCCCATTCTTATTTTCTATGCCTCTAGCTCGAATTCCATTCTCGTGATTCATGCTTTTTGGTTTTTCGTACAAAAGATGATACCTTCCCACTCTCTCACAAGTTGCCATTTCGTCACATTGTTTTTTAAGCCAATCTTCTCTACTTCTTTCTGCCTCCCTTCTCAATCTGTCATTCATGGTTCTATATTGTATTTTCCCTTCAGGGATGTCTTCATTTTTCCATTTTCTTCTTTCTTCCATTAGAGAAATCATCTCATTGGTTATCCAAAGGTTTTTTTTTTTTTTATTCTTTTACATCTTATATATCCAATTTCTTCTTCTGCAATCTTCTTTATTTTCTCTTTAACTTGTTCCCATTTCTTTTCTGGATCTTCAGTTTTGACAAAACTTGTTTCCTCTAATTCTTTCTCCAATCTATTTCCAAATCCCTTGGTATTTTTTAATTTCTCTAAGTTCCATTTTTTCCTTCTCATAGTTTCTTTTACCTTCTTTAGTGTTTCACAGTTATTTCTATGAATAGTAGGTTGTGGTCAGAGTAAATATCAGCTCCAGGATATGTGCATGCATTTTTTACACTATTCTTGTATCTTTGCTTTAATGTAATCAATTTGATACCTTTCTGTATCTTCTGGTTTTTTTTCCATGTGTATAGTCTTCTCTTGGATTTTTTAAACCAAGTATTTGTAAATATTAGCTTATTTTCTTTACAGAATTCCACTAACCTTTCCCCTTTGTCATTTCTATTACCTAGTCTGTATCTTCCTAATACACTCCCATCCTCTTCTTTTCCCACAACTCCATTCCAGTCTCCCATTATAATCATATAGTCTTTTCTTTTTTCTTCCTTAATTAGTTCTTGTAATTGTTCGCACATTTTCTCTATTTCCTCATCTGAATGGTCACTTGTTGGCATATATATATACCTGCATTACTGTTATGTCCACCGGTTCAGCCTTCAATTTTACCACCATAATCCTGTCATTCAGACATTTTATGCTAACGATGCTCTTTGCTGTTCATTTATTAAAATCAAGTGCAACTCCCTTTTCCTTTTTATCTCCACCTGAGTAAATTACTCTTACTTTGTCACTATAAAAATCACCTATTCCTTTCCATTCTGACTTCACAGAGCCCTAGGATATCAATTTTTCCTTTGTCCATTTCTTGTTTGAGATTTTCTAATTTTCCACATCTGTTCATTGTTCTCACATTTCATGTTGCAATTTTGATTCTCTGATGATCTTTCATTTTCAGTTTGTTTATAGCTTGTTTTAAGTCACTTTTAGAGATTTAATCGGGAGGAACATCAGCCCTTTGAAGTGTCCTTATTTCCCGATATTGTATCCATTCCAATGTGCACCTTCTTTTCCTCTCTGTGCCAAGAGATGCCACCTTGGTTTGCAGGGCTGGTAGGTGCCCCTTATAATGTCTATCCATTGCTACTAAAATTTTCTAGGAATATTAGTAGAGTGGTTTCCAGTTGCCTTCTCTGGTAGCTGCCCCTTATAAGTTCTATCCATTGCTACTAAAATTTTCTAGGGATATTAGTAGAGTGGTTTCCTGTTACCTTCTCCACCACAGTACACCAGCAAGTACTAGTAGAGCTGCTGCCCTCTACCAGCTAGAGTAGAAGTTGGGAAAAGGAGAGAGACCCTCGGCCCTCGAGTACTCTAATACCCTCTGGGTCAAAGTAAGCAACAGTCAGCCAAGTGAAGCCATACAGGAAAGAATATAGAAGGAACCTGACACAAGTAAGTGGAAGCAATGTCAGGCAGAGCTCAGGATCCCGTGGCCGCTAACTGCGTACTCCCAAGATGGGAGCCTCTAAGGAAAAAATTGTATTTAATAATTTTAAAAAATTGTTTCACATGCTCATAATTTTTTATAATTCAAATTTAAACAAAAAACTTAATAGTTATTCAAACATAAATAATTATAACTTCTTAATGGGTATGTTGATTTTTTTTCAACCAAAAAAACGAATGTAACAAAAATAACTAACACTGGGTTTATAAGTTGTAATAGTTATTTAATTAAACCTACTAGTTTTGCCACACAAGCTAGTGGCTTTGTCTTTTTTTTTTTTAAACAATAACTTTATTACAGACGTTTCCAATATGCTCCTTTTGCCTATTTCTAAACTTCTAGATGTTTTCCCTATGCTAGGCCACAAGGACCCGGAATGTCCTTGTGGCCTTACTTAGATAGGGAATTATAAACTCCCGGATGCTTATTGAAAGGGCTGGTAGTCCTTATGTGAATGTAACAGAGTTCATACAGTCGCAATGGGTTTGAAGGCCACTCTTATGTCATGAGATTTCAGGAGATTGGCAATTTTTAGAGAAAGTTTGCCAATATAAGGGATGGAAACCAAGGCTCTGCAGTGAATGTTAGCTGACCAATAGTTGAAGAGAATGTAATTCTTCTTTTAGTGTTCCTTCATCTCTTATAATAGAGATCGCCCTCTTTTTCAGTGTATGTACAATACCTAATTTTTGTGATATATGATGCAACGAAGAGAAACAGATAACGACCTGTACGAATGGGCTTATGGTATACATTAAGAGAGTTGCCTCCTTCTGCTTTTTTCGAAATTAGAATGTCTAGGAAAGGAAATTTTCCTTCATTTTCAAGTTCTAAATTGAATTTGATTTTATGGTGGAAGGTGTTAAAGAAAATAGTGTAACTCAGCCACACTGTGTTTCCATGTTTCAACACAAGCTTGTTATTATACTGATTAGTAACAAAATGAGTTTCATGAATAAAAAAAATTTTTTTTGTGATTCAACTATTCTTTTCTCACTGGATTTCCATTATCTTCTATTTCTATTCTTCATAATTTTCCAGCATGTACTAATCGATTGAAAATTTACCAAACAATGTACCAAAGCAATTTTAAAATACCTCACACAAAAATCTTATATACAATTTTTAAAAACTACTTAGTTTTCCAATGTTATCCATAATCTGCTATCGTACATGGTAATAAATCAATTCCAGGTAAACAAAATTATTAACATGCTTCTGGAGCACATATCAGAAAGGTTTTAAGAGAGATTTCATTCAAAAGAAATAGATATATACATACATTCATTAAACAAAAAAAAACAGACTAAAATTTTAGACCAGAATGCCTGGACATTTTGTTTGATTACATCCAATACCAAATTAATAACAGTAATCAACTGAAGCATGTCACATTAAAAAATGGAATGCTTTGACCAATCCCCATTAAAATGCTGTATACATATTCTCTGTTCAGACTACAATGCAATCCAAGTTTGAAAAGTCAGCTATCAACTTATCAAAGTATATTCCCACCTCTAAATGAAATTGCTGTATTAACATGTTCACTGCCATGCTACTTTGGCATAGTTTGTTCCTGTACGCAAAGCAATTTCACTTCTTCAAGGTCAGTAGGGGTAATCTCGTTGCCGGCAGTAAGCATCATACAAGTATACTCGTAGCTGGCTTGTGGAGCTCATATACCAATTACGAGTATACTCGTAGTTGGCAGCAAACATGTTAAACAAAAAACTGAACTTCAATGTCCTGCTAAAGATATGTCCCATGCAAAGACATTATTACTGAAACCCAAGCTAAACTAGAACCAATCATTATTATTATTAATAGATCTCCAGGGAGCCAGGAACTCGAACAAGGGAGGCTATACTATTCATTAAGCAGTCATTTTCATTGAAATTAATATCATCAATAGTAAAATAAAAATGCAGCCTAACCTTCCACCCATTCCAAGAAAGTCCTAATATTGTTAAAAAGAAATCTGGATGGTCATAAAAAAAATAATAATAAATAAATAAAATTGATTATTGTAAACTAAAGGAAGGAGTCTTGAGAACACTATAAAAAAATCTAACAATCCAATTCCCAACCTTATAAAATGGACAGATAACATATAGATTGAATTAAAAAAAACCAAGATCATCATCTTCCTCCATGGATTTTAGTGCCAAGTGGCCTGTTCCAGTCTCATGCCAATGCTTTCTTGGTCTTCCAATTCTTTTTCCATTTATTTTATATCCATATAGTATTTCTGGCAGTTTGCTATTGTCCATTCCATTTAGATGTTCTAACTATTTTTGTTTATATTTACTTATATAATAAAGTTGGTTTATACAGAACATTATGTGGTCTGATTCTGGTAGTTTTTTTTTTTTTTTTTTTACCAAGGATGGCATAATAAATATATTATTTATTATGCCATTTACTTTAACAAAATTTGATATTTTAATGTCTATCTTTTTCATCTTCATATGATAAGTGACATCCCAAGTATTTCAAAGTATTTTTTAAAGATAGATATATTTTATTGTTCATCATTTTACTTCTTATTGGATTTTCTCCCTTGAAAGCCATTATTTTTGTCTTTACTTTTGATATTTTTATATTAGATTGTTCTGAAATATATTTAATGATTTTACTGATCACGGTAAATCATCTTCTGATGTAGCTAATACATATAATATACATATACTATATATATATAATATAATATATAATACATATAATATATATATTAAAAAGCAGAGGTGATAGAGCACATCCTTGCCCTACTCCTCTTGACATGTCTTTCCATTCTGATATTTGTCCTACTTTGACTACTATTTTAATTCCATAAGAACTGGTATGGTATTTTTCGATTGGTTAATATTCTAAATAACTTCTCAATGAAGGTCATGTGTGTTTCTTTTTAAAATTCTCTCCGGTTTTCAATTAATATTTTTAGAGTGAAAATTGAGTCTATGCAAGATCTGCCTTTTTGAAATTCATTCTGTTCTTCTAGTAGTTTATCCTCAAGAATACTGTTTAGTTTCTCTTAATATTCCTGCATATATTTTGTGCCCTCCATTTAGCAGACTAATTCCCCTATAGTTGCTGCAGTAAAAAAACTAAGATAAAATATATAAATCAATAATAATAATAAAAAAAACCTAAATCTCAGACTTCACATTTCCCACATATTTTCAGACAGGTTAAAATTCATGAAGCTTACCCTATATGCTCCATAATTTCATATAAAGATATTACTATATCACTTCTATAAAAATATGTAGTAAAATTATTAAAACCTTTAATAACATTGAAATTCATGATAAAAAAATACCAATGATCTTTTCAGTCACATTAATTCATCTTTATCCTGAAATGACAACTTAACTTCCCTAGATGTGGCAGCACTATATGATACTTTTTCAGATTCAATAATAATATCCACATTCACACCTTTGGACTCTCACTGGGCCAAAGCATCAGTGGCCAATTAGCCAAATTATTTTTGGCACATTCAGAATCTAGTATATTAATGCCATCTTAAGTGATGGTTAAAAACAGTTCACTACAATGAATATTAAGCTGTGCACTAATAAACGCTGAACAAAGTTCACAACTACAATATCATCATCTTGATACTGTAGTGACCTTTATCTATGAACATAACCTATATTCTCTCTCCTCCCAAACTCATTCAATAAAGACATATGATATACCTAATGGTAACCCATTCCATGTGCTCAACAGATGAACCTGAATCTCACATACTGTCCCTAACAACACCTATAGTCAGCTTTTCAATATGACCCTTCACTCTCCCAAGTTTTATCTTGCCCGATCACAAACTAAATTTTGCTTATATGCACAATTCCATGGGCCAGATAATGCATTCTAGCAGATAATATAGATAATATCACACCTTGGATACCTGCTACTATAAATTTTGCTCTAGATAATTTTTTCCCCCTGAACCAAAATGACCCTATCTGAGCAAAATAGACCAGTTATGGTCTCATTAGAGCCTTGTAACATGGGAGAATAACATAAGTTAGTTATGTGCAATTATCTGATACAATGACATCAATTACCATATTAGCAATGCAGTTCCTAAAGTTTAGGGTTGCAGTGGGCAGAGTTAAAGTCTCTAGCATTATTGACTACCTGCAGCAAATTCCTATTAATATAATACTCTGCTAGCAATGTCAGTGTGAAATACATAATCTTAACCACACAACAGTGACCTGTCATTCAATGCCATTTTCTTGTATTTAGCCTGTTCAAGTCAACCTGCAGGTATTCTATTCAGCTGTGTTCATTATCACTCTCCCACAACTTAGCATAATAACTGAATAATACATTCTAGACCAACATCCTTTAATTCTGGCCAGCCCAGGTGCATGAAAAATATTTTGGGTGCAAGTTTCCAGACTCTGACTGAAATGTGTGTGGCAGCGTGTAATCACAATAGTGAGTCACCAGCCACAAACTTTTAATTGCTATGCTTAAAATTCGTAACATCTTTTGTTAAAAAGATCTTGTACATTATATGCTAAATAATTCTATAAAAGTAACTTAAATGCTTCAAATACTGCACTACAAGCTGTTTATAAACAAGTTGTGTCACATTTACAGTTGCTCAAATTTAAATGAATTTTAAAGTGCAACATTAATACTTCTCATATTAATATTGTCCCTTTTTTTTCCATCTAACTATAACCTGTAAAGTTGCAAGCAATCAATTTGCTTAAATTCACATAGCTACAAAAATTCATGACTGTACTTGTCTAGATAGTACTCTCTCTAAATAAACATGCCTCTGCAACTTGTTCAGAGACATGTTTGTTCACCCACAAAGCACAGGCTAGAAGTAACTAACTAACTGTATTTAGTTAAAATGGGTTAGAGTAATATTGAAATGGAGGCATTGGAGAAACTATTAAATAACATAAGTGACAAGTATGATTTATCATATTCATTTTTATAGTACATTCAAAAATTGACTGTAAATTACAAATATTTGAAAGCAAAAATTTGTGCATGCAGTTACTAGGCATGTGCATTCCCTTCTTGATGTGTGTGTGTGTGAAAAATAAGATCTGACAATATTGGAGTCATAACAGTTATATTAATTTGAAGAAAAACTGTCAATAGGAAATATAGTAATGAAATAACCTTTTAATGTAATAACCTCTTTCTCCCCCAAGGGTACATATCAGGAATTTGATTGTGATCATCCTCAGATGAAAGAAAAAAAATTTTTTTTTTGCATTTTTCCTGGAATTAATTATATTTTTATTTGGTCAATTCACAGAATTCTTATAATTTTGTAGGGTTTTAAATGAATAACAGCTTATTAACAGATTATTCAATTTTTGATTTTATGGTGCCCCTTTTGATTTTCTTGCTTGCATTTTCAAATAAACAATTTTCTTTTAAGATGGTGGTACCTCTTAAGTTATCTACCCTGTAGGCCCTAGGATAAATACAAAAATATATTTCTTGATTTTAGGCCCTTTCTTCTAAGGGAAAAAAAAAATGCCTTCATAAATTCACAGGAAAAAGACCCAGAGGAAGACCAAGATATAGGTGGATTGATATGGTAAAAAGTGCCTTAGAAGACAGAAATATAAGATCTGATAATGTTGGAATCTTTACAGGTAACAGATTGATTTGAAGGAAAATTGTAGATAGAAAGTTAGTAATGATGTAAATTTTTCATGTAGTATATACTATCATATCCTGTACGCCTCTTGAGGGTACACATCAGGAATTTGATGATGATAAACAGCAAATAATATAATCCATGCCCAACTTTCTTTTTGGTCAATGCAAATCACACATTTTTAAAATTAATTTGCTCAGAAAAATTCTAAGAATAGCATCTGAGAGTGGTACTGCATGGCAAATGATGTGAAAAGGGAAACTCTGCCTAATGTATACTCCCATTGATGCTGAATCCAACAGATCAGAATACATTTTTGTTATGAATAAGTAGTGGACAGTATCCACCAAATTCTTTACTATAATTTTGAAGTTTTAAAACCAGAAACACAAGCCTATGTAACTGTGTGAAAATGGCATGTATATCCATAGCAGTAGACTGCCTGAAAACCATTAAATTTGATTCAAGTCACCAACTAGATACACTTTTTCTAAGCCTTTCTTCAACCTGTTCTGAGTTAGTTGATATTTAGCAAAGGCAAGGAGGATTTTTTTCTCCTGGAAACTCAGATTTTAACCCACAACTCATGAAAACTGACCAGAGAATTGACACTATTTCAGACAATATAGCGGTTAGAAACCACAAGGTGGCAACAGTTCATCATGGTGCAGTATTGACAGCAGTAGAAAAGGATTAAAAACTAATTTTAATGCTTCAAATAGTTCATCTCTCACTGACACATCTTCAGGGAGTACAAATAACATTTGTAACACACAAAGACAACGCAATACTTAATGAAACATGTGAGTGATTCTAAAGTCCTATACAGGTGGTGTGCCCTCTATGGGCATTTGTAGGTGGACTAGGATGGTGTACTGGGACCTCTGATAATTATTTGCCAAATTTTGGGAAGTTTCATCTACTATCTGTTTAAATTAGGTTGATTTCTGAGTGCTGCTGAAGATTCCAAAAACAGTCTTTCCTCTTTAAATTTACTATGGTGGAACATGGTGATTTTCTTCCGGAAGATTCTATGAGTTGTATCCAATACATGGTGTACAAGGCCAGATTGATCTGTATCATGCACAGGCAGATATAATGCATCTGCCTGTACTCTCTGCCAAGAAGACTCAATTCATGTCGAAGGGAAGAAAGGATTAAAGGATGTACGAATGTGTCACCAATACACAAAATCACGTGCTTTCTTGTCTGTCACTTTACTAGCTTGATTTTTGTTGTTGCTTTTTTGCATTTTCTTCATATTTATTTGTATGATGGATCCAGAAAAACCAAGTTCTGGTATTAAACCTTTCAGTAGCACTTGCAAAAGAATATTGCATACTGTACTGATATTCTGCAAAAAAAGAATCGTTAGAAGGCAGTCTCCTTGTTCCATTTTCTCAGGCCACAAAACATGCAAGCAAAATTGTAGATGTATCAGAGTCGACTGTTAAAAGAATTCGTAGGGAATCAAAAGGTGGAGATAAGCCAAAATTTAAATCTCCTAAAAAAGAGAAAGAAAACCATCAAAAATGTAGCTTTGAACGATTTTGATGTAGACATTATAAGAACTATTAAAGAATTTTACATGGTCAAGATAAAAGTGCTGACTATTCCTAAATTCATCCCTGTGCTGAAAGAAAAAATTAATTTTCTTTGGAAAAGCAAAACTTTAAGGAAAATACTTTGTAAAATCTGATTTTGTTTCAATAAGTCACAGAATAAAAGGAAGCTTATCATGGAGCAAAGTGACACAGTTTTATCTTGAACACAGTATTTGAGAGCAATACATTTAGGGGATGAGAAAAGGTCAATTGTGTATCTAGATGAAGCTTGGATTGACATTAATTTAACTTTTGGAAAAGGTTGGCAATCTAAAGAAGAATGTGGAGTTTCAAACCTGAAATGCCTCACAACACATAATAATTTGGTGTACAGGTGGAGAAAAATTTTTTTTTAAACCAAATTCAAATATACTTTACAAAGCCAATTCAACAAGTGGAAATTACCATGGGCAAATAAATTCTATGATCTTTGAAACATTGGCAGAGGGAAAGCTGATTCCAAACCTTCCTAAAATATGGTTGTTATAATTGATAATGCTCCATATCACTCCATCCAACTGGCTCTCTGCAAATAACATTTCTCAACTTGGACAAAAGAACCTCAGCCCAAAACTAAACTATTTAAATTTGACACGATTCTCTCAAAGATCATGGATTCCTAGCTCTGATTATGTTTGGGCAGAAGTGAAGAATTTTATTTGTCATCAAAATGTAACAAGGGATATTGATATGTGGAACCTTTTTAAGTTTTCAGAACAGGTGATTAAAAGTATTACAGTTCAAAACTGAGGAAATATTGCTCTCGTGTTGCCTCATTGGAAAATATGTATTGGGCCAAACAGAATTATCGAAGAATTATACAAACCTTTGCTGATTAATGTAAATGAAAATGACAGTGATTCGGACACTGATTCAGATGACTAGGAACATTAAAAGGATTTGATAAAGGCATTTTTTTTAAAAAAAAATTTATGCATGGTTTTGTTAAAGAGTCACAAGTCATAAATAAATAATCAGTTTAGGACATTCAAGTGTCTGAGTTCTCTCAGCTGTAATTTTAGAATGCCTAAATGCATTTCAAAAAATTTCTGTCTCTCTGTATTATTTTTTTATACAAAACTTTCTTAAAAATAAATTTCGCTTACAATATTTTTTATTTTATACTTTATTTAATTTTGTTAATACTATATGTAAAATTTTTCAAATGTTATACAAGTAAAATATTTACCACTTTAAAAACTAGAATGTTCTAGTTTTTAAGAAAAGCTAATTTTCCAACATGTAATAATAAACAAACTCATCCCATCAAACGGGTTGATTACCCTATTATCGGAATTGATTCACCTTCTGCCATGTGCAGAAGTGCTGAAGGTTCTCTCATGTGGTCAAACAGTACATTTACAAACTTTACCATCACCACCCCTTTCAATAATATGGCATCATTAAAACCAACAGATAGAGACTATGATCTTTGTTCCAGTGGAACTTCTTTCAAACTGAACTTGACCATATACACAAAACTTCCTATCCAATGGCTACAGTGATTACAGAATTAAAAAAATCAGTTCATTCTTCATTCCTCGGCCATCGCTTCAGAAGGATTTCAGAAATGTCATCACCATCCCCTATGTCCGTGGAAAAGTAAGGTCTTTAAAAAAAAAAGTACAAGCTCTACCTACATCTTTTAAGCCCCACTGGAAACTTGCTACCCTTATGTGTTCTACCAAAGATCAGTCCCCTCCTCTCTCAGTGCCTGGAGTATATAAAGTATCCTGTTCTCGCAAGTTGGCTTACTTCAGACAGACAAGTAGATCAGCCACTATCCATTTAGATGAACACAAATCTTACATCTGCAATCATGACTATGGTCAATCTGTCCTTGCAGACCATGTATTGGATATAACTCACAGGATCTTCTGGAAGAAATCCACCATAGTAAATTTAAAAAGGAAAAACTGTTTTTGGAATCTGCAGCAGCACTAAGAAATCAACCTAATTTAAACAAATACAGATGCATAAAACTTCCCAAGTTCACATCCTAGGTCATCTACAAAATGCCCATAGAGGGTGCACCATCTAGATAGGATTTTAGAGTCATCCACTTGTTTTGTGTTGTCTTTGTGTGTGTTACAAGTGTTATTTGTACTCCCTGAAGATGTCTAAGTAACAGACAAAATATTGGAAGCATTAAAATTAGTTTTTAATCCTTTCCTAGTGCTGTCAATACTCCATTAAACTTCCAACATGATGTCTTCCCTGCACTTAAGCCTTAACACATGGATGGCAGCTGTTATTTGCTGTACTCTCCTTCCCAGATGCCTATAAAATCACAGGTAGTCTTGAGCCAGCTATCTGTGATTGGTTAACACATTCATTGCCAAGCACATGAGATCGCGTGATGCGAGTTCTCGCCAAGCGGCCGATCACGCGTTATCGCATGGTCATTGCTATCAAGTTTCTAAGCGGAATAGTATAGCGGCCACAGCGAAACGGCATGTAATATTTATATTGGCCACTATGGAAGGAATCGACTTTCGTGGAGTGGGGATGGCCGCCAGCCATTGTCTATTGTTTATGTTAGCCAGTGCGCACAGTGGCGGCGTTTGGACAAGGCGACAACGCGACGATTTTGATTAGTTATTCGTTGATTTAGTGTGCTTGAAGTTTGGTTTTTATTTATTTTGAGTTTTGTTTTTGTTTTTTTTTTTAGTAAGTTCCCTATAAATGTTGATTTTTGATAATTATTTTTTTCTATTTGTATGTTATTTTTAAAAATTCTATGTGATTATAAAAGACTGATAATTAAAGTTATAATTATTATATTTAAATGTTTTTTATTTGTAAAATATATAACTCACTTGAACGAATTACATATCACGCGATATCGCGTGATAATTTGGCCACCACGTGAAATTCCAATTTTCAGCTTGGCAATGAACGTGTTAAAGGTGGAAATTGGCTGCCCTTCCCAATATTCAAAAGTCAGGGTTAAATGCCTTGCCTACTCCCTTTGGGGAAGGAGAGGTATTAGTGGATTTTTAACAAAAATAAATATCATTATTTATTTATACCTATATTACATAAATATTATTTATATAATTTACTTGCTCTATATTGTAAATAATTTATATTCAGGCTCTAGAATATCTTAAAAATATATTTCATTCACAAATGCTGTGCTGTGAAATCTTATAATGCAACCCTCCAGCAAAGGTTGCATACATAGAGCCAATTAAACTTCTCTGGAGAGGAGGCTGAAATCAAGTTCCAAATAATTTAAGCACCACCGCAGAGCAATTGGTGGAACATTGCACCCTTCAGTTGGAAAAACTTGCTTTCAGTTCTTGTCATGAGAGGAATCTTTATGGGCTTTTTCAATTCAATGCAAGTTAGTGGAGTTTTTTTCTCCTGGAAACTCGGGTTTTCATCCTACATACAGACATATCAACCATGAGAACACAAGAAATTTACAAACAAAAAATACTGTTGTTGGTGGTAGTAGTAGTGTTGCATGTAGTTGGAGAATTGAGTAATAGGGGAGGTGAGATATCTGCAGCAGAGTAGAGTGCTCTCCTGCAATGAGTCCTTGGAGGTGTCATGTAATAAGCATTCTGAATTTTTTTTTTTTTGTCACGTGAGGGCTGTACAGTCAGTTATCCCCAGTGAGTGTCATTTGCTAGATGCCACCCTTGGATATTTATACTGAAAAACAAATCTGGTAAAGAAATATTTTACAAAATTAACTATCAGAAACTTTTTTTTTGTTCTCACGGATTTGCTATAGAGAGTCCACTGTATATAAGCATAAAATGCTTAATATGTGGTGATAATTACACAAAAAAAAACTAATGCAAAGTAAACATTAGTAAAAAGATACTCATGAAGAAAACTACTTACCCCTTGAATATAATTATATATGTCCAGCTTCTCATTCTGAGAATGGGCACCATCATCTGCACTACCAACAGGAAGTAGCATTACATTTTTACCTGTTGCTTCCTGAAGCGTCAGCGTAACAGGAATGCTTCCTCCCTCACGAGTCATATCTGGATCAACTCCAAACACTGCAAACCATTAAATTTAAAAAATATAATAGCAGTTCTATAGTTATACAGCACACAGAAAGTATGTTATTTGCTATACATATACATGTCAGTAAACATTGATAATCCAAAAAATATGAAAAAGCAAAGTCGCTATGGGTTTTGGGATCTTATATAGACTGCAGTAAATCCTTTATTTACACAAATCTCAATATACTTTTACACAATTTCGCCCATAATGACGGATGTTACTTTTCTGCAAACATCTTCTACTACATACTAATAACCATTTTCTAGCATATATGACAAAAAGTAATTAAGGTAATAAGCTAGTTTAAGACATTTAATATTTCATAACTGCTTTTATTATTAACAAATTTCTTCAAATTAGTCTTTGTTTAGCCTGATTATTAGTACTTTTTTTTTGAATTTTCTAAAATAATCATAATTAGAACAGTATGCCTTTGTCTTGGGTTTCTTATGGATAATTTTTCCACTTTCTGCTTCAAATAAAATCAAAGATAAATGCCTCTTTCACAAATATTTTATTTACATGACCAAATCATCTTAGATTAGCTTGGCTTCAGTGGCGGCCCGTGAAGTTTTAAGTGGGGGATGCCGCCTATACAAAATAATTTTTTTTTAATTATTTTATATAGCCACCCCCCCCTCACTTAAAACTTCATGGGCTGCCATTGCTTGGCTTACACTCTAGAAAATGTTCCCCTCCCCCCTTTCCAATTTAAAACATGGTTCTGCTAGTGATGCCATTTGTTCATGCCTTTTCCTCAAAACTCATAAACTAACTTATTTCTATCTGATTCTCATTGTACACATTGTTGTATAATGCCAATTTCTTGTTGGAGCTAATCATCTCTCTTCCACATAAATTTACTCGTTATCTTTACTAAAAACTGTATAACAGGCAGTAATTTTTCTATTTTCCAGTCTATTTTAGCAGGTTTGATTCTTTTCTTTCTGATTTTCATGTAAAATTTGTACACCAATTATTTAATTTGGTTATAGACTCAAACAGACAGTTTTCCCATCACCACAGGAGTCTGACAGGGAGATACTCTGGCCCTATATCTCTTCATTGCAGTGATTGACTATATTTTTAAATTAATGCAAGTTAAATCTGGAATTCTTATCAAAGACCCATATATAGACACATCTGAGCTTTGCAGATGATATAATCCTCACTAACTCCAACATTACAGATGCCCAAAACCACTTCAACAGCCTTAGGAGAACTGCAGAAATATTTGAACTAAAAATAAACTCCCAAAAAAACAAAGATATTAAAACATCAGATAGATGGGCACATCTATATAAATCAAAATGATCACCTTGAAGAAGTAGAGGAGTTTCTATACCTTGGATCACACATCTCAGATTCCTTAACAGACATTAAAACAAGAAAACAGAAAGTACTGCAGCTCCACAGAAGTCTTAATAAAGTATGGAAGTCAAGCAGAAATATCCTGGATTACTCCTTAGAAGACCACATATTCCCAACTCTACTATATTAGATGAAACCCAACGAGATCCTCTAGTCAGCACTGTTCAAAGAAGCCAAATAAAATGGCTCAGCCACAACGTAGACATCCATCCTTTGTACCCTTCGATGCTCTGGTCCTCTACACCCCTACAGATGGAAAAAGAAAAAGAGGCAGATATTCTCCACATTTCCCCCTAACTCTGTGCATCAGAGATCAGTCAATTAGCATATGACAGAGAAGTCTGGTTTTCCTTCACGTCATAACAACCTTCAAGTCCTATCTTAGTGTACAGAGACTATTTATTTGTTTTGATTGGTTTCCCTATTTATAATTGTAAAATTATAAATAAATGATGATGATGGCGATAGACTCAAAAACTTGGAGCAGATGTATTGTAGACACTATATATATATTAAAAATTAATGATATACTGACTAACACCAAGAAAGGTAAGAAAAACTTTAATATAACACGACTAGTTTCATCGGAACGCCGACTTCTTCTGGTGTGTAAATAATAACAAAAAAACTGGAAAAATAATAAGGTAAAAAACATGGACTTCTTCAATTAACAAAATAGGAATAGCAACAGTTATATTTGAACTGGTGTCTGCGTGGCAGGACTAGCGCGAGTTGTAAGTGGCAACTGATTCGAAAGCGCCAAAACTCAATCAGTGCACTGTGGGTGTCAGGCAAACTGTAGCTTAAATTGTTGTTTATGTGTGATGGGTCCAGAACTATTTCCTTTGATTCTACGATGTGTCTCTCAAATTCGTCACCATATTTATAGATATTGGTCATAAGATTCGTATAATTAGAGTTAGCAGAGAAAAGAACATTACTGGAGAGTGCGCTTGCATGGGTTCTTTTGTAAGAGATGTCACGCTGGTGTTCCTCACGATGTAGTGAAATAGACTTATCAGTCTGTCCATAATAAGGTTTACCGCAGTTGCAGACAACTTTATACACTCCTGGAAACTGAAGCTGGTTGTATTTTGGTTTGGGGTGACTCAGAAAAGAAAGAAGTGTGGTGAAGTAGGTTTTAATGTTGAATTTCTTCATTATTTTTGCCAGTTTTGGAGATAGAGAGCTTATGAACGACAATTGGATGTGAGTAATGGGATTGGAGTTATTATTGGAGTCTTTCAACCTCTTGTCTATGGGATCAATATATATATATATATATATATATATATATATATTGTGAATAGTATTGACTCAGCTTGTAGACATTTTAAAAATTAATGATATACTGACTAAGAACACCGAGAAAGGTAAGAAAAACTTTAATATAACACGACTAGTTTCGTCTGAACGCCGACTTCTTCAGGTGTGTAAATAATAACAAAAAACTGGAAAAATAACAAGGTAAAAAACATAGACTTCTTAAATTAACAAAATAGGAATAGCAACAGTCATATTTGAACTGGTGTCTATGTGGCAGGACTAGCGCGAGTTGTGAGTGGCAACTGATTCGACAGCACCAGAACTCGATCACTGCACTGTGGGCGTCAGGCAAACTGTAGCTTAAATTGTTGTTTATGTTTGATGTGTAGGATGCAAATAAGGACTGGCTTACATTTTTTTTTAAAGGGTTACAGGTTGTAGTTGAGTAATTGTAGTAGTTCTAGAGGACAGAGGTAGACGGAATAAGAAGGATATGAATAAAAGCAGGTTCGGAGGATTTGCAGTTGCACAGTAAAGGGGTGCTGGGTAGCTGCAGCTCTTGTATTAACATGTGCAACAGAAAGTGGAAGAATAATGTTGCCAATTCACTGGAGCAGTGAGCATGGAAATACCTGGAGAATAAACACTATGCCTGTGAGATAGAAATTGAAGTGAGTCTGCAAGCAAGGGATCATCTATGAGCCTAATTGTACACCTCTGAATGCCATCAAGGATATTAAGGAAAGTTTTAGGGACACTATTCCAAACATTTGAGCAGTATTCTAAACATGGACAGATAGTGAACAGTTGGCTGGGTGTAAAATATGTTCTTGATGAAAGAGAATGCCAAGTTTCTTGGATGCTAAGGAGGCTATTGATGTGATGTGTTTATGTCAGGAAAGGCTGGAGGTAAATGTTCATCAAAGCAAAGAGATCCGATCTTGTCTGGTGATTTGTGTATTACTAAAGATAAGGGTAGGTCAGCTGGGATCTCTTTTGCATAAGAAAAAGCAAGACTGTGCTTTGGTGGCATTGAACATGAAGTTGTCTTCACTCCATTGAAGGACAGTATGTAGATCAATGTTTAAGTTGTGGTTAATCTTGTAGTCTGGAATGTCAGAATACTGCATAGTTTGTCAAATGAGTAGGATGAGTGAATAGTACTATTGTATGCAAAGCTGTAGATCGGATGTGGTTATTGTGAGCAGGTCATTAGGAGAAAGAAAGTAGGTGACAGGACAGAGCCTTGAGACACCTGCATTGGTGGTGAAGCTCAAAGAGAGGAGCCTTCTCCCATGACTTGCAGAGAACGACCAGAAAGAAAGCTGGCTACTCGATTACAGAGAGTGGCAGGGAAATTGAAGAATGGCAATTTTTTTAATAGGCCTCGATGCCACACATGGTCAAAAGCTTTGGAAATGTCAATGGCAACAGCATGAGTTTCTCCAACCTTTCCATGGTACATATTCAGTGGTGGGTGATGTAATCTACAAGGTCAGCTCTGGATCTTGGATGGCGGAATACGTACTGGTGGTCACTGATTAATTTGTGGGCCTCTAAGTAGTGGAAGAGTTGGCTTTGATGAAGAGCCACTCTTAGGCCAGAGGAAGAGAGAGAGAGAGAGAGATGGTGATAATTGGTTGGTAGACTTCTATCAACCTTTCTTGAAATAGGATGGATATGAGATAACTTCCATGCATTGGGATAAGTATCAGATATGTATAATAAATTACAGAGATGATGCAGGATGGGTGTTAGCTCTGGAGCACAATGTTTGAAAGCAATTGGGAAGAAGCCATCAGGACCAGTAAACTTTTTTTAGTATCCAAGTTATTTAGTAGTTTTCCGATGACTTTTTGTTGAAAAACTATAGGAGGCATACGATGCTTGGATTCCAGTATGGTAGGAGGTGATTTCCCTTGGTCTAAGTGCAGGAGTTTGAGGAAAAGAGTGATGCTAAGAGGTAAGCTTTATCTTTGAAGTAATAGTCGTGCCATCAGGATGAGACAGAGGTGCAAGTGCAGGAGAGCAGAGTTGCATCCAACAGCCTTAGCAAGTGACCAGAAGGCACTGCTTCCATTTGGACAGGAGGTAAGTTTTCTGCTGGTGGCCTTTATGAGATCAGATTTGGATCTGATGACCGATTTGCATCTGTTGCATGCTTTAATACAGGCAAAGTATGAAGCTGGAGTTCTTGATACAAGTCACATGCCGTAAGCTGAATTTTTTTCTTTGACTGTGATATATTTTCAGTTGAACCAGGGCTTGGAAAGTGCATGTGGATTATGGGTTGAATTGGGGGGGGGGGGGGGGAGAAAAATGCTTTCATACCAGTGAGAATGAAAGCAATAGCCAGACCAAGGAAAGGAGGAGTAGAAATTCCAGAGGTAATCCCAATTGGCTCCTTTGTAGTGCCAGAAAATGTGAGGAGTGTTTGGAGGAGGGATGTTCTGTGAGAGAGAGGAGATTACAAGATTGTGGTCTAAGTTGCTGAGAGATGAGGTAACCTCTATGGTATCTGGAAGAACTGATCAAAAAGAGATCCCAAGTATTAGGAGAGTGAAGAGGGTTATCAGGGATTTGAGTGAATAGATGTACAATTTGTGTTAGGTCATCACTTACAGCAAAACCTCTGCTTTTCATCCTGCTTGGTCGGTGGTGTTGGAGTAAGGAAGCCAGTTGGAATTGTGGACAGTGAGGTCATCCAGGAAGATGACCTCACTATTTGGATAGTAGGTGATCATGTTTCATGGAGAGGAATGTAAAGAGAGATCCGAGTTATTATTAACGTTTGGAGACTGGTAAATGCAACAAATGAAAGTTACTAAATGGGGCAAGGAAACCTTGAAAATCTGTCTTGAGGATAAGATTAATATCCTCTAGTTAAATATCAGCTATATTTTTCTTCTTTAATAATAACATTTGAGCATCTATAGCTCAGTCAGTATAGATGAAGCCCTTTGGTCAGAAAGACCTGGGTTCGATTCCCGTCAGTGATGTGAGGAAACTTTATCTGGTCTCTTTCAACTAAAGGTGAGTTAGCCAGTCTCATACAGAAGTAGGTGTTTTTTCACCTGGAAACTCTGGCTTTTTGTCCCCCAAAACAGGCAAACTGGCCTGTGAACACACTCATCTACAGACATAGGACACACTGGGACGCATAGGGCTAACCACCTTATCCTCGATATGGTAGCAGTTAAATGTAGAAAATTCAACACCACAAGGTAAAAGAGGAGGGAAGGAATAATAATAAGAATAATAACATTCATACAGATTGTTAGTAATCGTATAATCCTGTCTTAACATGAAACCATCTTTAAGTATATACTTTACGTCTAGCTGATTTGCAATCTAAGTAGAACCTACATATTGGCCTGCATAAGATTTTCGATGTACGCTATACCAATTTAGTGGCTGGAACACTGTTACCCTTAAAACCTTACGCATTTTCTGAGATAAACACCCCTTAGAGACTGATTTGCATTATTGATTTCTCCACTGTTTGTTGGCATAAAATCAATGATTATCCTTCAATTTTGAACTTCCATTTTTTTCCCCCCTAGTTTTATCTTGGTTATGATTGTGTAAATCTATCTTTAATGTTCAATGGGAAAATTCCTTAGTTTTATTTTGTTCCTTACAAATTTTTTTATGATGAAAGCTATTCATCTGGTATTTGATCTTCAAGCAGGCTTTCTGAAATAAGCAATCTCTCAAATGTCTTGCCTTCAAATGAATAAACCTTAACAGTGCCCACAAAAATACATAATGCAGAACAAAATAATAACAGGTAAGTAAATGACGTGAGTCATCAGTAAGGAGAATTATCTATTAAGTGGATGCTCACTTCTGGAGAGAAGATGGCAATTGACTTTTTTGGAAGATATCTGATACACAATCCCAAATGTGAGAAGGACTCTAAGGTTGGGTGAATTTGCAATTCAGATGGTATTAGGAATAAGAGTTTTACAGGCGAGTCTAGAAAGGAAAAGGGCAACAAATCATTTGGAGGAAATGGATGTGATGTTTTTTTTTGCCAGGATAGATTAGAGGTATAAGAAGTATATCTTGGTTAGAGATCTCAAGTAAGGAGAACTGAAGTGAAATCTTTTTTGAGAAATAAAGGCCTATGCTTTGGTAGCAGTCAAATTGAAAAGGATGCCTGTCTTCATCCTATTTGAGATTTATATAAAAATATCTGGCTCCCACCCATTAAAGATTTTTATGTAAACCTGTAGTACATAGTACTGTGCATGGGTTGAGGATTTTTTTAAAAATTTTTTATTAATTTTATATAATTTTGTATTTATTTTTTATATGGTGTGGAAACTGTACTCTACTGACCAAACATGAAAATTTTTCAAGCCATTTCAGGCCTCCAATAAGCAGGATGGAAGTCACAATGGGTCACAAGCATTCTTGCACATGGTAGGATTCAAACTCCACAGCTACTTCACTGGAGAGCAGATACACTAACCATTCAGCCAACCAAGAAAATCAGTATTTAAGGCATCGATTACAGAAACTTGCATCAGTTTGACAGTTTGAAACTTGAATTATTTAAGCACTATAACACTTGCCAAACAAAGAGAAATGGAGTATACTGTCATCAACAAACTATGAATAGGATTTGAAGTTGGTGAATGAAGGTTATATTAATGTATAGGAGGAAGAGCATGGGTAAAAGTATGTATAAAGTCCTGCAGTAGTGGTGAGGAATTCTGAAGAGATGCACCCAGCTACCATAACAGAGAATAAACTAATCTATTTGCATAGAGCAGAAGGCAGAATCCCTGGAAATTACCTACAGCCACCACCAGGTCCTCTAAATCTCACCATAGTGCATTTGCCTAGAGTAGTGTTTCTCAAAGTGTGGGGTACACGAAAGGTCTTCAGGTCACGTACCCCCTGGGGTACGTGACCTGAAGACCTTTCGCGTACCCCAGATCAGAGAGTATATGGCAATTTTCGACTATGCATTATTAACGCATGGAATCATTACTAAGAAAAAAGAATTAATTTAAATGTATATATTTCTTAATAAATTATATATATAGAGGGGGGGGGAATATATATATATACAGGGTGTTTGGGATAAATTTGACATATTTATAATTAATTATATTTTTCCGTAAGTTACATGTATTAACACACACTTCTCTTCATTTAAAAGTTTGGACCCTTCTTCATTCATATACAAGATGTCAGAAAGGATGGATAGCTGGAACCCACCTGAATCATGGAAGAGAATAACTTGTATCATGATGATTCGTGCCCGCCATCAAAATAAGGATATTACGACTGCTGCCCAATGCTCCCTGAATACAGTAAAAACAATCAGGCATGAACTAGAGACTTGCAATGGTGACTACGAGGATGTAGCAAGAAGAAAGATCCCTAGCAGACGATCTGATTGCGTTCGTACAGCAGAATTCCTCGCAAATCTGCAGGAACAGGTGTTGAAGAACCCTGGCATTGGAATTCGGGCTTTGTTCGTGGAGTTGCTAACTGTAGTCAAGCCCTGGATAACAAGGGTAGCCAATGGTAGGCCGTATGTATGGCAGCAGGATTCGGCCCCTTGCCACACCTCTGGGAAAAGTCAAAAATGGTTGTCTGAAAATTTCTACGACTTCACCAGTCCAAATGTTTGGCCTCCAAACTCCCCAGACCTTAACCCCATGGATTATTTTGTATGGGGCGCAGTTGAAAAAAGACACCAATCGCACTTCCAGTAATACAAAAGCCCAGTTAATGGATAAAATTAAAACAGTTTTTGCGGCCCTTCCCAGGGAGACTGTAGCATCAGCTTGTTCGAGGTTCCGAAGCAGAATTGAAGCTGTGATCGATGCTAATGGTGGTTATTTTGAGTAAATCTTGTTGATAGTATTGTAATTAACTCTGCCTGTAATGTTTTTTTGTCAATTCATTAAATTTAATAGATACAAAGAAGATTTTCTTTTTCCTTACGAAACTGTCAAATTTATCCCGAACACCCTGTATATATATATATTAAATTATATTATGTATGAATTCTTCTACTCAAATTGCGAATTACTATTGCCCTGACATTCATGTTGGGGCAATAGTAACTCGCTCCCTGCGGTAAACAAAACACCCTCCGTAACAGCTACTATACTGCAGATGCACAAAAAGCAATTCATTTTATTATGTTCCTGAATAAGTTACAGAGACATTTGCAGGCTGTGTAATACATTTCTCAACAAATAGCACAATTAGAGACAACTGGAATAAAAACGGCACTAACTAATGAATCACATGTCCCATCCCACAGGAACTGCTGTATAGACTCAAGCAAAACCATATGTTGCCAATGTAACATATGGTTTTGTTTGACACCATCCTCCACCGTGAACGTGTTAAAACTAAGAAATATATAGTGAACGTGTTGCAGATATCATACAATTCGGATGAAGAGAATTAGCATTTCAACTCAATTGTCGGCTTGCTTTTGTCACTACCGCACCAATCATATGCACGTCACTCTGCTTTCACTTCTCATTAGTCATTTGTGAAGGATTGTTCCTTACGTATCTCAAGACTTGTAAATTACTGGTAATTTTTGCTTGAAATAACGGGAAAGAAGATGATGTTATTTGGGTAGATGACTTTGACAATACACACAAGGAAACTGCTTTCAAGGCCGGAAGTAGTGATGGTGAATAGGAGCTTCTTGGTAAGTCATACCCATTTTCATTTATTCCCCTGAAAACTTTAGTTTCAGAAAATCCTCACATATATCTTGCACCATGATTTTGTTGCTTTAAGTTTGGGGGAAAAAATGCAAGTAATATTTGAGTAAATAAGGTAATTTTTTTAGCTTTCAAATTCTTAAGTACGGCTTTTATGTTGGAACATGGTGTTAGTAATAACCAGTCCATGTCCTGAGCAGAAATCCAACAGATATTTGCCATTATTATTTTTCCTTTGCTCTTTTTTCCAAATTTTCCCAAAATATTTTTGTATGTCTCACAATCATTTCCTACTCTGCTATTTAGATCCCCAACTTTTCATTTTTCATTGTGTCAGTTGCTTTTTCTAAAGCATCAAAAAATTCCTCCACTTCTATCTTAGTAGAGCCTTCTGTGGGACCATAGGCACAAATAAGTCTCATTGTTCAGTTCCCCATTCTCATATTTGCCCACATTACTCTACTTGAGACTGACTGCCATTCAAGAAGATTAGCCTCATATTTTGTGTTGAATAGTATGGCTACTCCTTCTTTTCCTTGATTGTCATTGCCTGAATATAACATTTTGTATTTATTGCTCAGAAAGATCTCACCAGTTTTTGTCTTTTTGTTTCAGTCACCCCTATTATGTCGATCTGGTACTTATCTAATTCCTCAGCTAGCTCCATTTCTTTGCCATTCAGGCTTCTTACGTTGATAGTACCGATCTTTAACTCTGGTGATGTTGAGTTGGGGTTTGTTTTTAGATTTGTTCCAGTAGCTGACTTTTTGCTGTTCACCCTGGTTCCCTGGCGAAAACAACGGGGGCCTTGTTTAACCGGGCGACTCCCCAGCCGGCATGAAATTTTGTCATGTTGTACCATCATTTTTTATTTTGGTTTAACCAATAAGAATACAATTTGGTCAACTAAATCCCAAATTGCCAGCCCATCCTCGTTCGTTCAGTATCCAAGTAGATACCCAACAGGGTGCACCACGAGATGGTGAGGATTGGACATTAGGTCAGAAGCCCTGGTCGGTTCTCCGCATTCCTTTAAAGGCTATGTGGAGGTCTCCTCTCAGTTATACAGCTTTGACCCTTAAGCACCCCTTTTGTTTACATGTACATCTAAATTCAAATAAAATAGACATTTACAATGAAATATACTTATTTTATAAGGGGGTACTTGGAAATAATGAAAATTTAAGAAGGGGTACACAGATATCTGAAGTTTGAGAAACACTGGCCTAGAGTAACAATAGCCTAAAGACCTGCTGTGATGTGAGGATGGCAGAATCCATATTGATGATTGATAATTAACTGGAATACTTGCAAGTAATAAAGAAGTTAGCTGTTGATGAGCTTCATTGTTTTTGAGAGCAATGAGAGCACAGCCTAAATATTATAAGATGTCATCTTCTAGGAATCTAACATAGTCTTCACTATTTTTTTTTTTTTTTTTTTGGAATAGACCGAATATAGCCTTGCTTCTATGCTGAGAATGCCAGATGTGCATAATAGTTTGTACAGACAATACAGGATGGGTGTTAATTTAGAGCAAAACTAAGGTGATAACTTCTGGATTAAGAGACTGGTTGGCGAAAGATGAGGAAGGCATGCAATGAGCTGTTCCTTGTATAGGAGAAATGATTTTCATTGGTCATTTGTACAAGTGCTGGAGGAAAAGGTTGATGTAAACAGATCAGTTGCATCTTCGAATGATGTTACAATGGCAACATTTGCTAGTGAGAAAGGTGAAAAGCTTGACTGCCCTTTAATTATTTAATTAAATCAGGGATATGCCTATGACATCATCTGAACACAACTATAATGACTGTAAGGCCTATTCAAAGTTTTGAAAAGAAATCATGATTAACTGTTCATTTATTTATTTATTTATTTTTATTAGACTATAGTGAATTGCAAAAAACTTGTTTCTTTTGAACACTGAGAGTGTGTTTTGTTTACTCAACTGCAAGAAAATAACATAGGATATATGACATGCTAATTTTGAATATGCGATTAAGTGAGATTAAAATTAAATAAAGCAAATTTAACAGTTATTGAAGTGTATGCCCCCAAAGAAAGAAATGACTTTTACACACAGTTACAAGGAATATATGAAAAATTAAATAAAACAGACAATATGATTGTAGCTGGAGACCTTAATGCCAGAATAGGAATGAAAAAATATTAATATAGAAAAATTTGGAGAACCAACAGTAAACAAAAATGGAAACTGACTCACTGATTATAAAATAATTTAAAAATAATGAATACATTCTACAAACATAAATATACATGAATGATATATGCACGTAAACACAAGGAAGATATTTAATTAACCAAATATTTCGGTCTGGAAATAGCAGACCATCTTCAGTGGTATTTTATTACAAGAACAGTTTTAAAAAAAAATACAAGCTAGAATACTAACAATAGATCGTTAAAAACAGAACACGCCGCGTGATGTTATATCACTAAGTATTAAGTATAAAATGGAATATTTTGACGTAGAGACATGATTGAAAAAAAAAAATTAATGAGTAATCTTGATTAGACTTTCCCAGATTTTTGATATAGATATACAGTCATTACGATTCAGATTGGGACAATGGAGCAAGGCCTCCACGCTTTCCTTGAATAAACGTTTAAACCTGTAACGGGATTATGTAAAAAGCGAGTCCTGGAACATTTATAGGTTCGAACGTTTGTTCAAGGAAAGTGTGGAGGCCTTGCTCCATCGTTCCAACCTGAATCATAATGACTGTATATCTATATCAAAAATCTGGGAAAGTAATCAAGATTACTCATTATTTTTTTTTTTTCCAATCATGTCTCTACTTCAAAATATTCTGTTTTATACTTAATACTTAGTGATATAACATCACGCAGCGTGTTCAATTTTTAACGATCTATTGTTAGTATTCTAGCTTGTATTTTTTTTTAAAACTGTTCTTGTAATACCACTGAAGATGGTCTGCTACTTCCAGACCGAAATGTTTGGTTAATTAAATATCTTTCTTGTGTTTATGTGCATATATCATTCAGTCTTATGTCACAAGTATCCCTAAAACAGCAAATATAAATATACATGACATGTAAGAGGACAGAAATCAATAATAGACTACTTTATAGCAAATGAAAAAAGCAGCAAACCTCTTCTTAGATATTAAAGTCAGGAGAGGACTAGAAATAGATACAAATCATTATTTAGTGCAGGCAAAATTAAGATTTTCACCAAGTTAGTTACAAAAAATACAAAAATATAAACAAACTAGAGAAACAAAATCTAATTACAAAGTAAGACTACTAAACAATTTAAGTATAAGAAATTTATACCAACAGAGGATTAATAACTACTTAAAAAAAAATACAAGAAAATTAAGACATTGAGAAAGAATGAAATAATATAAAAGAAATTATTACATAAGCAGCATATAAAAGTCTAGGAACACACAAAAAATATGGTAAAAATAAAAAATTACATATGGGACAATAAAATAAAAATCTGGCCTTTACAAGATGGTTAAGTAACAAAAAACAAGAAGATGAAATTGAATATAAAAAAAAGATGAGCAATAGCCAAAAGAAACCAGAAAGCTGGGAAAATTTTGTATATCTAGAAAATGATATATACAAAATAAGACCCAGTGCATATAAAATACTAAAGCACATGAATGTAGATAATGAATGAAAAAAAAAAAAAAAGCAAATATAAATTGTGAAATAGATTTAAAAGAATTCTTGGATTACTTTACAAAACTTTGGACAGATAATACTAACATCAAAAAAAAAAAAAATTACACCATAAACTTACAAAATGCTTAAAATGATATAATAACAATGAAAGAATTAAAGGACAACCTAAGTAAAATAAAGAATGAGAAATCAGCAGGAGAAGATACAATAAACTCCGAACTATATAAATCTGTTGGAAAAAATTTTCAGAGATTATTCAAATTTTTAAAATATATACAAATGGAAAAATACCAAGAGAATGGAATACAAGTATAGTAATACCTATCTTTAAAAGGGGAAATGAAACAAAACCTGCTAATTACAGAGGTATTAGTTTCATGATACATGCTGCAAAATATATAGTAGAATAATGAAAAATTGAAAATATTGCATGAAAAATATTATTAAAATGTCAAAATGGATTTAGAAAAAGAGTCTACGATGGATGTAGCTTTTTTTTGTTTAAAACTACTTTTAGAGAACTGTATACTATTATATTAATTAAACTTTAATTAATACTTCCTATATTTCGGTAATGTTACATTACCATCTTCAGGGAACATAAAAAATAATGATATGTGCACACAGGCACTAACATTGAACAAATTATTATTATTATTACGGGTATCTCCATGGAGTCAGTAGACTCATCGCGGGAGACCCAAACTAGCAAAACAATATCTGTCATATCTCTTCTTGAATTCATTTACAGATGAAGAGCTCACAACAAAGTCAGGCAATGAATTCCACTCATTCACCACCCTCCAGGCAAAAAACCTTGTTCTGACACCTTTGTTTACCACACTCTTCTTTAATTTCCAGAGATGACCTCTTGTTCTTCCATCACTATCACACAGCTGAAATATTTCCCCTGCATCAATCCTATAAAAACCTTTTAGTAATTTGAATGTTTCTATCATATCCCCTCTTCTTCGCCTATCAGCCAATCTCTGCAATCCACAAGCTCTCAATCTATCAATGTAGGGAGCATTTTTTATATCACTCACCAACTTGGTCACTCTTCTCTGAACCCTCTCCACAGCCTCCTCATCTCCAAGGAATCCAGGTGACCAGACCTGAGCACAGTAATCCAAATGTGGAAGTATCAATGCTTTATAAAGGGGAATAATAACCTCTTTATCTCTGGATGTCAGTGTGTTCCTCAACAACCAAGTAATCCTATGTGCAATCTTGGACACCTTAGCAATGTGTCCTCTGAACTTCATCTCCTTATCTACCAATACCCCTAAGTCCCTAGCCTCATCAATCTCTTGGAGTACCTTTCCATCTATGTAGTACACAGCTGGTAATCTTTTAATCCCAAAATGCAAGACTTTACACTTTTCCACATTGAACTGACATCCATTTTCTTTTGCCCATTTTACCAGCTTATTTAAATTCTCCTGCAAACTTTCAACATCAGCTTGATTTTTTATTGCACTACACAACTTTGCATCATCAGCAAACAACTGAATATCTCCCTTTAAGCCGTTTCCTATATCATTTATATACAAATTAAACAACATTGGCCCAAGCACAGAGCCCTGAGGCACACCACTGGTCACCTGCCTCATTCTGGACTCGGCTCCTCCATACACCACCTTATGGTATCTCTCCCTGAGCCATTCTCCTATCCATATCACCAATTTAATATCCATTCCCATCTGCTCCAATTTGCGTAACAGTGTTCTATGGGGTATCCTGTCAAAATGACAAAATTACTAAAAGGTTTTTATAGGATTGATGCAGGGGAAATGTTTCAGCTGGGAGCTAGGCTAGAAATACCAAGATTTAGTCATACCGAGCTTGTAAGTATTTCGCCAAATATGGCTGAAGACAACTGAAGTTGATGCTAGAGTCCTAAAAGGTGCCACCTAGTGGGCTAAATTGGGTAGTAGTCTTGGCTAACAGATAAGCTTAGGTGTTGATGGTTATTCATAACTTATTTTTCACGGTATTAACACCACCACACAATTTTATCAAAGAGATGTTTTATTAACTGCTTATATTTCACTGATTTTCAACTCAGCATCATCAGAGCACAACACACTTGTACATGCAACAGTGAGTGAGTGAAAATATAATTGCAATGGACAAAAGATCTAAAATCCTATTTTTGGTGCCCTTTAACGGGAAAAAAAACAGCTATGCAGGAGTTTCTCTTAGGATAACAGTTGCCCAAATTTTTGGCAAATTAATGTAACCATATTTGTTAAGGTTGGGAGAATTCTTCAAAGCCATTGCTGACTCAAAAAATAATCTTTCAGATCTGTAATGACTCCTAAATAGCACATTCGTTTTCCTTCATCTAATCCTGTGTGAAGGAATGTCCAAAGCGTGGTCTGCCAGTCCCGACTTGCCATAGTAATAGTAGTGAATGTATTTTACATGTTCTTCCAGGTGGATGTTAACTAATCTTCCTGTTTGCCCATAATAAGCCAAGTCAGAGTCACATGGAACAAGCGGATCAGAGTTGCAACAACTCTGATCCGCTTGCCTAAGGATAAACTTCACCCTTTAGCACACCCAGGAGTGTATGAAGTTCTGTGTGACTGTGACTTGGCCTATTATGGACAAACTGGAAGATCAGTTAACATATGCCTGGAAGAACATGAAAAATACATTCGCTACTATTACTATAGCAAGTCGGGACTGGCAGACCACGCTTTGGACACTCCTTCACACAGGATTAGATGGAGGAAAACGAATGTGCTATTTAGGAGTCATTACAGATCTGAAAGATTATTTTTTGAGTTAGCAATGGCTTTGAAGAATTCTCCTAACCTTAACAAATATGGTTGCATTAATTTGCCAAAAATTTGGGAGACTGTTATCCTAAGAGAAACTCCTGCATAGCTGTGCTTTTTTTTTTTTTTTGTTAGAGGGTGCCAAAAATAGGACTTTAGATCTTTTGTCTATTGCAATTATATTGTTTCACTCACTGTTGCGTGTACAAGTGTTTTGTGCTCTGATGATGCCGAGTTGAAAATCAGCGAAATATAAGCAGTTAATAAAACAGCTCTTTGATAAAATTGTGTGTTGTTGTTAATACCGTGAAAAATAAGTCATGAGTAGTCTTGGCTGTTAGGCTGATGTTCTAAGAAAGCAAGCTTCCCATATTTGGGGCAGTCTCATGCATCCAAATTTGTTGAGGTTTGGGGATTTTTTTTTAGAGCTAAGTCTGATTCTAGGAATAATCTCTCATATTTAAACTTGCTGCGGTGTAGTAAGGTGGCTTCTTCCAGTGTATTTTATGGTGGGTGTCCAAAGCATGGTCAGCAAGTCCTGAGTGGCTGTATTGGTGGAAATGAATATAATCCTTATGTTCAGATATCCTGATATTAGTTGTCCTGCCTGTTTGGCTGTAGTAAGACAGTTTTCAACCACAAGGGACCTGGTATACTCCAGGTAGGTCTAGGGGAAATGGCTGGTCCTTAGGGAGCAGATAAGAGATGCCAATTTTTTATACGTTTTGTAACAAGTTGTCAATTTTTGTTAACTTTTCCCCTTGTAGTTGCAAACTGTCTTACTACGGCCAAACAGGCAACGTATAAGTTTATCTACAAGAATTACTTCTAAAGAAAAGAAGAGATTTTAATTTAGAAACTCATCTTTTGTTTATAGATTATGAAAAAGTATAAAGATATATACTGTGTGATATTACAAAGAATAAATATACCTAATATTTTCCTATATTCAATATTGAATATATACAAAGATAATGAAATAAAAACAAATCAAAAAGAAGTCTGAAAACAATCTATAAACCAAGGAGTAAGACAGAGATATCCTCTGTCTCCAACACTTTTCAATATTTATATTAATGAAACATTAATACAGTGGAACACCTTAAACAATCCAGGTATAGAATTTCCAAGAATAACAATAAACACACTCTTATTTGCAGATGATCAGGTAATAATATCAGATAAGGAAGATAATTTACAAAGAGCAATATATAATTTAAACATTATAGTATAACAGTTTGGAATGAAAATATCCATAGATAAAACTAAAACAATAGCATTTTGTAGACAAACTCCAGTTAGAAGTAAAATAGTTATTAAAAATAAAATAATAGAACAGATAACTACTTTCAGTTATCTTGGATGTGAAATATCATATGAAGGAGAAAAAAACAAAATTAAAAACTTGAAAATTTTTACAGATTATAGGTCTGATAAACAGAATACTCAATCCAAATATTGTACAAAAAGAAACATTATTATTATTATTATGAGTATCTAAATGGAGTCAGCAGACTCATCGCAGGAGACCCAAACTATCAAAACAATATCTATCATATCTTTTCTTGAATTCATTTACAGACAAAGAACTCGCAACTGAGTCAGGCAATGCATTCCACTCATTCACCACCCTCCAGGCAAAAAACCTCATTCTCACACCCTTGTTAACCACACTTTTCCTTAATTTCCAGGGATGACCTCTTGTTCTTCCATCACTATCACACAACTGAAACATTTCCCCTGCAATCTTATAAAATTCTTTTAGTGATTTAAATGTTTCTATCATATCCCTCTTCTCTGCCTATCAACCATCTCTGAACCCTCTCCACAATCTCCTCATCTCCAAGGAATCCAGGTGACAAGACGTGAACACAGTAATCTAAATGTGGAAGTATCAATGCTTTATAAAGGGGAATAATAACCTCTTTATTTCTGGACGTTAGTGTGTTCCTCAATAACAAAGTAATCCTATTTGCAATCATGGACACCTTAGCAATGTGTCCTCTGAACTTCATCTCCCAATCCACCAACACCCCAAGTCCCTAGCCTCATCAATCTCTTGGAGTACCGTTCCATCAATGTAGTACACAGCTGGTAATCTTTTAATTCCAAAATGTATAACTTCACACTTTTCCACATTGAACTGACATCCATTACCTTTTGCCCATTTTCCAAGCTTATTTAAATCATGCTGCAAACTCTCAACATCAGCTTGATTTTTTATTGCACTACCCAACTTTACATCATCAGCAAACAACTGAATACCTCCCTTTAAGCTATTTCCTATATCATTTATGTACAAATTAAACAACAATGGCCTAAGCACAGAGCCCTGAGGCACACCACTGGTCACTGCCTCATCCTGGACTCGCCTTCCAAACACTACCTTCTGGTATCACTCCCTGAGCCATTCTCCTACCCATATCATCAGTTTAGTATCCATCCCCATCTGCTCCAATTTGCACAACAGTATTCCATGGGGTATCCTGTCAAAAGCCTTAGCAAAATCCAGAAGTACCACTATGTAGCCATTTCCTTTGTCCAACTCAGATGTCATTCTATTATAAAAAGTTAATAAATTGCTAAGGCAGGATCAACGATCGACCTTTAACAAAACCATGTTGGCCTCTACAGAGTATCATATCCAGATCCACCCATTCTTGAATTTTATCTTTAACTAACTTTTCCAATACTTTTACCACCACTCCCGAGATGGCGATTGGCCTGTAATTTACTACTGCAGTTTTAGAGCCACCTTTATGCAAAGGAACTAACTTTGCCTTCCTTCCACTCCCTAGGGACCATACCAGAGTTCAAACTTAGGTTAAATAACCAAGTAAGAGGCAATAAAATTCCTTTGCACATTCACGCAACACCCAAGCTGATATTCCATCAAAACCTACAGCAGTGTTTGCATTTAAATTTTGCAATATACTAAGTACCTCTGATTTCTTAACCTCAATTTTCACATTGGTTATTGCTACAGGTACAGAGATAGCCTCACTTGGTTGATAGACTTTTGAAAAGTGATCACTCAGTAACTCGACTATTACATCTGATTTTGTCACCTCAATACCATCAGCACCCACTAAAGTTATTCTTCCGAAGTCATTCTTCCGTTTACTTGCCACATAGCAGAAGAACTCTTTGGGATTACCCTTGATCTCTTTGGCTAAGGTCTTCTCATAATCTGATTTAGGTTTTCTTACTATGCTGGTAACCTTCCTAGCTTGAGCCTTGTACTGCTCATGGGTTGTGCTGATTACCTTTCTCCTTATACATTCTCTATAACATTTTCTTTTTTTGGTCAAGCTTGAAACTACTGCTCATCCATCTAACACCTGCCTTGTTTGACTTCCTGACCATGGGGACACAATCTGATATTGCTTTCCTCAGATACCCGCTGATTTTATCCCATGCACTGCTAACATCTTTCCCCTGCAATATGTTCTGCCATGGGACCGCTGCAAGCTCACTCCGAAGCTTGTTATAATTGCCTAACCTGTAGTTCTGTATGTACCCCTTCTTAAGAGAGAAATCCACAAATTTTGCAAACTAAAAAGCCAATACCACATGATCACTCTCATCAATTGGAGGTAACGAGGACACCTTACTTATTATTATTCAGGCCTCCATGGAGTCAAAAGACTTATCGTGGGAGGTCCTTCCTAAGAAACACAGTCCATCATGACTCATTGAGGGGAGGTTCCTCCCCTAAAAAACACAAAGTCTATCATACTACTCCTTGAACTCGTTGACTGTTCTCGGTCTCACCACTCAGTCAGACAATGCATTCCATGGTTCAACCACCCTCCATGCAAAGAAACCACTCCTCACCCTCTTGCTCACAGTTTCCTTTCATAACTTCCAGGGATGGCCTCTTGTCATCACCCCTTCCCGCTGTTCAACCAAGCGAAAAAAACTCCCCAGTGTCAACCCTGTAACCACCTCTCAACAGTTAAGTCTTGATCATATCACCTCTCCTTCTATTCACCAAACTCTGCAGTCCACATTCCCTCAGCCTGATCCTCATAACTATCATTGTACAGTCCTGAAACCATCTTTGTTATCTGCCTTTGTACCCTTTCCACAGTTAATTTACCCCCTTCAAATCCTGGGGACCAAATCTGAGAACAATAGTCCAAGTGTGGTCTGATCAGGGTCTTATACAACGGAATGATAACTGTTTTAACTTTGCAGGTCAGTGTCCGTCTCATTATTGCAGCAATCCTCTGTGTTACCTTTACCACCTTTGCAATATGTCCCGTGAATTTCAGGTTTCTATCAATCATCAACCCCAGATCTCTTGTCTCCCGTACTTCCTCCAGTATAGCTCCTCCCATAGATGTTTCCCAAACCTCAAGACCTTACATTTTGCTGCATTAAACTGACAACCCCATTCATTTACCCATCTATCTAACTTATTCAGCTCCTCTTGCAGGGCTGTCGCTGCACTATTACTAATAATCCTTCCCAGCTTCGCATCACCTGCAAACAACTGAATATCCTCTTGCAATCCACTGACAATGTCATCGATATAAAGGTTAAACAATATAGGTCCCAGTACTGAGCCCTGTGGGACCCCACTTGTAACCCTCTGCTTCCTTGAAACTGCCCCACCATATACAACTCTCTGATACCTATCGGACAGCCAATCCTGAATCCAGCTGACCAATCTGACATTGAGACCCATGTGCTGCAGCTTAAATATCAGCTTATCATGTGGCACCCTTTCGAATGCCTTCGCTAAGTCTAAGAAAATGCAGTATATGCTCTTCCTCATCTAATGCTCTTGTGACTTTATCATAAAAGGCTAGCATATTGCTATAACAAGAGCTCCCCTTCACAAATCCATGTTGACACTCACAGATAACATTACCCTCATCTGCCCAATGCTGTATACGGTCCTTCACTACTTTCTCCAAGATCTTACTAACTACTGATGACACACAAACTGGTCTTTAATTAGACACTTCCAGTCTGCTACCGTCCTTATGCAATGGAACTATCTTACCTTCCTTCCATTCCATGAGCACCTTTCCAGAAGCCAGACTTTCATTGAAAAACCGGTCAAAGGCACTGTCAGTTCCCTAGCACATTCTCTCAAAACTCGTGGTGAAATACCATCCAGTCCCACAGCTTTACTGACATCCAGAGTACTCAGTATTTGAAACACGCTCTCCTCCTGTACCTCTAAACCTTGAACCTGCCCTATGTTTCTAGCATTAAAACTGACTCCTCCAGGATGAAATAATCCAATAAAGTGTTCATTGAACAATTCTACTATGTCCTCTGCATCAGTCACTCTATTCCCATATTTATCCCACGATATCATTCTTTCACAGTCATTTCTCCTACTACTGGCCACATCTAAAAAATTTCCTAGGATTTTCTTTAGATCTTAGGGCTAATCTCCTCTCATATTCCAGTTTCATCTTCCTTACCATACTAGTCACTCTTCTGGCCTGTGTCTTATACTCTTCATGCATCTTCTCTTCTCCTGTCTCCTTATATCTCTTTCATAGCCTCTTTTTCGCATGTAGCTCTTGTTTAATATTGTTTGTAAACTACTTTACTCCAAATTGTGTCCTCTTCTTCACTCGTGGAATACAGCTTACCATTTCTGATAACAAATATTCCTTCACAACTTCCAAAGCACTAATGATAGCCTGGCCTTCCAATTCCTCCCTCCACGAAACTTCCCCAAGTTGATGTCTAAGACTATTATAATCACCTGCTTTATAATTCCACATACGTTCCCATCTCTTCGATATACTCCTGCATGTCTATTCATTTTCCAAGTCAAAACCATATGGTCACTCTCTCCAACTGGTGAGAGAGATGTCATCTCAGTTATTATCAACTCTTCTGATGCTAGAACCAAATCCAAAACTCTTGAACCTCTTGTTCCCTCTATTACATGTTGCCTAAGATATTTGTCCCTCAAGAATTCTAGAAATTCCATTCCCTTATTGCTACATGCATCTTCCTCTCCCCAGTTTATACTACTGTAGTTAAAATATCCCATAACAATCATTCTTCTTGCACTTGCCAAACTCAACTGTCTAAACATTTCCTGGTCCCCACCCTCTGTACTCCTGGGTCTGTAGTAACATCCCACTAAATATCCTGTCTTGCCCACCTCTACCTCATACCATATGCTTCCAAAATCATTAGTGTCACTGCCTTCTAAAGTCTCCACTCTCAGAGGACATAGGTCGTCACTTATCATAAGCAGTACTCCACCACCACGCTTTCCCTTCCTATCCTGCCAAAAAATGCTGTACCCAGCGACTTCTATTCCTGTTATTATATCCTCTTCTGTCAACCACGTTTCAGTGATCCCAATAATTTTTGGCCAGGCTGATGCTATCTGCACCACCAATTCCTCTCCCTTATTCGATACTCCTGGCATTAGTATATAGCATATAAATGCCATTGTTTCTATACTCAGCATTATCCCCTCTAGACTCCACTGGGCTCAATGTTACCTGATGTCGTCCCCCTTCTCCCAAGTACCCATTCTCATTTACCCATTCTCATTCTGATGCTATCTGACCACCAATTCCCTTATTCAATACTCCTGGCATTAGTATATAGCATATAAATGCCATTGTTTCTATACCCAGCATTATCCCCTCTAGACTCCGGCTCAGTGTTACCTGATGTCGTCCCCCTTCTCCCAAGTACCCATTCTCACATGAGGCTACCCCTGCTACCATCCTCCCTGGGACACACTGACTTTTTCAGAACAGCAATCTCTCCAGATGCCTACATCCTTCCTCATTCAAATGTAAGTGGTCTCTTGCATACAATTCCTCTCTGTCCTCAAATGCACTCGATGCATCCACATATTCTAGTCCTCTCGTCACACATTCTAGCTATTATGTCATTCAATATTACTGCTCTTCTGCTCAGTTCATCATTATCATACCTAGGCAACACACAAACTATCCTTCCTCTCTGTGTCTTCTTTCGTACCACCTCAAGCAAGAATCTCATATCTCTCGCTGCCCTATTTACACCACCACTCAAGTCATTTGTTCCCACCATCACATTCATCTCATCCACCATTTCACCTCTCTTAACTGTCATAGCCACCCTTTCTATCTTTCTTCCTGGCAAACACATATGCATATATCCTCTGAACCAATGACCAGGTCCAACACTCTCACACCACGTGTCCCTTCAAGTTATGTGCTGTTTCAAGTAATTATCTCATAGAAGTTGTATGAATTCCATTTCCTTTTTTCCATGTGATATTTTCTCCTTCCAATTGATATCACCATAATTAAAATCCCCCATAATAATCATAACCCTGCACTCATTGCACTAATTTGCTGATGCATGAATTCAATATCAACCCCTGTATCCCCTGGCCCATAGCAGCAACCAACTGCATATTTGGTTGTGTTGGTCACTATTTCACACCAGACAGTCTCAAATGAACTATCATTCATGTCTATCATCTTGATATACTACTTTCTTTGGCTGCAACTCGTCAGCTATCATCAATAGTACTCCTCCCCCCGTTCTATCTTCTCTATCCTCCCTAAAAATACTGTACCATCACATTCAATTCCGGTGACCACATCTTCTGCTGACAGCCAAGTTTCGCTAATGCCTACAAGTTTTGGTGAGATCGCACTGACTAATGCCAAAAATTCTTCCCTCTTATTTCAAATGCTTCTTGCATTGGTATACAAAAATTGCAAATTCCCTTTAGTTCTTGTACCAGCTTTAGAACTAATATACATCACTAATTTCAGTAGTCCCATGCCGATTTTTATCCACTCTATTCTGCTTATTTTTAATCCTTATTCACAGAATAAGGATCAACAAATATACAATCACTGATTAAGTTTGTTACCTCTTATACTCAACCTTTTCAATTTTAGTTTCCCTGCCCAATTACTTCAACTTGTTCAGAAAAGAGTAACTTCTTCAAACGCTTATGACCTTCCATGTTCAGATGCAACCCATCTCTTGCATACAGCTGTCTTTTCCCTTCAAACACACTCCAGACATCAACAAATTCCAGACCTATTTTTTGCACATTCTTGCAATCATATCATCGCTCGTCTACTTAACTCATAATTGTCAAAACTAGGCAGCAACACACAGTATCCTCCCATTGACACTTTTCTTCTTCACAATATCTAACAATGTTCTTAAATCTTTTGCTACCCAATTTATACTACCACTCAGGTCATTTGTACCCACCATAACTCATTTTTTTCTGCATCATGCCCTCTCTTTATTGCTAATGCCACTCTATTGTTCCACCAGCCAATCACTCCTCAGGCATACTGCTCTCCATACCCTTAATCATAGAATCACCATATATTTTAACACTCATAACTTCATTCAAGTCCAAACAAACATCACTCACGGCCTCATTTTCTATGCTATTCAGCATGACCCTCCCAATTTCATTACTCAACGCTCTTTTACTTGCCTCCCTCACTCTCGCGACATCTCGTTTCTTCTAGACCTCTTGTGCTTTCATTCTGTTGACTCCTAATCACTCCCATACTATTTATTACTTCAATCACCAAACACTCTCCCATACTTAATCCTATTCTAGTTACTTCAGCTAAAGTAATCTCCATAGTCCTAATTTCTCTATTCAACACATTTAACTCAGTTTTAATTTCTAGAACCTCCTCTGAGCACTTCCAATTCCTCTTGCAGAAGATGAAGGTCACTTTTCATTTTCATGAACTCCTGCTGAATTTCTTCCGCTACGGTCCCAACATCTGCTTCCATTCCTAATCGCTACAGCCTATCCCGCCACTTCTCACATACATCAACATTTTCATTCTTCTCATGCTCGGAAATATACAATACTTTAGCAGTGCCCACATATGGCAGTGAAATTTGGGCGATAAAGAATAAAAACAAGTGAAATGAGATTCATGAGAAGAACTACAAAATACATATTACACATACACAAAAAGAATTAAGATATTTTAAAAGAACTAAAAATAAAATCAGTAAAAGAAAAACTAATCAATTACAAATAAAATTGGATAGAACATGTAAACTGAACAGCTAGCACCAGAAATATTAAACAAATAATAAAATATAACCCAACTGGAAAGAGAAGGCCAGGTAGACCTCAAAAGAGGATATTAGATGGATAATGAGACTGACAGACCAATATGGTCTACATTCATAATTAGTATTATGATGATGAATGTTGAATATTGTTAATTAATCTTTTATTCTCTCCCTATATAAATATAATATAAATAAATAAATAATACATATAAATAAATATAAAAGATAACATTCAAGGACCAGCAATTATAAAATGTGAAATAGAGAATGCTATAAGATCAAGCAAAACAGGAAAAGCCAGTGGACCAGATGGTGCGCAAACAGAATTTTTAAAATTAATAGAACCAGATAACATCAAGTTTCTTGAAAAACTATTTAATAAAATATATGAAAGTGATGAATTTTTATCAGATTGGCTCAAATCTACATTTATCACTATCCCAAAGAAACCCAAAGCGAATTCCTGTGGTGACTTCCGACTTATTAGTCTAATGAGCCAAACATTAAAAATATTTTTGAAAGTAATTCAGAATCGTATTTATAGAAAAAGTAAAGAAACTAAGTGAAACGCAACTCGGCTTTTGGAATGGTTTTGGTACTATAGAAGCCCTTTTCTGTGCCCAAATATTGATACAAAAATGCATATAAAAAGAGAAATCTGTCTTTATGTGTTTCACAGATTTTGAAAAAGTATTCGACAAAGTCAGACACACTAACTTAATAGAAGTCCGTCAACAAATAGGGCTAGCCGAACAAGACATGACTAATAAGTAATATGTATTGGAATCAGTCAGCTACCATTCAATTAGACAACATTACTACCAGTGATATTAACATCAAAAGAGGAGTGAGACAAGGATGCGTGCTCTCACCACTCTTTTTCAACATATATGCAGAGGTAATCTTTAAAAAGGCATTGGAAGAATGACCAGAGGGAATCACAATAAATGGGAAGATTGTTAACCTACGATATGCAGATGACATCATGCTAATTACAGATAACATTATGGATCTCCAAAAACTCATTGACAGAGTTTACATAGAAAGCCAAAGAATGGGAATAAATATAAACATCAACAAGACAAAATACATGGTCATCAGCAAAAATCCAACCACATCAATTAAACTGACACTCAATGGGAAAAATATCGATCAAATGTCAAGATATAAATATCTTGATTGCTGGCTTAATGAAAGGTGGGATCCTGAAATAGATATAAAGACAAGGATTGAAGTTGCACGGCAGTCCTTCATGAAAATGAGAACATTATTCTGCAATAAAGACCTGAACATGGAAGTCAGATACAGAATGCTGAAATGCTACGTGTGGTCTATTCTGCTCTATGGAGTTGAAACATGGACATTGAAGGCAACAACCATCAAGAAAATTGAAGCCTTTGAGATGTGGCTATACAGAAGAATGCTAAAGATATCATGGACAGAAAAAAATTACCAACAAAGATGTCTTAAAATCCATTGGCAAAGCTAAAGATCTTGTACAAATAATCCAGAAACGAAAAACATCATATCTTGGCCACATCATGAGAAACAGTAAATACCAACTTCTACAAACTATTTTGGCAGGAAGAATTGATGGCAAAGGAACTAGAGGAAGAAAAAGAATATCATGGTTTGACAACATCAAGATGTGGACAGGAAAGAGCAGCAGACAACTGCTCTGATTAACGCAAGAACGCAGTTTGTTCGCCAAGATGGTCGCTGACCTTCGATAGAAGATAGCACTATAAGAAGAAGAATTCTCTCCCTGATGTCCTTGTAACAAGGAGAAATATACAGAAGTTAATCAATTATATACATATAATTTAACATATACTAGCTGTTGTTAATTCATTATAATATCAGCATATGCTCCCTTAAAATGTCTAGACCAGTGGTTCCCAAAGTGTGTGCCGCGGCACCCTGGGGAGCTGCGGCTTCCTCACAGGGGTGCCGCGATTACAAAATTTTCATAATTTTATTTCCATTTTCAATTCAGTGTGATAGGACGCGACATGTAGCGGACCTGGTGCAAACCAGTAACTTACTTAGTAATAACTGTTTGCAGAAGCCTCTACAAATGGTTACTAGAGGGCACTCTACAATAATTAAGTTTCTCGATTGTTTTGGTAGTTTCTCAAACTTTCTTGGTACTTTGTGTTCGTATATAAATAGCTGTCGGTTTCGCGAAGTCTTAGTGTTGAATTAGTTTTCGGAGATTGTATCAACTGAATATTATTGCGATTTAATCAAGTGAAGTTTTTGAAGTATATGTATCCCTCGATTAATGTGGTTAATTCATCCCTCGATGTTGCTGCGTATATCAAAATCACGTTAATCAAATCAAATAATCAATAGTAAAAATTATAATTTGTCCATGATCGATTATTACTGTATTAATAAATCGTTTTATATGGTACTCTTTTAGGAAAGATAAAAAATGAATGCAAAGTAAATGTTTAATAAATACTTGTACCTACATTATTTACTGCAATTTTTTTTTATCAAAAGAATTTATCAAGAGTCATTTGAACAGTTTTAGTTTTTTTCTTATCAGCATAAATTCTACGATAACAAGCAAAACGACTCTCCAGACCTCTTCAAACAGGCAATAAAACAAAGAAAAAACACTGCAAATATAATACATCACGGTACAAATTAAGTGGATATTGAATCCAACATTATTTCATAGCCAAATATAGAAACTACAAGAGTTTCGTGCCGAATATATAGAAACTATAAATGTTTCGGCAGATGCAAGCATAAGCAACCTTAGGGGCAACTCGTAGTAAAGGTGGATTAAGCTCCAGACCTCTTTCCTTAGTATTTTCCATAATATAAAGCACATCTCCTAGACGACATGTATGATAAATAAGCATTTGGCTCTCTATTTCAGTAATACATGATGGTTTATTTATTTTCAGTTACAATCTAGAAATTATTGAACAAAGAATTTAAAAAAAAAAAAAAAAAAAAAAAAAAACTAACCCATACTATACTGACATCGCAGGTCGCGGTATCTCTCAGATACAATTTACTGTCAAATATCCCAAAACTTTACATAACATGTGTTAAACCAAACTGATATCAAAAAACAGTGTGGAATCACTCGTAACATATGAATGCACAGCTACTCATGACCTCCAAGCTATACACTGAATTGTGTAAGAATATTTATATTAAATTAAACATTTTGCATGCATCTGTAAGATCAGCTGCAAGCTCCGCAGGGTTAAAGGTGCGTTAATCAAAACTCTTGCCGCGTATATCAAGGGATTGCCGCAATTAATTTCACCGAGTTAAGGAATACCTGTATTTCTTCTTGTATGTATTTTTAAAAATGGATCAGTTTTTACTAAACAGTAATAAGCATTGTGAGAGAGAAAATAAAGAGGGCACACCATCAAATAGTGGCAAGAGTGTGAAGAAGCATAAATATCTAAAATATGATGACAGTTATTTGGACTTTGGTTTTGTGTCGACAAAAGTCAATGTTGAAGGGAGACTGCAGTGTGTACTGTGTATGACAGTTTTGGCACCAGAGTGCATGCTACCAAGTAAGTTGAAATGCCCTTTAGAAACCAATCATCCCAGCATGGTTATGAGTACTTTACCAGAAAGTTAAAAGAATTAAATCAACAAAAAGGTAGTTTTTATAATCAATACTAAGCAATGTGCTTTGCTAGTATCTTACAAGGTGGCACATAGAATCACAAAATATAAGAAGCCTCATACCATCACAGAAGAACTCATTCTACCGGCTGCTGTAGATATGGTGAACATTATGATCAGTGAGTCTGCAGGGAAGCTGCTTTCAAAGGTGCCTTTGTCCAATAACACCATCAGTCGCAGAATACAGCACATAGCGGAGGACCTCAATGATCAATTAATTAAAAATATAAAAGGGAAGGAATTTGGGTTGCAGCTGGATGAGGCTACAGATAATAATAACGACGCTCACTTGATTTGCTATGTACGGTTTATAGATGGTAATAACATTGTAGAAGATCACTGCTGGTGCTAAGGCCTCAAGACTTGTTCAAGATTCTTGATATTTTTATATCAGAAAATAATTTGACGTGGACTAAGTGCATCAGTGTCTGTACTGATGGTGCTCGTTCTATATCCGGCTGTTATGGAGGATTGCAGGCATTTATTCAAAGCAAAGCCCCTGATGCACTGTGGACCCATTGCGTTATTCACAGGGAAGCACTCGCATCAAAATATCTGAGTCCTACGTTGAACCAGGTCTTAGAATATGTAGTGAATGTAGTAAACTATTAAAACTCGGCCACTGAAGGCAAGATTTTTCAAAAAACTATGTGAGGATATGGTATCCGAGCACACGTCTTTGTTGTACTACAGCACTTCGTGATGGCTCTCTCATGGTAATGTTTTGTCTCATACGTTTGAACTGCAACAGGAAATTTATATTTTTCTTAAAGAGGAAGACCACAAGTATACTGAAAATTTTGTGAATGAAGATTTTTTGGTAAAACTAGCATACTCATGTGATATTTTTGAAAAGATGAATGCTTTGAATTTCTCCCTGCAGAGTCGATTGAGAATATTTCAGCTTGTATAAAAAAACTAAAACTATGGAAAAGAAAAATGAATGAAGACGGAGATAAGGAATGTTTCCCCTTGTTGCAACAGTTCTTGACCTCCAATGGAGTTGATTTCTCTCAAGGTATGAATTCCGTTTTTGAAGAACATTTATCACAGCTTATTTATTACCTGGTTTGAGAAATATTTTCAAAATGATAATATCGATAAATTTGCATGGATTCAAGATCCATTTAATGCCAGTGCTCCATCTGAATTTATTGCTGCAGAAGAAGAGAATCTTATTGAGTTGTCTTGTGACAATATGTTGAAAACAAAATTTAGGTCAAAATTTAGGATATCAGTAAAAGATGAATATCCCTTTCTGAGTGAAAAAGCTCAGAGAATTTTAATTCCATTTGCGACTTCTCATTTGTGCAAAGCTGGATTTTCAGCAGTCGCCGTGATAAAAACTAAGTATCGCACGAAAATCAATGTGGAGAAAAATGAGGGTGGCTGTGTCCAGTTTGATTGCAAGATTTGAGAAAATCCATCCCACTAATGATAATTAGCTGAATTTGTTCAATTACTTTTTTTTTTGTTATCTTAAATGTTTTATTTATTTTTACCTAACACTTTTTAATTTATTTTTACCTAAATCTTTTTAATCGTAGCACGTGGCGGTGAATTTGAGCTGTGCAGAAGAAAGTGATTTTTAATCGGTGAATAGTCCGCTTTTTCCCCCGTTTTTCTACGTTTTTGAGTGCTAAATTGTTTCTCTGAATACGAGTGTGCTTCAGTGGTTGTTTTTTGGAAGTTAGTTGCTGTCGCGATATAATATATTTCGGTGCCGTCGGAATCGAACGCGTAACGGTGGAAGACAAAACGAAGCTAAGTTACTGTATTTAGTTATATTTCATTTTATTTAATTATATTTAGTACTTAAATGTTCTGATGTTTGTACTTTTTTTCCTCTTATTTATTAATTGAATAATTATTAAAGATTAGGGTATAATTTGACAAAACACGTCACAGATAATAATGGCACCTGTGCGAAGGAAAATGGCGGCCAGTAATGAAGGTTCGCCATCGTTATCAAAGAAGGGTAGCATAAAAGAAATGAGTCAGTGTACTAGCTGTGAAATGTACGCTTTGCGGAGTGCGGTCGGTGTGTGGTTAGATGATAATAAAGGATTGAATGTGTGTAGAAAATGTAGGGAGAATGCGGAATTGAAGTGTATTTCGGAACGTGAGTGTGATATTTTTGTCAACCTTCAGAATGAAGGAAACAGGGATATGACAGGAAACGGCAAGGTTGTACATGAAAATTGTGAGAGTGTGAATGTAGAAAGTGTGAATGATAGTATAAATGGTTTCTCAGAGAACAAAAAAGATGAGATAGATGCATTGAGTGAGATCGCGTTGTTGAATAGTGCAATAGAAAGAGCAAAACAGCAGCTAGAGTGCATGAACAAAAGTAGACTGAATGAACCAACCAATAATAAAAGGTATGACAGGAAAAATAGACGTATGAATGTGAACATGAACAAAATGAAGGATAGAGTGCTGTATGGAGACTCGTTAGTACGAGGTGTGTTAGTAGAGGATTTGACAAAATCGTACCAACCTGGTGCGACCATAAAGGACGTAACTGCGTCTATTAGAGAGCAAAAGGAAAGGGTGAAAGAAATGATTGTTGTGGCAGGTACGAATGATTTGAAAGGAGATAAAATGGAAATGATAGAAGACCTGAATGAATTGTTTGAGGTAGCAAAAGAAAAGAGTGAGAGAGTTAGAATGATTAGTCTTTTGCCACGGTATGACAGTGAAATGTTTAAAAGGAGGGCTATAATTGCAAATGACTTTATGCGTGGGTTATGTATGACGAGTGGTGTGGAATTTGTGGATGTGTGGAGTGAGTTTGATGGGCGAAAGGATCTATATAAGATGGATGGCTTGCATTTGAATGGTTACGGTGTAAGAAGACTTGAGAAAGTGTTGCTGAATGTAGTGGATGTGCAAACTCAGGGAAACTAGATTTGTTAGGGGGGGAGGAGCAGAGATACAGTCCTTATGGAGGCAGTTGAATGTAAGAATGAATATAATATGCCAGAGCAAATAAGGACAACAAATCTGAGTGGGATAGTTAATATAAGGCATCAAGGTAGGGTTGGGGCTAATGGGGGTCTTAAATTCATGTACACTAATACTAGGAGTATTAGGAACAAGAAGGAAGAGTTTTTGGCCATGGTTGGCACTTCCAGACCACAGGTTATAGGTATTAGTGAAACATGGCTGACTGTAGATGATATAACTAGTGGGATTGAATGTGATGGGTATAGTGTGTTCAGGAATGACAGAGAGAATAAAATGGGGGGAGGAGTATTGTTGATGATAGCTGATGAGCTCCAGCCAAGGAGAATAGAAGTTGAATTGCAGGATAGAGAAAAGAGCACATTTGAGGCCATTTGGTGTGAGATTGTGGCTAGCAGAACTAAATATACAATTGGGTGCTGCTATAGACCAGGTGATGGAAAAGATGGTGGTGACAGTATGCACAAGCAAATAGAAGAAATGGGTGGAAGGAGGGTGATTATTATGGGAGATTTCAACTATGGTCGCATTGATTGGAGTGAGGAGAGGACACACGGAAGGAAGGAACTGGATTTTATGCGGTTATTAAGGGATAACTATCTGCGACAGCATGTAATGGAAAATACTAGGGGTCAGAGAGTGCTTGACCTAGTAATTACATCTGAGGATTTGGCTGTAACAAATATGACCACATTGCCACCAATCGGTGAGAGTGATCATAGGGTCTTAACTTGGGAGGTGGCTAAAGGTGTAGAATTTTCAATTAAGACAGGGTACATGTGGAATTATCGGGCTGGAAAGTATGACAAGCTTAGGAGTTTGATTGGTTCAGTGCCATGGCATGTACAACTGCAAGGACTAGAAGTTGATAGTGCATGGGAGGTAGTTAAGAAGTGCTTGCATGAAGCAATGGCTGACTGTATACCTAGAGTCCGAATAATAAATCAAGTAGGGGTTAAATGGATGAATAACACCATTAAGCTTGAGTTGCAAAAAAAGAAACAACTATGGAGGGAATTTAAGGAGAAGGGTGACCGGCAGGCACATGAACGGTATAAAGCACAGGCCAGAAGGGTGACGAGTGTGGTAAGAAAAGCAAAAAAGGATTACGAAAGAACATTGGCCACGCAGGCTAAAGAGAATCCTAAACAGGTTTTTAGATATGTTGCAAGTAAAAGGAAAAATGTACATGGCAGATTGATTTTAAAGAATGTCGATGGTAGGGAGGTAACTGAATCAGTTGAGATAGTTGAGTTACTGAGTGAGCACTTTGCAAAAGTATATCATCCAGGTGGTGACATTGCAGAAACGAATAAACCAGTAGATTATACGGGAATTGTGGTTAATGAAGTGGAGGTGAGTAGCCTATTGCATAACCTCAATGTCAATACATCTGTGGGATTGGATGGTATACCAGCTCGTGTTGTACGAGAAGCAGCTAAAGAATTGTCAGTACCCTTGACCATTTTGTTTAATTTGAGTCTCGGGTCTGGGTTAGTCCCGAGCGGGTGGAAAGAGGGGAAAATAGTTCCACTGCATAAAGGTGGTTCCAAGACTGCTGTAGTAAATTACCGACCGATTAGCACATCAGGAATCATTGTCAAGGTCTTAGAGAAAATAGTCAAGAGGAAAATACAAGATTGGATAGAAGAAAATGGGATACTGTATCGGGGACAGCATGGTTTTGTGAAGGGTAGGTCATGCCTCAGTAACTTGCTCACGTATTATAACACAGTGACGGCTGAACTGGATAAGGGTAATGGGTTTACGGTGATTCTACTGGACCTTGCCAAGGCCTTTGACAGGATTCCACATGGAATTCTAATCAGTAAATTGCAGCATATGGGAATGGACATAGGGTTGGTGAGATGGATAGAAGGGTGGTTGACGGAGAGATATCAGAGAGTGGTTTACTCGGGAGTAGAGTCCACAAGACGGCCTGTGACTAGTGGTGTGCCACAAGGATCTGTTCTTGGACCACTGCTGTTTAATTTGTTCATAAATGATATAGGAAATGATCAGAGAGGAACAGTTCATTTGTTTGCGGATGATGCGAAGTTGGGTAGGGCAATAGTGAATGCAGATGACGTCAAAATTTTGCAGGATGATTTGGATAGATTGGAGGTCTGGGCTAAGGAGAATGGATGTCAATTTAATGTGGCAAAATGTAAGGTTATGCATTTTGGGGTGAAAAGATTGGCGGCAGTTTACTGCATTGGTGGAACCGTGCTCCAGGAAATTGATGAGGCACGAGATTTAGGAGTGTTGGTAGATAAGGAATTGAAATTTAGGGGACACATTGCAAAAGTGACCAAAACAGCTCATCAAATCACTTGGTTGCTGAAGAATACGATGACAAGCAGAGACAAGCAGGTTATTGTTCCTCTGTATCGAGCCTTGATAAGACCCCATCTAGACTACTGTGCTCAGATTTGGTCACCTAGGTTTCTTCTTGATGGGGAGGAGGTGAAGAGGATCCAGAGGCGAGTGACCAAGATGATAGCAGGTCTGTGGAATGAACCGTATGAGAACAGGTTGAGGATTTGTGGGTTGCAAAAATTGGTTGATAGGCCAAGGAGAGGAGATATGATTGAGACATTCAAATTACTGAAGGGTTTCTATAAAATTAATTCAGAAGATATTTTTGAGTACAGGGCTGGTTGTGGGAGGACTAGGGGACATCCATGGAAACTGGGCAAAAGTGTGGTTAGTAAAGGTGTTAGAGCTGGGTTCTTTACTTTTAGAGTAGTGAATGAGTGGAATGCGCTCCCTGAGTCTGTGGTGGATGCTGTGACAGTGAATGAGTTTAAGGCGAGGTATGATAGATACTGTATGAATGTCAAATAGTTATGATGAATATGATTTGGGGCCTCCCTCGATGAGTCCAATGACTCCCTGGAGTTGCCCGTAATAATAGTAATAATAGTAATAATTTAAAAAAATTATTCGCTATTTCGCAAAGTGCACTTGTTAGAATTTGACATAGGGCGCCTTGGGAAAACCTGGATTCAGCAAGGACGCTGAGCGAAAAAGTTTGGGAACCACTGGTCTAGACCATAGGCAGTGGCACAGTTAGGGGGGGGGGGGTCTGCCCCAGGCAGCACTTTGTGTTTAAGAAATCTTGCCATGTTGTCTATAGAACAGCAACTGAGTGATGAAAGAGACTTCAACAATGTCATCAAAGATTTTGCTAACGGAAAAGCAAGAAAAATAACATTTTAGAATGTCGGAATTAAAGTTTTACTTCAAAAATAAACATAGTGTTTTAATTTATTTCTCTATACATCATTTTGACTTTTTGTAGCATTTATGGTGTGAATTGAGAGGGGCAGCAAAAGCTCTAGCTATGCTACTGACCATAGGTTAGCAACTTTTTTTTTTTTTTGGATTAAGAGCCATTTTGGTGATAATGGTATTCACTCAAATATTTTGATAGGTGAACCTGAAAAAATGGCTGAAGAAGCAAGAGTGGTATTTCCAAATCAAATTGATAACATGTGTTTTTAATACACAACTCCTCCCATTCTTTTCAATAAAAATGAAAATCTCATAAGATTTTCATCATTTCATCATCATCATTGGCTGGTATAGTTGTTAGCGTATCTCCTCTCCAGCCAAAAGGCTACAGGTTCGAATCCCACCGTAGGCATGGATGTTTGTCATTATCTGAAAATACTAGTGGTGGTGGGCGGTAGATGTCGTTGGTGTAGACAATGATGGTAGTTGTGGTTTGTTGGTGGTGGTGACTGAGTGATGAAGACAGTTGTAGAGTAGGTACCTCCCTCATAGAGTCTTTGGATTCCTTAGTATCACATAATAATAAGTAATTTCTTGATATGTACCCTCAAGATAAAAAAGGGGTGTTTAGGCTACTATGACAGCACTACATGATTAAGTTTATATTATTATTAATCTCCTATTCACAATTTTCCTCCAAATAATTATGCTATTACTTCAGCATGCCAATATTGTCAATATTTTGTGCTTCAAAGGCACTTATGACTGAATTAATCATCCCAGACCTTGATCGTTCTCTGGGTCTCTTTCCTGCCATCTTGGGCATCAAACACCTGTTTTGATAACTATTCCTTTAAGTGATGATACCACTTTAGATTAGTCCAGCTCACAGATTCTTGAAGAATACAAACAATGTCAAGTTCCTTCCTAATGTCTTCATTTTTAATGTGATATTGCCATTGAGGTCATCTGTTCAGGCCACTAATTTTTCTAAGTACTCTCATATCTGTGATCTCTAATCTTTGATCAAGTGCTTTATTTCTAACCCAACTCTCCAATCCATAACTTAAAACTGGTTTGAACACTCTTGTATGTTGCTAGTTTAGTGTTCTGAGTAATTTCTCTCATATTCCATATAAATTTATTCAACTAGCTAAATTCCTATAATTAAGCCACCATACCAGCTTTACTTATTCTGTTGTCTATTTCCAAATTTAATTTGCAATCCTCACTAAAAACTGTGCTTAAATAACTGAAATATTGTACTTGTTCTATACTTTCTCCAGGTGCACCTGCAGTTTTCTATGTTCTACCTATTTTCTCAGTTTTAGTCTTTTTACTGCTGATTTTCATGCCAAATTTGTTACAGCTGTTTTCTGCTGTAAAAATCTGAAACCATTTGCCGAGGAAGCAGGGAATCTTGGGCTGATGGTCAACAGAATTTTGAAATTTAGGGGGAATACTGCAAAATGTGGTGAAGGTAACCCAGAGAAAGACACTGACCAGTAGAGATAAGAGGATAGTGATTCCCTCAAATTTCATCAAATTGATGGGCCATCCAATAAAGTCTGAAGGCATATATTTGATCCTTTGTGGTGCATATGCCAATATTTTCTTAATAAGAGGATTTTCATGCAGTGGGATACTTTTTGGCATATCTTTTAGGAGCGAGTCCATAACGATTTCTCTCCTTCATTCATTCAAAGGAGATAGCGAGCAAATCACATCATTCAGGAATGTTATAGTTGTGAGAAGGTGAGATTGACATCCTTGTCAATGTCCCAAATGAAACTTTCTTTACAATTGCTTTCTCAGTTTAAGAGGGTTTAAGCAGATGTTTCTACTGTTGTGGTATACTGCATCTTTGCTTTCTGGTATGTGATGCATTGCTCTGTTTTTTTAACTTTTATATCCCCTTTTCATCCTTCCATCTTTGGCATGCTCATAAGTATGCTAGGAAGCCTCCCTCATAGAGCATTTTGGTGTTTTGCTTTTTACAGTCTATTTTCATGTTCTTTACTGCCACATCAGGTACAGATGGCAGAGCCATGACAGGAAGTTTCAGAATGACCTTTTTTCTGACATTTAAAGCACTGTAAGGGGTTTGGGATATAGAGCTGTACTGGACAGCTGAGATATCCTGCTTTGACAGATTAAAGGTAAGGATGTTTCTAATGGGAAACATGATGCCAGTCTCTACCATATCACTATTATTCTTATGCCTGTCTTCTCCTTAGTCCTTGAATTCTGAGCATATCTCTTTATCAGGAACATCAAAAAGGACCCACTCAAATATTATTCCTCTAGAAAAGTTTTGTGACGGGGTAACTAATTGGTATTTCCCCAATAGATGTTGCATGGAGTAATTTTTTGATTGTGCTACTGTAGCTGCTTCAATAAGGATATCACCTGAATGCAGTTTCATTTTTTTGGAGTTCCTACCAATCCTTCTGGATGAAGAAGGGCAACATTTTTTCCAATTGTAGGTGGAAAGATGTCTTCTAATGTTAAGACTGCTTCTACTTTTGAAACATTATTAAATAAATTTTTTACTTCCGAAGTATCCAGGATGTATGTGGGATTAAGGTTAATGTCTTTTATTTTGTTTATAAAATCCTTAGAAGAATTTTTTATACAAGATGATGTTTTTCCCTACATGTGGTACTAGTAAACTAGAGAGAGATGTGTTGGGGAATGTCTGGAATCCACTGTGGGGTCTAAGTGGAATATCCACCTTATGGATTTTTGAAGCACCATAAATACATGGAATAACAGAATGTTTCGGAGTAATTTGTTCCTTAATTTCCTTTGACCAGTTAGATCTCTTATTAAATCATTAGTCTAATTATGAATAGTCCAGGACAGATCACTATTCAACTGTCTGTATGTGTTGGCATTGTTAAGTAGATCATAAATCATGTTTCTATAATCATCCATCTTCAAGGCCCACCTTTCCTAATTGGGTTGTGGGGGGTAGCTGCAAGAGGAACTTCCAATGGTCATGATCCTCCGCCACCAAGCTCAGGTGTTCTGATGGGACTTGTATAATCATTGGAATCCAAAATGAATGATGCCTAATACCAACAAATTGAATAGTAACCCAACCTGGACTATTCATAAGAGACTAATGATTTAATGAGAGATCTCTGTAACCAGTCCAAGGAAATCAAAATGATTTTCTTGGTCCAGTTACTAAGTTTGTGATTGAGTACAATCTCTGAAAATATATCTATATGTGGTATAATCCCAAAGCAGAAGATTAAGTTCTCTAAAATAATTACTTTTATCCTGAATTACAACTGCTCACCTTCGGTAATCACTAAATTCTCATTTCATTTAAGTGATGATAAAGATGGAATTGCTTATTTTGAATAGTCATATCTATCAGAACTCCAATATTGTCAGATCTTATATTTTAGTCTTCTAATGCACTTCTAAATGCACCAATCCACATATCTGATCTTCTTCCTCTGGATCTTTTTCAGCCATCAAAGGTGATTTCTTAACCTTTCTTCTCCCATTGTGAGGACCTTTATTAAGTAACCATACCACCTGAGTTTAGCTCTGTTCAGATTCCTGAATGCTATCTATCTTGATTTTTAAGAGAATTCCACCTGATGCCATTTGTTCAATCCCATAATTTCTCAGAATTGTAATCTTGTCTTTGATCAAGTTTATTTCTAACTTAGCTCGAAGACCCATAAGTTAAGACTGGTTTCAACACTACCTTGTATACGCTAGTTTAGTGTTTTTGACTAAATTTCTCTTGTTCCATACAAATGCATTCAGGTTAACTCCTTGCCATATCAGCTTTGCTTATTCAGTTGTGTATTTCCATATTTAATTTGCTATTTTCACTAATAATTAAGTCTCAGTAGCTAAAACGTTCTATTTAATTACAGGTTTCCAATTCAAGATGCAGCTGATGCCTTCACAATGTTCTTACCTATTCTCATAGGCTGTCGTTTTACTGCTGATTTTCATACCAGTATTCAGTTAAATAGTTCAATTAAATTCAGAGGTGCATTATAGCTATGGAAACTAAAATTAGAAATTATTAAACAGCACGCTGCTGTTGTAGTTGTGTGGAATTCCCCCAATTTTCCTAATCTGTCCTTTAGGACTGATCGAGCCTTCCAATGAAGGATTTTAAGTATGTATTTTTTGGCTCTAAATCTGAGTGTGTTCATGGCCTGGTTTGCTTGTTCTGAGGCATGAAAAACCCTCAACCTCCGTATGAGACCAACTAACTCACTTTTAGTCAAAAGAGACCAAATAAAGGTTCTCACATCATGGACATGAATCAAACCCAGGTCTTAAGACCAAAGGGCTTTATCCATATTGAGCTACGAAGGCTCTATTAAACATGAGAAAAGCAATAAGTTTGTAGACATTGCTCATGCTTAAAAAATGAATGAATTGACTGTTAGATAATAGTTGATTCATTCATTTTGTTATATCTTTGTAATGTAAAGAAATGGAAGTTGTTGGCAGTTTAGACTGAAGGACATAACATTACAGTATTACATATTCATAATGAATGTCATACTACAATAGTTTTCTTGCAATTACATATGCATTTATTTTAATGTATTCGATGGGACACTGAATAAACTTTCATTTTCTCCGAGTTTTCTCTTCACAAGCAGAACTGGCTGTAGCTTTAATTATCCTTTGAAACTAACATATATGTTGGAAGTGCATTATATTTAAGCACCATTCGACTTATGTGGATTTTCAACTTGCACAGAAACCTTTGGAATGAATTAACCACATAAGTCGAGGACTTGCTGTATTTTGTTAACATGTTAATATTTCTTCCTGTCTGTCCACAAGTAGGCTAACTTGCAGGCAACAAAACACTTGATACAACCCAGATGTCAAAAGATGAAGTCTGTCCTTAGAGAATGCATAAAGGTTACTAATTTAACATGTGGCTTAAAAATAATGTGAAGATTATATTAATTTAGGACTTTGGTTGTTAAGACATGTCCAGATATAGGGAATAAGCATTTTACAGGCGTTTTAGCCACAGACTAAAAAAAATACAGCACAGATAATGGAGTTTGGTACAAGAGTTGCCATTCTTGCACTTGGACTATTTCTTCAAATGACAACACTGAAATACTGAGTTCCAATTTTTAATCAATAGTTATAACCCATGTAAAATAGATGAATATTAACTACATGCCACACAATTTACAATTTCCATGAGAACAGATTATAGCAAAACAATTTCCATTCTGCCTTATATCCCAGCAATACATCTGAAAAGACAGCCAAATGCAATTCCACACTACTTTCAACTAGACAAACTGCCAACTTTCATCCATTTTCCCTAAGAAATAAACCACATTCTGTGTCGCACCCAGGATGTGTGGTGTTCCGATCTTCAACTCGCTTTCTATGAATAAATATCCATGAAAAACCATGGAAGAAATCTGCCACATCTTCCTTGAAGAAATACATACAGTACTGTCATTATTAGCAAGTAAAGTCTAATATACCACATACTAGACACAGAATTAAGTGGAAGAAATGGCACTACACAGAGCTTTGTATCTTTCTTCTACAAGTCCAAGAGACTATCTCTAAAATCTATAAAGTCAAGATTGGCAAAATGCCCACTAAACCTGAAGTATAGCTGAATTAATTTACCCAAACTTCGGGAGATTCTTTTAAAATGGACTTAAAATGACAACCTTCCAATGGTTTAGACTACTTTATATCTAGCTGTAGAGTTTCATAACAGAGTGTTAGTCTCTTCTTAATAATTTGAATCCCCCTTCCCAGTTACTTAATTGTAGTGACTTATGAGTAAAACAATGATATTTGGAGAGAAGAGGATTAAAAAGCAAAGGTAAATGGACATAAGCTGAAAGAGATCTAAATCTTGCATCATGTTGCACCATTATTGTCAATTTAATGTTGTAAAATGTAAGGTATGTACTTCAGGATGAAAAAATTACACATTTCATATCATACTGATGGTACTAGTTTATGGGAAATTGATGAGGCTAGGGATCTTAGGGTGATGGTGGATAGAGATTAGAAATTCAGAGGCCATATTGCAAGAGTTGGCAAAATAGCTCAGAGGATTACTTGAATGTTAAAGAACATATTGACAAGTAAAGATAGGGAGGTTATTATCCCTCTTTACAAGGTTATGATTCGACCACATGTTGGCTACTGTACACAGATTTGATTACCTGTGTTTCTTGGGGAATTTGAGGGGGCAGGAAGAATTCAGAGATAAGTGACTAAGCTGGTGACAGGTCTGGAATGTTCCATGTGAAGACAGACAGGATGTGTATGGGTTGCAGGGTTTACCTAAAAGGAGATAGAAACTTATAAGTTACTCAAGGAATACTATAAGACTCACACAGAAGAAAAATTTTCAATACATAGGGTGTAAAGGGAAAAACAAGGGATCACATTTGGAAGTGGTCTAAGAGTGTCAGTAAGGGTGTGCAGACTAGGTTCTTTACTTGAAGAGTGGTGAACAAATGGAATGGATTGTCAAAGGTAGTTGTGAGTGCCCCAATAGTGAATAGGTCTAAGGAGATGTATGAGAGGTATTGAGTTAATGGATTGGGTGGGTCTTCCACAATGAGTCGACCTCATTGAGTGCCCATATAAATAATAATAATATAAATACCAAATCCACGTGACTTTATCGCACTGATTACAAATTTGAATGAAGACTTGGATAGCGGTCCTGTGTTTTGAGTGGAGGACACAGATTTTTGTTCCAGTTAGAATCGTGGATGTTATTCATTTGGAGTGGGTGTTTGCATCACATCAACTGGAGTAGATGTCGGCACAACCAGCAATTCACAAAAGCCATTTGGTCCACTATAATACCACAGGACATAAGACAGAAATGGGTGGGTGAAGGATATTCTGTAGTAAGAGATGCTTAAACATTATGGTTGTTAACAAGTTTATTATTATTATTATTATTAAAACAAGACCTCATGGAGTCAAAGACTCATCTAGGAGGTCCTTTTATCTCACACACATCTCATCATACCGGGACTTAAACACATTCAAACTCCTTGCAGACACCACACTCTCAGGTAAGGCATTCCAATCATTCACAACTCTGCACGAAAAAAACCTGCCTCTCACTCCCCTACTCACACCCTCTTTATACAGTTTCCAGGTATGACCTCTGGTTCTCCCCTGATCTCCCACTATTCTCTGTAGAACTTCTCCACCATTGATCCTATAACAACCCCTTACCAACTTGTAGGTCTCTATCATATCTCCCCTCTTCCTTCTCTCCACCAGACTCTGCAAATTACATCTTTTCAATCTTTCCTCATACTCTACATTCCAGAGGTCAGAAACTGCCTTAGTCAGTCGCCTTTGCACCCTCTCCAACATCTCCCCATCCTTCTGAAAACCAGGTGACCAAATCTGGGCACAATAGTCCATGTGTGGCCTAATCAAAGCCTTATACAATGGAACAAGAATCTCCCTACTTCTACACGTCAGTGTCTTCCTCATCATTCCCAGAAGTCTTTGTGTTGTCTTCACAATTTTGGCGATGTGTCCCCTAAATTTTAGATCCTTATCCACTATCACTCGCAGATCTCTTATTTCCTCTACTTCCAACAATATATTCTCACCAAGCATAAATTCTGCATCCCATCTTTGTTTTCCAAATTTTAAAACCTTACATTTTGCAACATTGAACTCGCATCCCCATTTGCTTGCCCAATCACTCAATTTATTCAAGTCTTCTTGCAAAGCCACAACATCTTCACTACTCTTTATGGTTCGTCCCAACTTTGCATCATCTTCAAACAACTGAATATCTCCATCCAAATCTTCGCCAATATCATTAATATACAAGTTAAATAGTAATGGCCCTAAAACAGATCCCTGAGGCACTCCACTAGTGACTTTCCTTTTCCTGGATATTGCACCCCCATACACAACTTGTTGATACCTATCAGATAGCCAGTCTCCAATCCAATATATGTATACCAATGCTAGAAGTATAAGAAACAAGGCAGATGAAATGGTTGCACTAATTGCGTCTGTGCACCCAGAGATTGTCGGAATAAGTGAGACATGGTTAGATGAGGATGACATCCTGACAGGAATAGAGATGGAAAGGTATGATGTGTTTCGTGAGGATAGAAGGGGTAAAAAGGAGGAGAACAGATATCTGGAGTAAATTTGAAAGAACTGATTAAGAAAAGATTACTGAAGATTATACTGTATTCTGGTTATTAGATGGACAATTTGTGTTAGATAATTACTAACAGTAAATACTCTGACATTTCTTCTAGCATGATCAAGCAGCGGGGTGCTTAAGGGTCAAAGCTGTATAACTGAGAGGAGACCTCCACATGGCCTTTCAAGGAATGCGGAGAACCGACCAGGGCTTCTGCGCTAATGTCCAATCCTCACCTTCTCGTGGTGCACCCAGTTGAGTATCTACTTGGATACTGAACGAATGAGGATGGGCTGGCAATTTGGGATTTAGCCAACCAAATTGTATTCTTATTGGTTAAACCAAAATAAAAAATGATAGTACAACATGACAAAATTTCATGCTGGCTGGGGAGTCGCCTGGTTAAACAAGGCCCCCGTTGTTTTCGCCAGGGAACCAGGTTGAACAGCAAAAAGTCAGCTACTGGAACAAATCTAAAAACAAACCCCAACTCAACATCACCAGAGTTAAAGATCGATACTATCAACATAAGAAGTCTGAATGGCAAAGAAATGGAGCGAGCTGAGGAATTAGATAAGTACCAGATCGACATAATAGGGGTGACTGAAACAAAAAAGACAAAAACTGGTGAGATCTTTCTGAGCAATAAATACAAAATGTTATATTCAGGCAATGACAATCAAGGAAAAGAAGGAGTAGCCACAGTATTCAACAAAAAACACGAGGCTAATCTTCTTGAATGGCAGTCAGTCTCAAGTAGAGTAATGTGGACAAATATGAGAATGGGGAACTGGACAGTGAGATTTATTTGTGCCTATGGTCCCACAGACGGTTCTACTAAGATAGAAGTGGAGGAATATTTTGAGGCTTTAGAAAAAGCCACTGACACAATGAAAAATGAAAAGTTGGTACTTGTTGGGGATCTAAATAGCAGAGTAGGAAATGATTGTGAAACATACAAAAATATTTTGGGAAAATTTGGAGAAAAGAGCAAAGCTAATAATAATGGCAAATATCTGTTGGATTTCTGCTCAGGACATGGACTGGTTATTACTAACACCATGTTCCAACAGAAAACTGTGCACAAATTCACATGGAGAGAAGAGGCTAGGAATAAGAAAAGTCTCATTGACTATGTTATTGTTGATAGTGATGTTTTCTCCCTGGTGCAGGACACCAGAGTGTACAGAGGATTTGAAATTGGAAGTGATCACTATTTAGTCTTGAGCAGGATAAAATTGAATTTCTTATTGAAAAGAATAACATGTAAGAAAGTTTTAAAGCGAATAAAAGTTGAGCAGCTCTCAGATGTGAACTGTAGACTAAAATACACAAAGATTATTGAAGAAAAAATGAAAGAGTTTGAGAACAGGAATCAAACCTTGGAGATTCATTGGCAAACTCTGAAGAAAACATTGATTAATTCTGCCAGAGAGGTATGTGGTGAGGTTGTCTGTAAGGATAAAAAAATCAGAACTCCCTGGTGGACACAGGAAGTTAAAGCGGCAGTGAAGGAAAAGAAGAAAGCATACCAAAAGTTCCTGGCAAATAAGTCAGCTTGTGCTCTTAGAGAATATAGAGACAAATGCAAGAATGCTAAACACTGTGTAAAACTAGCTAAACAAAAGTCATGGGAGAACTTTGGCAAGAATATAGAAAATAAATATCAAGAAGGTGGCAAAATATTCTGGAGGTTGTTGAAGAAGCTTAGGAATGGAGGAAAGTGTGCTGTAAAAGGAGTTAGAGATGATAAAGGTGACATGAAAACGGGAGAAAAAGATATCCTTGAAGTATGGAGTAATTACTTTGAAAAACTGCTAAATGAAACAAGCAGTGATGACAGCACAGTTGTAAAAAAACACTGACCAGGCATGCAGTCAGAAATACATATCCATACTTGAAGTAGAAAAAGCCATCAAAGGCTTGAAATGTGGAAAAGCAGCAGGAGTAGATGATATTTGACCAGAAATGCTGAAGTATGGTGGTATGAGAGTCTTACAGTGGCTGCACTGCATAGTTCAGAAGGCCTGGACAGAGGGACGAATTCCCGATGATTGGAGTAGAGCTCTCATAGTACCCATATATAAAAAGGGAAATAAAACTGCATGTGAGAATTACAGAGGTATTTCCCTACTGAGTGTTCCTGGCAAGATCTATGCAAGTATACTTGAGAAACGGTTGAGAAGAATTGTGGAAGAAAAGCTTGGTGAAAAACAAGCTGGATTCAGGCCAAATAGAGGCTGTCAGGATCAGATCTTCACTTTGCGACAAATAGTCGAGAAAGCATGGGAATATAACAAAGATCTGTCATTTAAGTTTTGTCGATTTGGAAAAGGCATATGACAAGGTGCCAAGAGAGAAGCTATTCAATACGCTACAGTTATATGGTGTCAATGGGGCATTATATCAAGCAATACTTAGTCTTTATTCGAGTTGTAAGTCAGCAGTTAGAATTGAGGAAGTATAGGAAGATGGTTTAATGTTAAATCTGGTGTGAGACAAGGATGTACATTATCCCCTCTGTTATTCATTATCTATATGGATCACATTATGAAGGAAAGTGGTATTAAACATGATATCAAAATTGGAGATGTTAATGTCAGCTCTTTGCTTTATGCGGATGATGTTATACTTCTAAATAAATCCGCTACAAGTCTGGAAGATTCTCTGACCAAATTGAATAGCTGTTGTAATAGATATGGTATGAAGGTGAATGGAGAACCTGTGGAACAAGTAAAACATTTCAGCTATTTAGGCACGATTTTTACTGAAGATGGTAAATTAAATATAGAAATAGACAACAGAATCAGTAAAGCTGGTATGGTGGGAAGTCAATTGAATAAATTCATACAGAATAAGAGAGAAATTAGTCGGAACACTAAATTAGCTGTATACAAGACAGTGTTCAAACCAGTTTTAACTTATGGATCTGAGAGATGCGCCAGAAGTAAAACACTTGACCAAAGACTAGAGACCGCAGATATGAGTCCTGAGAAAGATTATAGGTGTGAACAGATGGCATCAATGGCAATATCATATTAAAAACGAGGATATTAGGAAAGAACTTGACATTGTCAGCATCCAGGAATGCGTTAGCAGAGCTAATCTCAGGTGGTATGGTCACTTAAACAGAATGAGCGAGGAAATATTAGCAAAGCAAGTGTTCTCTGCCAGGTTGGCAGCAAAACGACCCAGAGGAAGACCAAGATATAGGTGGATTGATACGGTACAAAGTGGTGCCTTAGACGATAGAAATATAAGATCTGATAATGTTGGAGTCTTGACAAGTAACAGACTGATTTGGAGGAAAATTGTAGATAGGAAATTAATAATGATGTAATTTTTTTTTTCATGTAGTACTCTCATATCCTGTACACACCTTGAGGGTACATAGCAGGAATTTGATGATGATGATCAAGCAGTATCAGTAGTCAGTTGAGATCAACAGAATAGAAGTTTGAGTTACAGATAATGAATTCCCACAGAGGTTTGTACTGCAGAAAAAAAATTGAGAGCATGAATCAAAGTGGTTAGAGTAATTATCTGAATTTGGAGTGATAAAAGCAACAAATGAATGCTAAAATTGTAGTAAGGAAAATTTAAGCTACAGCAGATCATTCAACAAAGGATTTTAGGATTATCATTCTTTGATGTGGGTTGTCAGATCTGAATGTACATATACTGCCCTTGTGGAAATAATCGTGTGAAGAGTAGCTTGGACAGTAATTATTCAAGGTCACCAGTTGAGGTTTCTTTAGGAGTAGTAGGTTAGACTTAGATGAGTAAATAGTGGTGTGTTGGCCTGGTTAGCCAAATGGTTAGCATATCCACTCTCCAGCAAAGAGGCTGCAGGTTCAAATCCTACAAGGGCATGGATGTTTGTGATTGCCACACTAACCAATTACCACATGTACTGCTGTGACCTGTTTCCTGGTGCAGTATGACCCGTGATGTCTTTGCACCATAAAAATCAAATTAAAAAAAGTAGTGGTGTACATCTTTTGTTATATTACTAAGGCCACAGACATAGGAACTTTTTTTTAAAATACATGCATTCATGATTGTGCTTTTTACAGATAAATATTATTTTTAATAAGTTTTTTGGAGGATATTTTTCTGATCTGCAGAATAACTCTATATTGTCTTTCATGGATAACTGAGAAGAGTTAAAAACTAGGGGCATGTGATGGGAGATGAAAGACGTGCAACATTAATGCCTGCACAGCAGGCTCTCAATCTCCCATCCATATGCAGCCTTGACAGCACCCTGGCATCTTCATATTCAAACTCCTTCCAGGCAGCATCTGGCAAAATAAGTGAAAGCAGGATTATTCACTAGCTGGTCCTGATTCACTAGTATAGAGTTCAGACCTGTGTAATATATAGCTGTCAGCCTTCAGAACAGCTTTAATGCTATATACCCTCAATTGTGAAGGGTTCTGGTCTTCAAGTATGGTTGACATGTCCTTGAAGGTTAAGGTGTTATTCATGCTACAATGGGAGGGGGACTAAAATCTTGTGATCATATCACAAGAACTAATTCAGGCCTCAAATAAGCATGGTGGTGGTGTTTTCCAGGTTATGAGTTAGCTACTGCTTACAAATCCAACTACAGAAATGAAATCCACATAATTTATTCCTGCTCACCCACTTTCACTCTGGAGAAAAAAACTTTGCACCTTGTCATTCACCACATCTTTAACAATTCCTATACTGAACCATTAATCGTTCCTGTCTTCCTACTCTGGACTATTTCTCACAATTCTATTGCACCTTCCATTTTGATCAACAAATTGTCTAATCTCATAATACACATGTCTCATCTTCAACTCTTGAATCCCATTAATTGCAAATGCTTACTGTTCACTCCTGTTAGCATGCATAGTGACACTCCTAACTCTACATGCTTCATCTACTCTTTTGAACACTAATTACCAATCAAAATCCTGCTGCTCTCTATTCACATGAACTCATCATTCAGGACACTCATGCATAAAAATATTACAATCAATTAAGTTGTCACACTTTCCACAAACTCCCATTATCTCACCTCTCTTATTCAATGAAGACCATGCTGTATATACGCCCTCTATATTCTTCTCCTGCCTTTCCCAAAGTATATTGTGACCTGATCAGTGGATTACAGATGGTCAAATGTAAATGACAGGCTTATTGGGTACAGTTCAATGAACTTACAAATTATCCTCCACAATGATACCTACTGACATTGTGACTATGCTCATATGTGCTAACAATGGTCCTTTCAGCATACAATTTCTAAAATTCATATATCACTTTTAGCAACAAAGTACATACATTCCTCATATTCACCATTGTACAAAATTCCTATTTCTCAATTTTCGTAATTTATAATAATTCTTTGAGTGAATTACCTTTAGATGATTACAATACTTGACTTGTGTGGCCCAAGGAATGTGTAAACAGTAAATTCAATGTGTGTGCATGCACACACACACACATCATATACTTATGATTCAAAGGCTATAAATTCATCTTAGTATCATTCTACTTCACTTTCCTCATCAGCAGAAATACCATGATCTCGTGTAAAATACCTTACATTGCTAATAATAAAATCTGTAGCCAGTAATCATTATTATCAAATTAAGCTAAATTTTTAATAATAATCTCATCCACAAAAATATGTAGCCTATTTAGCCATTGATGACCTTTAGTTAGGCAATTTGAAGATTCTGCTCTAGAGAACAAACATGTTTTTTTTTTTATCTGGACGATTTTCAATCGAAGGCGAGTTAGCCGATCTCATACAGAGGTAGCAGGGTTTTTTCCTCCCGGAAACTCTGGTTTTTCATCCCGCATACAGACAAATTGGCCCTTCAGAACACACGCAATTTACAGACAAAAAATACTAGTTGTGGAGGTGGGCAGTAGATGGCGTTGATTGAGATAATTCATAGTAGAGGTTCAGTGTAGTGGTTGAGACAGTTGTAGGTGTCCTCCCGCGATGAGTCTTCGGACTCCTTGGAGTTGTCAGGAATAATAATAATAATAAAGACCATTTCAGGATTGAAAAAAATGTCATGGTGCAGGATGGTGGTGGTCTCACATGAGGCAATGCTAATCATCTACAACCTAATTTATACTAATAATAATACTAGCATATCAAAAATAATAATAGTGTATCAGAAATTTTCATATCTTCATCATCATCATCATGCATATCAAGGATTTAGGCATAGCATGGCCTGTTCAGGATTTAGAAGTCATCGTTGAATCGTTTAAGAGAACGTCCTGGTTTTCTTTTTCCTAACTCTCAGGGGGACCCTGTAACCCTCAGAATGCATCCCCTGGGTGGCAGATAGGGGAGTCCACCATATGTGTGTGTGCGCGCGTGCGCGTGTGTATGGTGGGGTGGTCTGAATATACTGAATAAGGACTCATGGACCAACGAGGCCACAAGGGGCAACCATATTGATTGTAAGGGAAGCGGCACTCTATGGACCCCCTAGCTGGATCTATCCTCTTCTACTTTGAGGAAGATTCACTTACTTTAATCTTTCCTATAAGGCCTTATCAGCTAACTCTTCTTATTTTATGATCTTTATGCCATTAGAGTACTCGAGGGCCATGGGGTCTTTTCATTTCTGGCCTTACAACTATGCCCTCTCTATAAACCTTACTATAATTCTTTTATAATCTACTCTTCCCCCCCTTCAATTATACCCTATTCCTCCTATGGGTTTAAATTCGGAAGAAGGCTAGTTCAGAAGCCTTAAGGTAACAGTCCAACTACTGAACTATTCCATCGTCAGGCTAGTCCCCTAACATGGAGAACATAATTCTACTTGTAAGCTGACAGAAAAAGATAATTGGATTGAATCTATGGGAAATGACCCTGGAATGGAACAGGTAAATTTTCATATCTTATATTATGAAAAAGAGCTTTAATATCTAACAAATTATACCTTATTGATCTTTACACATCCAAGTTTCAACCGTCATCCAATAGATACAGTACACTGGAAGGTTCATCAGGTTCAAACCAATAAGTTAATCCAGGTATACATGACAATAATACCCTACTCACTGGAGGCCTAAAGTGGAATGAAAAGTTCCATGTTTGGTTTCCAGAGAAGAGTTTCCAAATTATCTATTAGTCCACCCACTCATACTGTGGAAATCTGACATATCTGGGTGGAATTCATATAATATATTTTTTGTACCTTCTGTTCCAGCAAGTTATGAGACTAATTTTTGAAGATGATTTTAGAAAAATACAAGCGATCATTAAGCAGTATAGGTAAAGTAAAATACATCCTGTATTTCCTATGTTTACCAAATTTTAAATAGTGTTAACTGAATGCTAATATTTATCTTTCTTTGTTGTGAATAGGATATATTTTGTATTTCTTTGTTAAACTGATATTGCAATTGTCATTTATTGTTCTTATTACAGTATTTTGATTATAAACATCAACTTAATTATAGCCAACTGGATCTGAAAGCATCTAATAATGCAAATTTTATTTATTTATTTTTTTAATAACAAAATTTAACATTCGTTTATAGATTTAGCTGGAGATCACACTTTCAGATGTTATTAGAAAACACAAACATGGGAAATGTTTTCATGAAAATCGTGAGATCCTTTTCTGTTATGTAACATTCAAAAATCCCACAAGGTAGTACTGCACAAAACACAACCTCATCCCTTCTCGTGCTCTTCCTTTTCCCTCAACATTTTACTGATTATTCCATTCTTACTTCTGTTTAGCTATTTTTATAAAAAAAACCAGCTTTCTTTGATTCAAATTTTATTAATGATTATAAGGGATGATAAACGTGCTGGAAATTTCATGCAAAAAGTCAACATGCAGAGTTACATCTTTGGGTTATACAAAAAGCACTGTACAGTAAAGAAAACACATTATTAAACAGTGGTGCTATGCATAACATGGCCCAGCCAAATTAAGTCACTCTTAAATATTCTGTAAATTTAAGATGTTTCCAAATGGATTAGAAAATTGTGTAGAATCACTTTCCTTTTGTTTAGGTTTATCCTTTTTCTCATCGTGATTTGCTTCTATAATTAATTTCCAAATTTCTTTCTGTTCAGCCTCCTGACATTCATGAAAATGTTTTAATACTAGCGATTCCATTCTTGGTTCTCTTTCAAGGTGCCATATTTTTCTTTCTCGACATTATACAAATCTCCTTGAATCAGAAAGACGAAAATAGTTTAAAGTTGCTTTCCTATTTACTGATGCTGAAGTTCTTGTTGCAAAAATTATGTAACAAGTTAACACATCACTTGGAAATAGAAATTATGAAAAATGAAAGCAGCCTCCGCAGAGATTTCTTCTCAAAGTCTGTTCTGATGATGGGATATTGTTACAACAAGAACTTCTGCAGAAGTAGAATAGGAAAGCAACTTTAAAGTCTTTGTTCATCTTTCTGATTCAAGAACAGTTATGATTAAGAGGTAATACAGAGAAATAAAATATGGCACTATATATAAAAATAAAAAATAAAAAAGCTTTCTCATGAATGTGAGCAGGTTAAAAGAAAAGAACTTCAGAAATTAATTATGGAAGCAAATCACGTTAAGAGAAAGAAAAATGATAAACATTAACAAGAAGAAAAATGATTCTACAACCTTTCCTAATCAGATTAAATAATGATCACCTGTACTGAGTCATATGACTAACATTTTATTAATGTCACTACTATAACTTTACAATTAAGTAGAATGCAACATTAACAAAAACAATAAATTAATTTCTTTGTGAAAAAAAAAAAATTATACTTGAAATACTAACCTGTTTTCATTGCTTTACAACCAGCCTGATAATGACAATGACTGGGATCACTCATCCATGCTTTCCCGCCATGATACATATAAGCTCTATAAGAAAAAAGGAAAAATTTACATTTTTAAAGTTTTTTTTTTTTTTTTTATAAAAGTGAAAAAAATATCTGTGATACCTAAAAACAATGAAAGTGATATGATCTGGACAATTCAGCTATATACAAGAATGGAAAGTCCCCAGAGCAATTCATTACCTATCTAAGACTCAAAAAAAAAAAATGCATTTTTAAATTAAATAAAGTACAATGTTCCCGAGTTAGTCAATCTCTGGCACGAGCAAGCAGGTTTTTCCTCCCGGAAACTCGGGTTTTTCGTCCTGTAAACTCAAGAAAATCGACCGTAGAACCCACATTATTTCAGACATTAAATATATTGTGTTAGGGTTAGGGACCACGAGATGGCGGCACATTTGAGCCGTCTCTCTTCACTGCGTACCGCTTAATTAGTGATAGCCTTGGGCCATCTGTCTCTGATTGGGTACCAGTGGAGATTGAACTGCCCACTCAGTCTCCAAAAGTTAGATAGGGCTAAATGGCCTCGCCTACTCCCGTATACGGAAATAAAAAGGCGTTAGCTGATTTTTTTTTTTTTTTTTTTTTTTTTTTAAGTACAATGTTCTGATAGCATGTCAAATCTGAACGACACCAGTCACTGACATCCTTTTTGTAAATTTAAACTTTTTTTGGGGGGGGAAAAAAAGTTTTTGTTCTGACTTGTTTTTGTTAACTATTCAGTTGTGTTAAATGTGGTTCATCTAATATAAGATGAATTACATATGCTATTGATGTTATTTGCCACCATACAAATGGTATAGCTAAAAAAAATTCAGAATGGCAGGTATGGCATGACATGGATGTTCTCTTTAAAATAGCCATTTCCCCCACTCTGATCAGGGCTACATATGGATTACTGTGCACGGATTTGGTTACCTGGTTTTCAAAATGATGAAGATGCATGGAAAAGGTCTGAGATGCTAAGGTGGTTTCTGGTCTCTGGAATGTTGAGTATGAAGACAGATTGAGAAAATGCAATTTGCAGAAATTGGTAGATAGAAGGAGAGAGGAGATATGATTGAGACATCTGTTAAGAGACATCTGTTGATACATCTGAGACAGCTGTTAAGAGGTTATTACAAGATTAATGTCAGGGAAGTTTTTCAAAGAATGGGTGAAGATGGGGAGTGAACAAGAGGTCATCCCTGGAAGGATTATAAGGGAACTGTGTGTGGAGGCTTAAGTGTTGTGAGGACATCATGTTGGAGGTTTAATAGAATATTTACAGCACTGGGAAAGGATTAACACTAATTAATGCTTCCAATATTTCATCTCAGTCAGAGACATCTTCAGGGATTACAAATAACTTTTGTAACAACAGACTCAAATACAATACAATACTAAGTGAAACACATGGGTGACTCTAAAGTCCTATCTAGGCGGTGTACCCTCTATGGGTGTTTATGGGTGACCTAGGATGTAAAGTGGGATCTCTGATAATTAATTGTTCCCAAATTTTTGGAAGTTTTATGCTACCATATTTATTTCAATTCGATTGATTTCTCAGTGCCACTGCAGATTCTAAAAACAGTCTTTCTTTTTTTGAATTTACTATGGTGGAGCATGGTGGTTTTTTTTCCAGGAGATCCTGTGAGTTGTATCCAAAATATGGTCAATCTGGCCTTGCAGACCATGTTTAGCAGTGATCAACCACAAAAGAATTAGAAGCATAAATTTGTAGCAATGCTTTTGCAATTTCTACTCTGTAATACAGTTATAGTAGAGTTATATTTTTTCTTGTACAGGAGGAACTGTTGCTAATAATAAAATCCAATACATGTCCAAATACTCTTTTTAAAATATTTTTGTTGTGTTCTCATTACAGAATAAAATTATAGCTACTGATCGCAACTGTAGACTTAACCCACAGCATAGTTGTATTTCTTGAAACCATGCTTCTCTACAGATTCCATTGATGGATTGTGCAGGGAAGACAGCAGAAAAACTTTTTTTTTTGTCTTTCGAACATGATGCAAAGACTTTCCCTTGCTGATAAGCTTGGATTTTCCCCTTCAACAATTTTCTTAATGCCAGATCTGGAGGTATGTCTCACCTTTTTGCATTTATGGCATCATAACTCTCTCTATGATGAGATAAAAGCAAATCAGTGAGTTCAGGACACATATAGTAGTTAGCCATTGTAACCACTTCTTTTCCCATTAAGGGGGCTAGTACTCCATCACTACATGCATAGACAAGGGAAGATCCAAATATTTATCATGCTTGAGTATAGTCTGGTCTCCCATATATGGTCTGAAATACCAAAGATATGCAACTTTGCACTTCTCAAAACATAAATTTACCCCATATTTTGCTTTCTTTGTGGAATATACTGCTTACATTTCAATCTGCCTTTGAATGGCATAAGACTTTCATTGATACTTGTCTCTCTCAGGAATGTATAGTGATATAAATTTCTGATGAATTTTCATCAGAAAATCATAAATTTTTATTGAGGACTGGGCAAGGATGTGTTTGCCTAATCAATATTCCTCATTATTCTGAAAATGCAAATACTTCACGATGAGAATGAATTGTTTTTCAGTCATAACATCACAAAATATAATGTTCAGAATCATCCATTCCGTAGACCATAACATGTAGAAACGCATTTCGAGAGTGGGCTTTTTCATGATACCTTGCACAATCAAGAGCACTATAAATGTAAGTAGCATGTTGTTAACTACTGGGTTCCAAAATGTACTGCAAGAATGCGGACTGTACTCAATTTGCTGATGTTGTTGGCAAGGATAAAAGTAAGTCTGTTCCACTATGAAGGAAAGAGGTATCATCATCATCTAGAAATAGATAGAATAATCCTAAAATGTTGCTGTGTCAAAGTCTTCAGTAATTCCTGGCTTACCTATGCATAAAAAGTGGACAAGCTAGTGTGCATTTAGTAATGATCACCCATCTTCTGCAAGAAGACATGTCTAAACTACAAACAAAATCGCTATCTTCAGAGCTAGAAAATCTTCTCTCAGTATCATCAATAGGGTAAGAGCTACTTGAAAGGATTAGGCTCCAACTTGTCTCCATCTCCCAAACTTTTCTTTTTTAACCCAATGTTATTGCTACTTTTTCTGCTATTTGCCATCTCAGAAATGAATTTTGTCTTATGTATTACCTGCTAATGTTCCTTTCTGCTCAAGTAACAGGGTGTAAGCTAACAAAGATTACTGAGAGAGGAAAGAACATGTCCCAGTAGACACACTAAAAGCCAAAGCAATAGTCAAATACACACAAAAATTTGTTGTTGTTTTTCATCTTAGATTGATTAGCAGATATTCAAAACATTTTATTCTGATATTGCTTTTGTTGGATGACACTGTTTTTTTTTTAAACATTTTCCAATATCACATAATTTACTGATTTATAATAATATAAAAGATCAGGAAATAATATAAATGAGAAAATATACAAAATTTGTTAATTTATAATTTTCTGTGTGTGTGTGTGTGTGTGTGTGTGAGAGTGATAGTTTGGGGAGGGGAGGGGTGGCCATCAAAGGCAAAATACAATTTTAATTCCATTATGAATATTTTGGAAATTAAATTACAATTTTGATGCATGTACCTAAATGCATTTTAAATGATAAAATATAGAGAAAGTATCACTACTTCAAAACTGCTGCATAAATATCTAAATGAGCAGAAAAATACAGCCATTTATTTCAAATTGTAATGAATGATTCGTGGAAACCAATAAGTTGAAATGCAAAAAAGTGCTGCAGATTACGTTATAAACATTATACATTACATGATATGATTCAAGATTTATGTATACAAGTAGTTCTCTATAGAAAATAGTAAAAGTCAATCCTTCATGCAATCTGAGATAATCTTTTAACTAAGACTATGAACAAAAAATAAAGAAAATTTAATTTGGAACAGATGTTGGCTGTATTTTTTTAAGATGTGGATTTTCAGTAATTAAAAAAAAACTGTTTTACAAAAATGATTATCTTCAATCAAGTTCTGAGAGAATAAAATGTATTGGTGACTAAGATAATTAGCAAAAAAAAATTAGTCTTGACATTGGTCTTCTAAGGTGATACAATATTTAAGTAAAGAAAGTATGATAGTATCTCTTATTTTGCACTGGAATTAAAAACTATAATTATACAATAAAAGAAGTAGAAAAAAATAAATATAACTTATAGGTATTATTTCTGGAAAAACTCCATGTTACTCCTCTAAGTAAATATTATTTTTATCGCTATTTAGCCTATTTTTGTTTAGGAGTACCCCTTTTTTATAATGTCATTGGCTTTTTACTCAATTTTAGAATATATGAATAGAATAATACAATGCTTAGAATATCGGAAATGATAGCCATAAAATGTGATGTTAGAATCTAACATCCATAACATGGATGTTAGAAGTTTGAGTCCAGCTCACAATGTGTTGGCGGCCTTTGTCTGAGTTAACTGAAAAGAGAATGTGGCTAGAGAGAGCGCTGGCTCTAGTCCTGTTGCAGGAGATATCTCTACGGTGCTCTTCCAAACGTAGAAGGATGGATTTAGCAGTCTGGCCATAGTATGGCTTTCCACAATCACATAAGATCTTGTACACTCCTGGAAACTGAGTTGGAAGATGTTTCTCTTTAGGTTTACTAAGTACTGAACGACATTTTGAGAGCGTAGTAAAGCAAGTTCTGAAGTTAAACTTCTTGAGAATTTTTGCCAGTTTTGGTGAAAGTTTCAATTTCTCTGATGCGCACGTTGCCTCTGTTCAATATTGGTGCACTCGTGACAGCGCATAGTCTACGTTTATTTGGAACTCAAGCTCGCATTTTGTTTTCAAACATGCTACTGTCTTTTGTACTTGTTCTGTTAATGCAATTTTAAGTCTCTGTAATTTTTTATATATTTCTTTGATTGTGATACCTGAAGATATTGATCAATCAACGAAACTAGTAAACTAGTAGTATCTTTTCAAATATACCATGTCATCTCTTTATCTCTCGGTATCGATCATTAAAACTTTTTAATAATATTTCCCACCGAGTAAAAATGAATTATAATAATATATATATATACCGGGTGATCCAAAAGTCACAGAAAAAGTAAAAATTCAATAATTCGAAAAGTATAGACAGTAGCACAATGCGGTTTTCACAGAAATGCACAGAAAGACATCGGATTTTTTTTAATAACGAAAAATTTTATTGCCAGAATAGTTACATTTGTCACCGACAGGTGGCGCTGTAGCAGTCCCAGAGCTGCTACCTGTCACTATTTAAACCGTGAGTTATGTAAATTTCAGATGTAGTGAATACTGAAGTTAAAATTTCAGCATTTAACATTTATTACTGAAGTTAAACATTCTGCCAAGGTGAGGCATGTTATCATTATGAGATAAAGCACTTTCAGTTAAGCTATATTATCAGAACTCCGAATGTGCAAGTGTGGCTTTGCGCACCTATCGTTCAATGCGGGTTATTAGAAGTGGAAAGGGACCAATGTCTTGTTCCTCACTGATAGCTATGATGAAAAGGTTTGAGAACATTGGCAGTTTGGAAGCACGTGCAAGAAGCGGGAGACCCAAAAAAACTATTGCAGTTGTGCACGAGGTTGATCGAGACCGACACACAATCGGCAGTTTTCGCACATGGGGAATGCAGTGCGCGTGAAATTTCAAGACGAACTGGCATTTCGTACGGGACTGTGTGGCGATCACTCAGGATCATCCTCAAGAGGTATCCTCAAAATCCAACACATACAGGAACTGAAACCAACCGATTTCGAGAGATGTCATGAATTTGCAAATTGGGCTTTTCAACAGATGGTAAACAATGCAGACTGGCTGTCAAATGTCCTGTGGACTAAGGAGGCACACTTTTCGCTTAATGGAAGTGTAAACGTGCACAACTGTCACATCTGGGCGAGAGAGAAACCACACGCGATTGTGGAAACCCCTTTGAATCAGCCAAAGGTGACAGCATGGTGTGGGTTCACTGCGTCATTAATTATAGGCCATTTTTCTTTGAGGAACTCCACAGCGGTACATTTCAAACTGTTTCTGTCATGGGAGAGCGTTATGCAGTGCTTTTAAGAGACAGCATCATTCCCTCCTTGCAAGAGAGGCAAGCGCTCCATAGTGTAACATGCATGCAGGATGGAGCACCTCCGCACATCACAGGTCCTGTCCATCACCTGCTGCGATCGAAATTTGGCAATGACTGTGTCCTCAGTCGCTCTTTCCCGCACGAATGGCCACCAAGATCTCCAGACCTTACACCTTGTGACTTTTGGTTATGGGGGTGCTTGAAGTCACAGGTGTACAGAGGTCGGCCGATGTCATTGGCGATATTGAAAGAAGCTATTCGCCATCATGTGACAGGAATTACAGCTGAAACCCACTTCGATGCTGTGCAGGATGTCGTGCCACGTCTGACGTCCATTCTCATGAATGACGGTCGTCACGTTGAACATTTGTAATCCTAGCTCCATTGCGAACTGTGCTGAGCCACTGCACAAACTACTGACACAACTGAAGCGCCACTTGTTGGTGGCAAATGTAACTATTCTAGTAATAAAATTTTTCGTTATTAAAAAAAATCCCATGCCTTTCTGTGCATTTCTGTGAAAACCGCATCGTTCTACTGTCTATACTTTTCGAATTATTGAATTTTTACTTTTTCTGTTACTTTTGGATCACCCGGTGTGTGTGTGTGTGTGTGTGTGTGTGTGTGTGTGTGTGTGTATGGGGTACAAAAGTAGGTATACAGTTGTGAATCTTATTATTTTGCATTCCTTATTTTTTGATTTATGATTTTTCCAGATAATTATGGCTGGTAATTTAACCAACTATCAACAAAAGTGGATAATACAACAGTACTGGAAGAGAGAGAATGCTGAAAAGGTTCAACCCAAATGGGATGAAAAATTTGATAAACCCCCACCAAGTAGGATAACAATTTACAGAATACACGATAAACTGGATCAGACTGGATCCATCTGTAATGTGCCAAAGAGTGGTCAACCTATCAGTGTTACTATCCCTAAAAATTAAATGTTAGTTGCTCTTACATTTACTCAAAGCCCACAAAAATCAAAAAGCTTTTAGTCAGTTAGGCATTTTTCTTTATATGTACAGATCTTTGGGTCATCTGATGCGACGTTTAGGTATGAAAATGTATCGGCCAAGATTAATGCATGGATCATTAGAGATCTGGATCAGCATTTACGATTCTGTGACATAGTTCTGAATGAAGAATGAAAATGTGATAGAACCATTCGAAAAATTTGTTGGTCCAACAAAGCAAAATTTAAACTGCCAGGTACTGTTAATAGACACAATTGTGTCAGGCGGATGATCACCACGATCACCAGACCTCACCCTAATGGACTTCTTTTGATGTGTTATCAAAGAAAGTATTTTCAAGAAAACCACACACGGTTGATTACGATTCGATTCATAAGAGAAGCATGCCAAGAAATTGATGACAATAAAGAACTCTGTGCCAAAGTATGCTTCAGTGTAGAAGCTAGACTATAGGAATGTGTAAATGCTGAAGGCCGACAAGTTGAGCACTTAAGAGATTGTATTTAATTGAAATTGTATATGATCCTTATTGTGACTTAATAAAGCTATTGTATTAATCTTTACTTTGTAGTTATCAGCATTTTTTTTTTTTTTCAAAATAAAAACTGTGTACCTACTTTTTGCATCCTGTGTGTGTGTGTGTGTGTGTGTGTGTGTGTGTGTGTGTGTGTGTGTGTGTGTGTGTGTGTGTGTGTGTGTGTGTGTGTGTGTGAGTGAAAAGAAGCATGCTATACATTACACTAGAAAAATATGATATGAAGTTCCTTGCCTTTATATGCAAGTATGCCTAGTCGTAAAGATACAGCAGACACAAACTGTTGTTTGCTCACATCTGGGGATAAAGGATTAAAACAAGAATATAACCAAGCAATAATTCTAAGTACCATACCAACCTTTTTGAGGTAAGGAATCCAGATAGATATGGAACAAACAATGAGGACTGGAAATCTGAGACTTTAGCCAACCAAACTACCCCCAGTTTAACACGGCCCCTTACTATCAGTGACAAACAGAAAAATTAGCTAGTGAAACAAGCTCAACTTAATGGAATTGAAGATAGGTGCCATCAATGTAAGATGGCACCTATCTTCAATTCCAGGTACTGTTAATAAACAAAGAGATGGTCATCAGAAGAATTACAAAAATACTATGTTGATTCAATTGGTGTCATCAATACAAAGATGGCAAAAACAGGCAAGATAGTTCTGTTAAATCTTGAATGAAGGAGAAATTTATTGTACTACATTTCATTCGGATTTAACAAGTATCAAAATTCTTGGAGAAATACATGTATATTGGTAAAGGTGAAATTGATTGCAAAATAACGATAAAATCCATGATTTAATAATTTCCTTATGTAATATAATATTAAGTGTCCTTGTGAATACAACAGAGGTTAAAAATAGGTGAAAAAAATGTTAGCATGCCAAAGTTTAGACGGCATGGAGTGCAGAAGAGTTAGGTGCCAGGGTAAAACCAATGACGTAAGAGGGAGATATTCACTGCTGTGATAAAAAGAGCCCCCGAGCTTGGCAACACCAACTCGGGGGCTCTTTTTCCATCTTGTTCCTGTAGTTACCGGAGAAGGAAGTTCGAGTGCAGTCAAGTAGGACGATGTCCATAGGCAGCTATGCTGTCAAATAGAGATCCAGCGTCAGCATATGACTCGGCACAGCGGTATAATCAGCATAGCCCGAGATGATATGCGGAACCACGTGGACCGATCCATGCAGACCAGCTTCGCCTATATCGAAGGAAGTGAATCGAACATATTCACTAGCCAGTCCTTTCTGAGAGCAGTAAACTGGAGGAAGAAACAATGAGCCGTAAGAATAGAGCAGATGATCAAAAGAGAAAGTCAGATTGATCCAAACGTCCCAGTAATGTAAGAATTTTTTAAACCTTTTGTATATACAGGAATGTTAGATTGTAAAGAAGATAGGAACAGACAAGTTATTGGACTTTTGAAGTGTAATAGGACTTCAGCATCTGATCCACATATAGTATGTTATAGCTCTGTATATGAGGACTTGCAATGTGTTGTGATTGAATATATAGTTTTGTTATAGTCAGATAGTTCCTGAGACCAAGATTTGGTAATGATTACCTAAGAATATTAAGTAATTAGAAGGAATTCATAATGTGTTTAGTAATAGATATTGCTTCATGTTGAGAAAGTTTAAGGATGCCCAGGTTACACCTCTTGATTGAATTGGTTTAGTTAAGTAATTATCAGTAATTGTACCGTATTTTTTAATGAATAAATCCTTTCTTGTCAACTAATAACTTGCCTGATCCATGTTCTCAATGCACCACTCATAAAGTAGAACCTATGGGAATCAAAATCTTGGGGATAGCAACGACTGCAGTAAAATTGAGACACATAAGTATTGGTGAAATTTGGAATAGTAATTGTATGAATATTGAATATTGTGCCATTTTGAGTGTTTTATCCCAAACGACAAAGCTTCTCTAATCTAATAATTTTGGATGGCGCAGCGTTAACAAATAAATTTTTCCAAAATTAGAAACTGGGTTAATACCAAAATTATAACAAAGGGATTGGCTCTAGCCTGAAGCAGTGTCTTTGTTGTCAGTGCAGTGCACCATCATTCAATATGTTTATAGAGGCCAGCATATAGAGAAATAATAAGATTTCTCATTTCGCATAATAGAGAAATAATAAGAGAAATAATAAGATAAAATAATAAGATAAAGTATATCATCCAGGTGGTGACATTGCAGAAACGAATAAACCAGTAGATTATACGGGAATTGTGGTTAATGAAGTGGAGGTGAGTAGTCTATTGCATAACCTCAATGTCAATACATCTGTGGGATTGGATGGTATACCAGCTCGTGTTGTACGAGAAGCAGCTAAAGAATTGTCAGTACCCTTGACCATTTTGTTTAATTTGAGTCTCGGGTCTGGGTTAGTCCCGAGCGGGTGGAAAGAGGGGAAAATAGTTCCACTGCATAAAGGTGGTTCCAAGACTGCTGTAGTAAATTACCGACCGATTAGCATATCAGGAATCATTGTCAAGGTCTTAGAGAAAATAGTCAAGAGGAAAATACAAGATTGGATAGAAGAAAATGGGATACTGTATCGGGGACAGCATGGTTTTGTGAAGGGTAGGTCATGCCTCAGTAACTTGCTCACGTATTATAACACAGTGACGGCTGAACTGGATAAGGGTAATGGGTTTACGGTGATTCTACTGGACCTTGCCAAGGCCTTTGACAGGATTCCACATGGAATTCTAATCAGTAAATTGCAGCATATGGGAATGGACATTGGGTTGGTGAGATGGATAGGAGGGTGGTTGATGGAGAGATATCAGAGAGTGGTTTACTCGGGAGTAGAGTCCACAAGACGGCCTGTGACTAGTGGTGTGCCACAAGGATCTGTTCTTGGACCACTGCTGTTTAATTTGTTCATAAATGATATAGGAAATGATCTGAGAGGAACAGTTCATTTGTTTGCGGATGATGCGAAGTTGGGTAGGGCAATAGTGAATGCAGATGACGTCAAAATTTTGCAGGATGATTTGGATAGATTGGAGGTCTGGGCTAAGGAGAATGGATGTCAGTTTAATGTGGCAAAATGTAAGGTTATGCATTTTGGGGTGAAAAGATTGGCGGCAGTTTACTGCATTGGTGGAACCGTGCTCCAGGAAATTGATGAGGCACGAGATTTAGGAGTGTTGGTAGATAAGGAATTGAAATTTAGGGGACACATTGCAAAAGTGACCAAAACAGCTCATCAAATCACTTGGTTGCTGAAGAATACGATGACAAGCAGAGACAAGCAGGTTATTGTTCCTCTGTATCGAGCCTTGATAAGACCCCATCTAGACTACTGTGCTCAGATTTGGTCACCTAGGTTTCTTCTTGATGGGGAGGAGGTGGAGAGGATCCAGAGGCGAGTGACCAAGATGATAGCAGGTCTGTGGAATGAACCGTATGAGAACAGGTTGAGGATTTGTGGGTTGCAAAAATTGGTTGATAGGCGGAGGAGGGGAGATATGATTGAGACATTCAAATTACTGAAGGGTTTCTATAAAATTAATTCAGAAGATATTTTTGAGAACAGGGCTGGTTTTGGGAGGACTAGGGGACATCCATGGAAACTGGGCAAAAGTGTAGTTAGTAAAGGTGTTAGAGCTGGGTTCTTTACTTTTAGAGTAGTGAATGAGTGGAATGCACTCCCTGAGTCTGTGGTGGATGCTGTGACAGTGAATGAGTTTAAGGCGAGGTATGATAGATACTGTATGAATGTCAAATAGTTGTGATGAATATGATTTGGGGCCTCCCTCGATGAGTCCAATGACTCCCTGGAGTTGCCCGTAATAATAGTAATAATAATAATAATTTGTATGAGTAAGGAATTAATGAGACTTAAGAGATAACTAAGAGATACAAAAATGAGTAAGTAAGGTAGACAGGTAAAGGTATATATCAAAATTAACGTAATTTAACATTGGAGCAGCCGGTAGAATAAATGAAGATTTAATTGGAGATTTAGTAAGAGCGGATAAAAATAAATATAAGAAAAATTTGAAAAATAAAAAACAACATATTTTACAGTTCCATATAAACATGTATAAGATGTTATTCAGACAAGAGTAAACAAGGAAATATAAGCAGCAGCTAAAGAATTCAACACAAAATGTGAATACATGTCTAGAATGGCAGGAATTTCAAGTATAATAACACAAGTAAATTTCAAATGAGAAAACTGGATGATGAGATTTAGTGATCCCAGCGAAGGTTCTGGTGGAAAAGAAGTATAAGAATTTTTCAAATTAGAGAGTGCTGATGTAAATAAAAAAAAAAGCTCATTATTACTGGAGATAATGACAGCAAAGTATGAAATGGCGTAAGTCTTTTGGAAAAGATTAAGGGGAAAAAAAAAGCTAATAATAAGAGGTATTACTTGCTGGATTTCTAAACAGGAAACAAATTCATTATGAGCATCATGTTTTAACATAAAAATGTGCATAAATTTATATGGAGGAAACAAACAAGAAACGTCTTACTGACTATTATCATTAATTGTGATATCTCCTGCTATTTCAGGATACAGGAGATTTGAAAACGTGCAGGTTATTTGAAAGCATTGCAGGATAAAAATGAATGTCATATTTAAAAAGAAAAATATTTATTATTATTATGTGACACCTCCAGGGAGTCCAAAGACTCATCGAGGGAGAATGTGCAACAGCATAGAAAGATTGGGCACCTTCCAACTACTAACCACGCTCAAGCATGCTTAACGTTTTGCGAGCCATTAGTAGCAGAGGCTCTACTAATCGACCAACCTTTGCTGGCAAATTTATGCAAGTTTTAAAAAGAATTAAAGTCAAACTGATTTCAGAGGTGAACTCCACACTGAAATATAAAAATATGACTGGAGGAGAAATGAAAGTAAAAATAAGAACCAAACTAAGAAACCAAACAAAATCTGAAGCATACATAGCGCAGGTGAGGTTATTTGCAATGACAGAAAAATATAAAAACTTCAAGTTGACTAAAGAAGTTAGGGGAATCCTTGAAGGAAAAAAAAAAAAAATCAAACTGAAAGTTACTAGTAAGCAAGTCACCATGTTCCCTTAGAGAACAAAAAAAAATGTAAGAAAGCCAAGCTATATGTAAGCCACACATACCAGCCTGGTTGAATTGAACAGTTAGCTTTCCAACCAACATACTACATGTTCAAATGGATATTTGTGGCTGTCTTTTGGTGAGAAATGAATTTAATCACCCAGTGTAAAACCCCTACCCCACTGCAAGCCCAAATGGCTTAAAGTTCCACATTTGGTATCTTGAGCTTTCTTGATTATGTAAAAATAACATTAAAAAATGCAAAATACAGTCCTCAGCCCACCCATGATGTATACTATAGCTTTATGACCTGTAGTACTGGGTCTAAGAATATATATATATAACCAAAAAAAAAAAAAAAAACCCCAACTAACGCCTTTTTATTCCCTAATTGGGAGTAGGCGAGGCCTTTATATCCTATCTAGGTATTTTTAAAAAAATCGGCAAAACAAAAATCTCAAGATTTTGGTAATAAAATTTAGAAGATAAATATAATGAAGATGAGGAAATGTTCTAAAGGCTAGAACATTTCAGAAATCAGAAATGTTGACTAGCAGCTGGAGTAGACTTGACTAGAAATGTTCAAACATGGAGGTTTAAAAGTTTCAAAGCAGTAGTACTTCATAATTCAAATTCCAAGTAATTGGAGTAGTGTCAATAGTATTTATCTATAAAAGGCAAATAAAACAATGTCAACATCATAGAGAAATTTCCTTATTAAGTGTTCAAAGAAAGATTCATACAAGCATACTTATAGATGTTTTAAAAAAATTGTGGAAGAGAATTATGGGAAAAAACAAGTTGGGTTCAGACACCAAACATATTATCAGTACAGGATTTTACTACATCATAATAAACTTAAGAAATCATGTCAGTATAACTTCTTCACCAATTTCCAGATAAATGTACCCATCAAGGGGGGGGGGGGATGTTCAGGCTACTATGACAGCACTACATGATCAAGTTTATACTATTATTAATCTCCTATCCACAATTTTTGTCCAAATTATTTGATTCTATTGACAGTTCTATTCCAATCATCTGGAATTTGAATTATGAAGTACTGCTGCTGTGAAACTTTTAAACCTCCATGTTTGAACATTTCTAGTCAAGTATTATGCATTACATTTCTTGCTTCTAAGGTACTTCAGACTGAATCAATCCACCTAGAACTTGGCCTTACTCTTCATTTTTAACATAATTCTGCCATTGATGCCATCTGTTCACTCCCTTAATTCTTCTCAGAGCCTTCATATCTGTTGTCTTTAGTCTTTGACCAAGTGCTTTATTTCTAGCATAACTCTCAGATCCATAACTTAAAACTGGTTTGAACACTGTCTTGTATACTAATAGTTTGGTGTTTTGGCTTATTTCTCTCTGATTTCATATAAATTTATTCAGCTGGTTACCTACTGCACCAGCTTTGCTTATTCTGTTGTCTATTTCCAGATTTAATTTGCCATCTTTACTAAAAACTGTGCCTAAATAGCTGAAATATTTTACTTGTTCTATAGGCTCTCCATTCAGAATGCAGTTGATGTGTTCAAAATTTCTGCCTATTTTCACAGTTTTGGTCTTTTTTTTTGCTGATTTTCATGTCAAATTTGTTACAGCTGTTATTCAATTTAGTCAAGAGAATCCTGGAGACTTGCACTAGATATATTTAGGAGTAGAGCATCATATGTATAAAGCAAAGAGCTAAGTTTGACATCTCCAATTCTAATATTTTAATGCGATTCATGATGAATAAGAGTGGAGATAATATGCATCCTTGACTTATATATGATTTTATGTCAAACCATCTTCCTGTATTTCCTTCAATTCTAACTGCTGACTTACAACTTAAATATAGACTATGTACTGCTCTGTATAATGTCCATTCACCCCATATAATTGTAGTGTTCTGAAAACCTTTTCTCTGGGCACTGTTATGTCATTACCGTTTCCTCGTTATTTAAATGTTTTACTACTCACTCATACAGTCATTTCCCTTCTGGCTTCTGTAATAATTTGTCAATAAAAATCAGTAATTCAGCTATCACTCTCTTTTCCTTAAACAAGCTACGGGCCATTCCTAAGTTTAGTCACATGTGTATTTCTTGCATTCATTAGAGGCTTTGTCTAAATTTGGGACAAGGCCCTTAATTTTACCTTCTGAGACAGTCTCCCTGTAAAATATTGACGAATTTATATTATGCTGTGCCAGCCAATACAGAGGACAGATGAGACTCTTATCCAAGGTGGCTCTCTCAGAATAATACATAGTAATCGATGTTCTAACACTAATTCAATTCACCTACTTCACTTTGCTTTTGCATGTAGTCGTGGCCCGTAAATTCCAATTATAACCCTGTGTCCTTCCCGCTAACTTCTGAAATTTTTTTATGAGTGGCAATTCAAATTCATATGACAGGCTGATTTCAGGTAAAGGGAATAAAACATTTATTGAGGTCTAAGAATTACACATGAGAAATATATCAGACACATGGTTAACTTAATCACTATCCTAATAAAATTCAGATATCATTACTAACATAATAGGACATGAATAATAACTTGCTCCACAGAGTTATCCATTAAATGTACAAATTCATCATCAAATTCCTGCTATGTACCCTCAAGGGGTGTACAGAATATGATAGTACTACATGAAAAAAATTATATCATTACTAACTTCCTATCTACAATTTTCCTCCAAATCAGTCTGTTACTTGTCAAGACTCCAACATTATCAGATCTTATATTTCTATCGTGTAAGGCACTTTGTACAGTATCAATCCACCTATATCTTGGTCTTCCTCTGGGTCGTTTTGCTGCCAACCTGGTAGAGAACTTGTTTTACTAATCTTTCTTTGTCCACTCTGCTTAAGTGACCATACCACCTGAGATTAGCTCTGCTAACGCATTCCTGGATGCTGACATTGTCAAGTTCTTTCCTAATATCCTCGTTTTTAATATGATACTGCCATCTTCCTATACTTCCTTCAATTCTAACTGCTGACTTACAACTCAAATAAAGACTGAGTATTGCTTGATATAATGCCCCATTGACACCATATAACTGTAGCATATTGAATAGCTTCTCTCTTGGTACCTTGTCATATGCCTTTTCCAAATCGACAAAACTTAAATACAGATCTTTGTTATATTCCCATGCTTTCTCGACTATTTGTCGTAAAGTGAAGATCTGATTCTGACAGCCTCTATTTGGCCTGAATCCAGCTTGTTCTTCCCCAGCTTTTCTTCCACAATTCTTCTCCACTGTTTCTCAAGTATACTTGCATAAATCTTGCCAGGAACACTCAGTAGGAAAATACCTATGTAATTCTCACATTCAGTTTTATTTCCCTTTTTATATATGGATACTATGAGAGCTCTACTCCAATCATCAGGAATTCGTCCCTCTGTCCAGGCTTTCTGAACTATGCAGTGCAGCCACTGTAACACTTTTAAACCACCATACTTCAGCATTTCTGGTCGAATATCATCTACTCCTGCTGCCTTTCCATATTTCAAGCCTTTGATGGCTTTTTCTACTTCAAGTATGGATGTATTCCTAACTGCATGCCTGGTCAGTGTTTTTTACCACTGTGCTATCATCACTGCTTCTTTCATTTAGCAGTTTTTCAAAGTACTTACTCCACACTTCAAGGATATCTTTTTCTCCCGTTTTCATTTCACCTTTATCATCTCTAACTCCTTTTACAGCACTCTTTCCTCCATTCCTAAGCTTCTTCAACAACCTCCAGAATATTTTGCCACCTTCTTGATATTTATTTTCTATATTCTTGCCAAAGTCCTCCCATGACTTTTGTTTAGCTAGTTGTACATAGAGTTTAGCATTCTTGCATTTGTCTCTGTATTCTCTAAGAGCACAAGCTAACTTATTTGCCAGGAACTTTTGATATGCTTTCTTCTTTTCCTTCACTGCCTCTTTAACTTCCCGTGTCCGCCATGGAGTGCTGATTTTTCTGTCCTTGCAGACAACTTCACAACATGCCTCTCTAGCTGAATCAATCAGGGCTTTCTTCAAAGCTTGCCACTGAATCTCCAAGGTTTGATTCCTGTTCTCAAACTCTTTCATTTTTTTTTTTCAATAAACTTTGTGTATTTTAGTCTGCAGTTCACATCTGAGAGCTGCTCAACTTTTATTTGCTTTAAAACTTTCTTACGTGTTATTCTTTTCAATATGAAATTAAATTTTATCCTGCTCAAGACTAAATGGGGATCACTTCCAATTTCAAATCCTCTGTACACTCTGGTGTCCTGCACCAGGGAGAAAACATCACTATCAACAATAACACAGTCAATGAGACTTTTCTTATTCCTTGCCTCTTCTCTCCATGTGAATTTGTGCACATTTTTATGTTAGAACATGATGTCAGTAATAACCAGTCCATGTCCTGAGCAGAAATCCAACAAATATTTGCCATTATTATTAGCTTTGCTGTTTTCTCCAAATTTTCCCAAAATATTTTTGTATGTCTCACAATCATTTCCTACTCTGCTATTTAGATCCCCAACAAGGACCAACTTTCCTTTTTCATTGTGTCAGTTGCTTTTTCTAAAGCCTCAAAAAATTCCTCCAATTCTATCTTAGTAGAACCTTCTTTGGGACCATAGGCACAAATAAGTTTCATTGTCCAGTTCCCCATTCTCATATTTGCCCACATTACTCTACTTGAGACTGACTGCCATTCAAGAAGATTACCCCCTTATTTAATGTACAAATTACTAGTTTAAATTATTAGATTTTCAGTCTCCTTCAAGTCACTAATCATAGCTCACAATATATCGCAGTTAATTCACATACAGATCCCTTCCTGGGAGATTTCTTCAAATAGAGACAGGTCACTGCCAAATGTGGTAATCTCTAAAGTTCACTATCAAATGTCCACACATAAATTAACATATAGAGTCCTTTCATATCTCTATAACTGGAAATAAGACTTAAACATTCTACATTACCATCCCATGGAATGACTTTCTGTTCTATCAGCAGCCTTGTCTAGACATCAAGGCACTTTTGTGGGCTATCGTCCACGGTGTCACTTACAATGACTGCACAGCCTGGTCTCTCTCTGAAACCGCTGGCATTCATTTGCATTGTCAGTTACTCGATATTGCTTAGCTACTCTCTACGAAAAGTTAGCAAGCCTTGACTCGCAAGTTACGGTAGACGACTCATGACTTCTACGGCCGATGAATCACCCCGATGACAGAGGAAGAGCCAACGTCCAAGAGTGCAGGAAACAGTAACCAAAAGACCTTGGGGGGGGGGGGGGGGCAAAACCCTTTTATACCTCCTACTTTGGCGCCCTCACTCTGCTACGTTTTTTACCGCACGGCACTCATCCATTGCGCATAGCGTTCTTCTGAGAATGCGTTCGTGCTTCGCTTTCCATATAAATTCTCCTTCCTTTAGGCCATAAGTTATATTGGACAGCTAAAGCATGACCTTTGGACCCCAGTGTACATTCAACTTACTCTCATACACTACATAGAATGGGATATTCTAATTTAACTATAATTTTATATAAATTCCCCTTTTTGACTCTGTACAAAATAGGTTAAGTTTCACATTTTTAAATTAAACATTTCTTTAGTTCTGCTTTAAAGTTATAATATACATTTTTATTTCCTTGCCAAAGTACAAGTTTCTCTGCCTACAATTAAGAATTGTTAGATCATGAATGAATTAATCTTTTATCCAAATTTTGATCATTCAGGACACAACAGCACCTTGTCGTATGCATTTTCCAGATCTGCAAAACTTAAACATCCTTATCATATTCCCATGATTTCTCTACTATTTGTCGAAAAGTAAAATTCTGATTCTGACCATCTCTATTTGGCCTGAACCTAACTTATTCTTCTCCAAGTTTCTCTTCCACAATCTTTCTTAAACTCTTTTCAGGTATGCTTGCATAAATCTTACCTGGAAAAACTTAGCAGAAAAATCTCTCTATAATTTTTGCATTCTGCTTTATTCCTTTTTTTATAGATGAGACTATTAGAGCACTACTCCAATCATCTGGAATTCGACCTTTCGACTAGTTCCTCTGAATTATACAGTGTAACCATCACAAAACTTTTATACCTCCATATTTTAGTATTTTTGGTCAAATATCATTTACTTCAGCTGCCTTTCCTCATTTCAAGTTTTTGAATGGCTTTTTCTACCTCATGAATTTTTGTGTTCCTCTTGAAAATATTTTAGTATGGTTGTGCCGCTGCTCATTTCATTTAACAGTCTTTCAAATTAATTACTCCAGACATCCAGGATATCCTTATCTTTAGTTTCTTCATGTCACCTTTATCATCTTTGATTCTTTTACAGTACTCTTTCCTCCATTTCTAAGCTTTTTCAATAATGAACATAAGGATCTTTAAGTCCTGTAGATCTAAAAGGCATTTACAAAATGATTACGAAAGGCTGAAAACCTATTGTACATTACACCGTGAGCAGAAGGATTAGATAATGTGGAAACCATGCTCAAAAGACCAAATAGAAAACTTCAAAATTCCTCTAACCTTAAATATATGGTATTAAGAGAAAAGCTCTTCAAAACTATCAGTTAATGTTCTATATGGTTTGTAAACCTGGATGACGGAATGGATAGTGTCTATACTTTCAAAGTGATAGTTCATGGGTACTAATCCTACTAAAAGCACAGAAATACATGAATGTCTTTAGGAAGACAATTTCACACACAAGTGTGAGATCACTGCCTGCTTATTGGAAACCCAGAGTGGGTTGAAAAAGTTTCATGTAGCATCTAGTCTCTAAAGTAAGGTATATTAAAATGCTCACATAAAAAATATGGAACATTATACAGAACAAACATATCTTATACGTAAATTATAATTCAGCAACATTTTTTGATGCAAAATCATATCACATAAGTTAAAGAAGGATGCAATCTACAATATCATTCATCATCCAGATAGATGACACTATGAAGAAAAATGTCATTAAACCTGACAGACATTAAACTCTGATCTTGACTTTATACATGTTACACTCTAAATAAATCTAGTATAAATCTTAATGCTTTAAACTGAAAAATCATTAATAAAAAAGATAAAAATAATGAAAAACAGGCTAGAAAATGGAAACGTCAACTGCATTCTCAGTGGAGAATGTACAGAATTAATGTGAAGTTTTCATTTTATTAGTAAAGTAACAACTAGCAAGAGAACTCATAACAACAAATCAATATACAAATCTAATATAAATGTTGCACTTGAGTAACTATTTTATATTTTTAGTCTGGTACTTAGAATCAAATCACACATCATACATGCGATTCATCACAGATCTTATGATGCAAGAAAATTTGATATAAAAATACTAATATTCAAGGTACACATTACAGTATAACCCCGAAGTTACGCGGCAGGTGGGACCAACATAAATTGTGTAAGTCTAATTCGTGTAACTCGGGGTATAATTTGGCATGTAATTTATATATACAAACATACAATTGGGACCAAAGGTTTACAAAACCACCTATATTTTTTAAGATATATAATCATAATTGTAGATTTTCGTACATAAAAAAGAGAAAGTTATTTCGATGTCGATGGTTTCATAAAATCTAATACATTCGTCTGATGGCATAATGTCTTTTTCTTATCACACAAAATTTCTTCATAGCAAGCTAATGATTTTTTTATTCATTGCCTTGTGGCTACAATTCATTCCTCGTTAGAATCTATGTCCTCCAAAATCTGTAAACCTTTCTTTTTGATTGTTCTTACTGTGGATTCCTGCAGATCGAACTTCTTTGCTAGCTCACAAATTTTCATTCCGCCTTCAAAATCCTTAATGATGTTGAGTTTTGTTTCCAAAGTCAATGTTTTTCTTTTCTTGCTAGCTGTAGAAGAATCGGACTTGCTTCTTTTGGATGACATTATTATTTTTTATGTGATAAAATTTTTATCAAGAACATAACATTCAACAATCGCAAGGTTTGTAGACTATAAAAATCGTGTATGAATGGAGACTGCGTGAAACACGTCAGTGCTTGTTCACAGCATGTGCGACACTGGCGAATGCGGCCGGTGCCTGAAAGATACGACTAGTGGTGAGGCGTGAAGCAGGATGGGAATACATACATATAAGAAACCACGTAACTCCGGATTTGCGTAAGTCAGGGTATGACTGTATTATTATTATAATCCCTAATATACTATTAATTTTGTATGCTTTAATATATTAAATCATATTAAACTCATGTTTTTTTTTTTGTTGTCATTAATGAGCATTTAGGCTTAGGTGCTGGTTTCACTCATAATACAATTTAATGGACTAACTATAGCTGCAGTTAGTCCACTAAATTGTATTATGAGTTTTTTTTTTTTTTAAACTTAGAAAAGAAACAAACCCTTACTTCATCTGATTTGGACTTTTTCTTTCAGCATAGATCTTATTTAAGTAATCAACAACAAGCTTCTCTACCTTCTCTGGTTCTTGATTTGGTACAATACGAATTGAAAATTTACCAGTTACTTTTTTCGGAATCACAGTCTTGCAGCCAGAACCACTAAAGGCACCTTCTATACCTAAATTTTAACAGTTATCATAAAAGGTGAAAATATATTACTCAAGAAATAAAAAAAAGCATACTGTGCAATAGTTTTTAAGTCTGATTATGCTTTATTTCCAACATTAAATATTGTGTACTGCAGTAAATAGTAATTCAGTTCCATAAAACAAGTAATTTTCCTTTAACTTATATACAAATATAAAAACACATTTAAATATAAATATTATTACAGGCAGCTCCAAGGAGTCCTTAGATTCATCAAGAAGGAGCCAACATCATGTCAAGAACAACTATTCAACATTCACACAGTATCTATCATACTTCACCTTGACCTCATTTACAGTCATGGCATCCACAACAGACTCTGGCAGCTTATTCCGCTCATTTGCCACTCTCCAAGTAAAAAACCTAGCTCTAACACCCTTGCTAACCACACTCTTACCAAGCTTCCATGGATGGCCCCTAGTCCTCCCACTACCAGTCCTATTCTCAAAAATATCTTCTGAATTAATCTTAAGTAATTTGAATGTCTCAATCATATCGTCCCTTTTTCTGCAGCCCACAAATCTTCAACCTGTTCTCGTAAGGTTCATTCCATAGTCCTGCTATTATCTTGGTCACTCGTCTCTGGATCCTCTCCACCTCCTCCCCATCAAGAAGAAACCCTGGCATCTGGGCACAGTAGTCGAGATGAGGTCTTATCAAGGCTCGATACAGAGGAACAATAACCTGTTTGTCTCTGCTTGCTAAAGTGTTTTTCAGCTACCAAGTGATTTGATGAGCTGATTTTTCCACTTTTGCGATGTGTCCCCTAAACTTCAACTCCCTATCCACCAACAACACTCCCAAATCCCTGGCCTCGTCAATCTCCTGGAGTACAGTTCCACCAATGTGATATACTGCTGCTAATCTTTCCACCCCAAAATGCAAAACCTTACATTTTTCCACATTAAATTGACATCCATTCTCCTTTGCGCCGTTCTCCAAACTATCCAAAGCATCCTGCAAAATTTTGACATCCTGAGCATTTACTATTGCTCTACCCAACTTTGCATCATCTGCAAACAGATGCACAGTTCCTCTCAGATCCTTTCCTATATCGTTAATGAACAGATTAAACAGCAGTGGTCCAAGAACAGAACCATGCGGCACATCACTAGTCACAGGCAGTCTTTTGGACTCTACTCCTGAATAAACTACTTTTTGATATCTCTCCATCAACCACCCACCTATCCATCTCACCAACCCTATATCCATTCCCATATGTTGTAGTTTACGGATTAGAATTCCATGTTAGAATTCTATATTCGGCATGAAACTCTTCGATTCCGATCTTTGAGTTTCTTATTTGGTTTTAAAACAATGTGGGATTTAATATACCCTTAATTTAAATAATGTTTACATTGCCAAAATGAAGCCTATTAGCTCTTTATTTTAAATAAATTTTATTTATTTATTATTTATAATAATAATCATTAGTATTATAAATAATATAACTAACTAATAAAAACTAATGGCAATGTTCTTTTTTCCCATGCTTCTGTTATAACAGTATCTTACTTGATCAATACTTTGCTTGTTATAATTTTTATCATTTTCTACCCCTATAATGCCGAAACGAAGTGCAGTATTAATGATAATATTAGAAGAGAATTTCCTTTTATTAAAGCTGTAGATAAAAATGTGGAATGTACTTTATGTAACTGTAAATTTTACATTTTGCATGGTGGTTGATCAGACGTAGTCAACCGTGTGAAAACAAAAAAACGAAGTGCAGTATTAATGATAATATTAGAAGAGAATTTCCTTTTATTAAAGCTGTAGATGAAAATGTGGAATGTACTTTATGTAACTGTAAATTTTACATTTCGCATGGTGGTCGGTCAGACGTAGTCAACCGTGTGAAAACGAAAAAACATAATGGCTCAGAATGCTGGATTGGATCTTAAGGGAAAAAAAAAAAGAAACAGATAAACTCAATGCTTTTGAAATGAAATGCCTAAGAAAAATCAATAGAACAAACTTGATAGAAAGAAAAAGAAATGAAAAAGTCAGAGAACTTAATTTTAAAGAAACAATAATTACAGTACTAAAAAGAACCAACTAAGCTGGTTTGGACATGTTTCAAGAATGAACCTAGAAAGACAGACTACTAAACATATTATTAAATGGCAGAATTGAAGAGGAGCCCAGTAGAGGAAGACCAAGAAAGAAATGGATTAACAACATTAAAGAAAACACCCACTTAAACCCTATAACAGACCTTCATAAAAAAGACAGCACACAGAAAGAAATAACAAATTTTCATCTTTGAGGAACTCAACCCACCATGAGCGGAAGAGAAGAAGATACACCATATGCAACCATTTCAACCCAAAGTGCATAACCTTATTTTGCAACATTAAATTGACAATCATTATCCTTTGCCAACAATGCCAATTTATTTAAATCATCCTACAGAATATCTACATCACCTTTATCACAACTTTTACTCTTGTAACGGTTGGTCAGTTACTTTAACAAACCATGTAGATTGTAGTGTAGCTTGTTTTTTGTATATAGTGCATATGCTCCAGAAGATGACCTTGATATAAAGGTCGAAATGTCGAATGTGGATTTTAGTTTATATTAAACTAAAGTTTAACTCAAACATGGTAGTTATCTCCATAATTTTCAAAAATGTATTCGGATCACCGTGTAAGCCTAAAAGAAAGGATTTACTCTCCTCAGTTTTGCATCATAAGCAAACAACTGAATATACCCATTTAAATCTTTCTTTGTGTCATTGATATTAAAATTTTCTCAAAAATTATAATGACTGGTAAACTGCCAAATCTGTGGAAGGAAGCCAAAATAATTGCCGTGCCCAACCAGGGAAATATCCAAATGATGTGAAAAATCTGCGACCTATCTCCTTGCTTTGTTCCACCTTTAAAGCTCTTTGAAAGAATTTTCCTTAAAAGAATTTCACCACTCATCGAAAGAGCACTCCCAAATGAACAAGCTTGCTTCAGGCTAGGAAGAAGTTGCTGTGACCAGGTCCTGGCCCTGACAACACAGATTGAAGCAGACTTATAAGACAAACTTAAATCTGGAGCCACTTTCATTGATCTAACATCAGCTTATGACAGCCTGGATCAGGGGCCTCCTCCTAAAGTTAGGAAATATTATAAGATGGAAAAAACTTTCCAGCTTTTCGAATCCATTCTCTCCAACAAAAAGATCCGGGTCCATATTGGCAGAAAAAAGAGCAGGCCCAGATCCCTTCACAACAGTCTCCCTCAGGGCTCTGTGTTATCCCCTTTACTTTTTAATATCTACGTGTATGACTTACCACATACCAGCTCAAGTAAGTATATGTACGCTAATGACCAAGCAATCCTACATCAATCTACCTCCTTTGCCAACCTGGAATCAACCTTGAACACAGACCTGAACATCCTGGAAGAGTACTTCAAGCAGTGGTACTTGAAGCCAAATCCAACAAAATCTGTGTCCACAGTATCTCACCTGAACAATGCAGAGGCTGAATCGACATCTCAACCTTTCTTTCTGTGGACAAATGGTAGAACATGAGCCTCACCAAAAATACCTTGGAGTGAGCCTGGACAGAACCCTAACCTATAAAAAGCACATCACCAACCTGTCCAACAAAATTAAAATGAGAAATAATATCATTTCAAGGCTTGCTGGAACAACCTGGGGTTGTGGTGCAGAAGTCCTAAGGTTGTCTGCACTAGCCCTCACATTCTCTGCAGCAGAATATTGTGCCCCTGTTTGGGAAAGAAGTGCACACACTAACATTATAGACACCCAGCTAAACTCTACCATGCACATAATTAGTGGGACAGTGAGAAGCACCCCTCTCTCCTGGCTGCCTATCCTATCTAACATTGCTCCACCAAACATATGTTGAAGACAAGTCTCAATTAAAAAATTTAATAAAGCAATGAGCAACCCACTCCTGCCCCAGACTCTTATAAATCCACTTACTCTTCACCTAAAATCTAGAAAGCCTTTCTGGTCCATGGACGAACTCTCGTCAGCTGCCCTGTCATCAACACCTGACTTGAGGAGAGAATATTGGTCCAACAATCTCCCAACAAACGGCTTCCTGGTAGAAGATCCCTGTGCTCTGCAGCCTGGTTTTTGCTCTTCCTAGGAAGCTTTGGTCATCAATCAACAGGATCAGAACTAACCAGAGCAGATGTGGCTACTACTACATAAATAGGGGCTGTCAGACCACCCTTATTGTGATTGTTCTCCCATGGCTCAGACGATTACTCATATTGTGAACAACTGCTCAAGGTGCCAATTTCACGGTGGTGGTCTACAGGACATCCACAAGGTGACAGATGAGGCCTTGGATTGGCTTTCCAGACTGGACATTGACCTGTAGCTGTTCTGTATTCCTTTTGCCATAAGAATAAATAAATAAAATTGATATACAAATTAAGAGTAGTGTCCCTAGTACTGAACCCTGAGGTACTCCACTAGTCACCATCATTCTCCTAGACTCCACTCTCGTGTCTGTCCCTCAGCCATCCCCCTTATCATACTACTAGCCTCATATCCATTCTGATCCTCTTCAGTTTTTGTAATAATCTTCCATGTGGTATTCTGTCAAATGCCTTGGCATTTGACAAAATACCACATGGAAGACTATTACAAAGTCAAGCAGTATCATGGTGTAGCCATTACCTTTATGCAATTCTCCTGTCACTTTATTATAAAATGCAATTTTAAGTTACTAAGACAGGACCTATATTTTACAAAACCATGCTGCCTAGTATAGAGTATTGCATGCCTATCCACCCACTATTGTATTATATTTTTCAGCAACTTTTCCAATACTCCCAAATTGATAGGACAAATGATCAAGAGGTTGGATGAGGTTTAATAATGGCTTCCTGAATTCTCAGTACAACACTTTGGGTTTCAAGTTCAAATCTTGTGTAAGGCATGGATGTTTGTAAAACCGATCACTGGAGCTTTGAATTTGTAGGAAGTTCCAGAGTGCTAGTGTGCCTTTTTTGCCGGCCTGGTTGGCTGAGTGGTTAGCACATCTGCTCTCCAGCCAAAAAGGCTGCGGGAGTTCGAATCCCGCCATGAGCATGGATGTTTGTGATTGTCTGTGAAAATGCTGGTAGTGGGCAATAAATGACGGGGTAGATGATAATATTAATTGGTCTGTAGTTTGCTACCCTACAGACCTAAAAGAATGTCAATTTAGAATGTCTAGTCTCTCGCTGCTGTGTTCACATATTTTTCAATATGCTGAACACCTCCTGTTCATCTGTCCCAGTGTTGGTATGCATCTCTGTAACATCAACAACTGTTAAATCACCATCTGGATGATCCAGCTTTGCAAAATGATCACTCAGCAGCGCAACTATTTCTTTTGGCTCAGTCAACTTCTTACCATGAGTATTGTTTAAAGTTGTAAAAACTCTATGTAGCTTGGAAATACCAAAGCGCTTTTCATCGATTTTTACAGAGGTCAAGTCCATTAGAATGTTACAAAAATAACCTTGTTTGTCTCTGTATATTTTATGCTAGATATTATTGTAAATAACCCTATGGGAATTAACTGTATTTACTCCTTTAACAAGAATATTTTAGAATGTCAAAAACAAAGGCAATGCTTTGCCATCGGAACTTTGTATATAGCTATGTATAAGAGCACAAGACAGTTGTTTACAACTAAGTGTGTGTAAAAGTTGTTTGCGGGCTCTGAGTATAAACATCTTCGGAGTTAGTATCAAAGAGATCAGCTAGTTCCAGAGAAGTTTCCACTGCCCGAAAAAACAAGGAAAAAGAGTGCACAGAGGAGAAGAAAGAATGGGCTGGCCTTAACAAAAAAAAGATCAAGGAGAACTGCCGATTTCTTCAGGGTTTACAACCCTGGGTGCATAATAAATTTAGTTTAATCCTTTATCCAAGTGTGAGCAAACAAAGTTTGCACCTGAAAGTATCTTCAGGACTGGAATGAGGTGGTAAAACACCAAGGCACTCCTTGCAAAGGTGGAGCAAGCTACCAATACTCCTATCTCAGTATCTCCCATAATGCAAAACACATCTCCTTGCAGATATGTCTAATGTTATGCATTAAGGGAAGGCCACAACCCAGACTAGTTTCGACCTTTATTGAGGTCTCTTCAGTGGGAGCCAGGCCCAAGTGGAGATACCAGGCAGAAGCATTAACAGGTCATCTCTACCTATAGGAGTTGCCAAATGGTGTGTCACCGTTTTTTAATAAATTACTCTGGATTTAGAGAAAGATGTTGAAAGTTTATTTTTCACTTGGTTAGAGTATAATAAATTTAGTTTAATCCTTTATCCAAGTGTGAGCAAACAAAGTTTGCACCTGAAAGTATCTTCAGGACTGGGGTGAGGTGGTACAACACCAAGCACTCCTGTCTGGGTTGTGGACTTCCCTTAATGCATAACATTAGACATATCTGCAAGGAGATGTGTTTTGCATTATGGGAGATACTGAGATAGGAGTGTTGGTAGCTTGCTCCACCTTTGCAAGGAGTGCCTTGGTGTTGTACCACCTCACCCCAGTCCTGAAGATACTTTCAGGCGCAAACTTTGTTTGCTCACACTTGGATAAAGGATTAAACTAAATTTATTATACTCTAACCAAGTGAAAAATAAACTTTCAACCCTTGATGCAAGGTCCACGAGAAGGCGAAAATAAAAGGGGACTGAGCCGAACATCGAAAGAAAGGAGCATCCAGGTCCAGTTGTCGGCAGAGGAGAGGCAAGGCCCCAGTTACTAAACAGGAGAGGCGGTCGGAACCAGAGCAGTGGCGGTAGAGAATGGGGAGAGGCAAGGTCCAGTTGCTGACAGAGGAGAGCCGAGATCCAGTTGCCAAGAAAGCGGAGGCGAAGCACTGTTACCGAAGAGCCATAGCCAGTTGGCAGAGAACTAGAAGCAGTCAGACCGAGAGGAAAAATTGCGAGAACAGCCGATGCAATGCCAAGTGCCGGTCGAATGTCCTAGTGCTGCGGGAAGTCAACCGAAGTAAAAATCCTCAGAACGATCTTCAAGCCTGTATGCTGAAATTTCTTGCCTGAACTTTTGAGCACCGGGAAGATTGCAGTCCAAGACCACTGATTTTTCGACGAAACGCCCCCTGGAACAAGACTCTCCGGACGGAAATCTAAGGCCTGGGATGAAAGAAAAACCATAGACTTTGATGCAAAACTTTTGGACGGTGTCGTGACAAAGAGCCTCCGTAAGTGTGTCCCATCTTTTTATGTACATTCTTTTGTAATTTAAGCGATATGTCATAGATGGACTGATAAAAAATAGTAATAAGAAATATCTATAAGAGAGTACTCTGATTTGTTGTTAACTTGAATATAAATTGTAAGATAACTTGCTATAGCTAGCTAACCTCTTTGTGAGTAAATAAGTTCGGTAACTTTAATTTAGTAAGTAGAGAATTAATAGAGTAATTATACTGTATAGTCATTTAGTATTGAAAGGGAAAGTTTGTTTCTTTATACCAAAAGTCTAAAGGATAGGTAGAGATTTAATGTACCTTGGTATTAATGTAAATAAATGTGTTTAATTTATGTATCAATAGAGTGTAGCCTGTTACTTTATTTTACAATGCACTGTTTCTAAAAAATATTTGGATCTGTGAGTGGGAAACAATTAAGGCAATAAAAGCGCAGTTTAAGTACTTAAAAACCACGACTGTTTATGTAAACTTTGTTGAAGGAATTTACGCTAGTAAGAGAGAGAGAAAGAAATCTACCGATCGTTTTACTGAGTCTTGTGCCAATATAGAGATACTGGTGGCACAGTCTAACAAATTTTCCAGTGTTCATAGGCATATAACTTGTAAAATACGAAAGGTGGATAAACATAGTATGCAACGGAATAAGCAAGAAAGGTTAAGAAAGAAAAAGTGCACTGCTAATAAAGCTTAAAAGAATAAAGATATTACAAGGATGCAGCAGACAGCCTCCATTACAAAGTCATCCTACCATAGTCATTTTTCCTCTTATTGGCTACATAATAAAAACTCTCTTCGGTTCACTTTGGTCTGTTCATCTAATTCTATCTCATAGTCTGATTTCACCTTCCTTAACATACTAGTCACCTTTAAATTTAACTACAAATTTAACTACATAATCATAGATGGTGACTTATACATATCATATTAGGCTATTTATTTAATAGGACACTGATATAAAATCTATGAATTCATATTATACAATTAATTTAATAAAGTAAACTTACATTACATTTAATGACTTTTTTGTTGCTGAGTACTGGAAGAAAGTTGCTTTATAGAAGAGCTATAGTGTGGACATTTTAATGCTATACACAGCGCTCAAATCACTGCTCAATCTCTTTCTCCCTTTCGATTTGATGTTATTTAAGGCAGAAAATAGAGTTTCACAGGAGTATGTAGAAGAGAAAATTGTTAGAAGAGCTTTAGCAAAGATTTTAAGAGCATGAAAGTTTCTGGGAAGGCTATTCCACACGCTTAGAATTTCACAGTCTGAATTTTTACATGCGGTATCATGCAGAAGTTCCCGCTCAAGTTCTTCTAATTCATTTCTAAGAGCAATAGACTTTCTTTTCCAGATAGGATTACACTGGAAGTTGGCTAGTTGCATTTCTAGATCTTTTAAATCCAACCACTCAAAGCCATCTAATTTAAGAACCATGAATTCTGTTTCATCAGGATACTTTATGAACTGGATTGCTTGTTCCAATATTCGAAATTCCTCAAATCTAGAAGAACACTGCTCAGTTACTGACTTTAGAACTTCAATAGATTGGTTGATATGTTGTTCACAATTTTTGGGGTGGGTTTCGTTAAAAAAAATTTTCACTATTGGGACTAAATCATGTTGAAATATTTTGAGTTTATTCTCACAGCTCTTGATCGTGCTAAATATAACATATTTTCCGCAGCCTTGCAATTGTATATTAAGTTCATTCACGTGCAATGAAAAATCTGTGAAAAACATCAGCTTACTGAGCCAAGCAGAATCGTTCACCTGACAAAATTCGTGCTCCATGCCCTTTGTATTTAAATATAATTTCATTTCATTTAAACATTCAACAAACCAAGTACTTGGCCACAACTCAACCATAGAATATTATTGTACATTAATAAACCATTGTACACTGATTCAACTTCGCTTAAAAGTGAATTAAATTCTCGTTTGTTTAAAGCCCTGGCAGCAATAAAATTAGTTACCTTTGTCACAATTCTCATCACATCATCCAAATTCTTTAAGCCTGATTTCGCACACAGTGTCTTCTGATGTATAATACAATGGAAATAAACCAGGGGATGACCAACATATTCTGTAAATTGTTTGATAAAACCGACATTACGGCCAACCATATTAGGCGTGCCATCAGTCGTAATCGAAAATATTTTCGATAAATCTGTTTCTCACGGAACACTTTAAAAACACAGTCGCATATGTCTTTACCTGTAGTGTTTTGAGGTAAATTTTCAAACTTTATCAATTCCTCGTGCATAGAATCACCGTGAACATACCTTGCAATAATAGCCAATCGAGCTGATGACGTAATATCTGTAGTTTCGTCAAGACAAATGGAAAAACAATGGCATGAGTTCAAGTCTTGTTGTATTTGATTTTCTATACTAGCATTCATCGATATAACTCAGTCTTTAATACTATTCCTGCTTAATGGTAACTTTTTCATCACTAATAGACTAATAAAAAAGTGGTTTCCCATGTTCAACAATAGTATGTGAAATACTGTAACTTATGGCTACTAAATTTGAAGGTCCTGAAACAAATTTAATTAAAGTCCCTGATTGTGATTCTGCCAGTTTTAGATGTTATGACATGTATACTTTGTTCTTCAAAAGTTTTTTCTAGGAGCCATTTGTGCTCAGTTTCAAAATGTCTTCTTACATTCCAAGTTCAGATAGCTCACCACACAATTTAAAGAGAACTTTATCGCCTCTATCAATAACACCATATTGTTCAGTCCAGGCATCTTGGAAATTTCTTCCACTTCCTTTCTGTGATAATTTTAGTTTTTTATTAGTGCTAGTTGCCATTGTAAAAGAGTTCACAAATTAAAAAAGAGCACAATTATATACGGCAGTGATTAAGCAGTAATAATTAATAAGAACTAACAATTACAGGAAATGAATTATACACCAGCAACTCAAATTACTTAAGTGGCAGACCACTACTTCTTTCCACAGGGTTGCCAGATTTATTACTGGTACATTCGTAGCAACCTTATTACGTTTTACTTTCTATCATGCTACTAAATAGCAGTATTTAGTAGGTTTTGTTGTGACGTCATCGTAAGTTGTTATTATTTGCATTACTTAACTTATTGCAACTATAAAAATGTTTTCATTATTTACTCACATAAATTCAATATTTAATGCTGTGAATTATATTTTCTATTAAAGTGGTTTTAAATATGTTTAGAACTTGTATTGCTCAGTCGAGAGACTTGGAATGCATGCATGAACGAATTTCACACAGAAGTCAAATAAAAACTTTAAGTTCATAATAGATAAAGCACATTTATAAGTTTGTATCGTATAATATCGATAATAATTTTTACAAGTTTGTATCATGTAATATTGATAATAATTTTTATAAGTTTTTATAATATCTTATGACTATGCAGAAATTATAATGATTAAGAAAGAAAATGTAAACTTAAAATGTTTGTTATTTATAGGCTAGTTGCAAAATAAAATAGAAATAAGCTAACTACAAAATAAAATAGAAACAGGGTAACTATAAAATATAATTCTTTCAATGAACCGAAACCTACCTTCGCCTTAACTGAGAGCGATCTTACACGATTTATCGCAGTTTTTTTCATCAGAATAACAATATTTTTCAACATCCAAGTGTGTCACCTGAAACCCTCAAGTGTGTCAGTGTGACACGCGTATCATAGGTTTTCCATCACTGGTTTAAACCAGAACCCAAAATGGTGATACAACATGACAGAATTTCATGCTGGGGCATCACTCAGTTAAACAAAGTCCCGTTGTTTTCATCAGAGAACTAAGACAAACAGCGCAGTCAGATACTGGAACAAACAGAACACATCCCAACTCAACATCAGCAGAGCTCAAGATTGGTACTATCAATGGAAGAAGCATCAAAAGAAATGGAACTAGTAGAAGAACTGGATAAGTACCAAACTGACATAATAGGTGTGACTGAAACAAAGAAGACAAAAAACAGAGCGAGATCTTTCTAAGCAACAAATACAAAATTTTATATTCAGGCAATAATAACCACAGAAAACAAGGAGTAGCTACACTATTCAATACTAAATATGAGGATAATCTTCTTGAATGGAAGGCAATATATGAAATAGAGTGATGTGGGCAAATATCAGAATGGAGAACTGGACAATGGTTTTTTTTTTTTTTTTTGCTAATGCTCCCACTGAAGTTCTACTAAAGAAGAAATGGAGGAATTTTTGAGGCATTAAGAAGGCAGTTTTCACACAATGAAAATGGAAAAGTTGGTCCTTGGAGATCTAAACAGCAGAGTAGTTTAGATCTTAGAAATGATTACCAAACAGAAATGTTTTGGGAAAATTTGGAAAAAAGTGCAAAGCATAATAATAATGGTAACTGCCTGCTAAACTTCTGATCAGGGCATGGATTAGTTATTACTAACCCCATGTTCCAACACAAAACATGCACAAATGCACATGGAGAGAAGATAAAAGAAATAAGCAAAGTATATGTTCATTATGTTGAATTTTTTCTTGAAAATTATTCATAAGACTATTACACTTTTTTATATAATCTTTATCAAGTAGCTTTATTTTATCCTCCTACATGTTTCGCCAATCTGTTTCTATTGGCATCCTCAGGGAATACAAACTAGTAAGCTAAAATGAAGGTTACAGACTAGGTTATAACCGATGGTTCTAAATCATACAAAAAATTGGTATTGTGCGTGACAATGTGCGTGTCTTGTTAATGTGATTTATTCGTAATGGCTCATGATGTAATTGTTATGAAAGTTCATTTCTTTGATGTTTAATGATCTGATAAAAGTTTTCCAAATTTCTGGTAAAATTAGACCTTGATTCTTGTTTAGGTTTTCAGTTTTACAGACGACTGTAGCTGCTTCTTTAAAGGTTCTTGAATGGTAGTTATCTTCTATGTATGGCATCAGGCTCTTATCCCACTCGATGTGATGGTTAGTAGAGGCAAAGTGGCATGAAAGGCCTGAAATGTCTTGTCTGTTATTTCTGACATATCCTATGTGTTCTTTCTTTCTCGTTTCAAAGCTTCTAGATGTCTGACCTACATAACTAATACCACATGAGCAAGGAATATTATATACTCCAGAGTACTTGTAGAATGGGTGAGGATCTTTCGGTGATCTTAAAAATTTCCGAATAGCGTTGATTGGTTTGAATGCCACTCTGATCCTATGTGGTTTTAAAAGGTTAGCTAATTTTTTGGAAAGGTTGTTGACAAAAGGAATCGTAATTGTACTGATGTATTGGACGTCATCACGTTGTCGATGTGGTATATCAGTAAATAGAATCTTGTTATAGAGTCTTTTTGGCTAACCATTTAAAGAAAGTTCTCTAGATATTGTGGTTAATTCCGTTAGTAGGTCATCATTGACTGTCATATACTGTATAGCTCTTTTCTTGAGACTATGGATAATGCTAAGTTTCTGAGCTATGTGATGAGCTGAGTTGAAATGGAGGTAACGTCCAGTATTTGTAGGTTTTCTGTATACAGATAGGTTGATACTATTATTGGATTGTTTCTTTATTAAAATGTCAAGGAATGGCAGTTTTTTATCTTTTTCCATTTCTAATGTGAATTTGATGGTATTGTGGAAACTATTGATTTGGTTGAGGTAATTCATTAGTTCTTCTTTAGTATGATCCCAAATGATAAAGATGTCATCTACATATCTGTACCAAATTTTCGGTTTTGGAAAGATCTGGGTTAAGATTTTTTTCTCTAGATCTTCCATGAATAAGTCAGCAGAAGGAGGTGAGAGGGGGCTACCCATAGCTAAACCAGTGAGTTGTTTGTAGATCGTTTTTTGCCAAATGAAATAGTTAGAAGTTAAACAGTGATTGAACAAATTAGTGATGTCTCTTGGGAACAATTTGTCTTAGATGTTGATGACCTCAACCACTGGAATGTAAGTAAACAGAGATGTAATATCCAGGCTTGCTAGTATATCCTCTTCAAAAATAGGGATGTTTTTTATTTTATCTATAAAATGTTTTGAGTTTTTAATATAAGTATCCGAGACATGAATGTGTTGTTGTAAAATCTTCGCAAGATACTTGGATAGTTGGTAAGTGGGAGAATAGATTCCATCAACTATTGGACGTAATGGTATACCTTCTTTGTGAATTTTCGGAAGGCCATACAATCTAGGAGTAAGTGGGTGCATAGATTTTAATTCTTTTATAATTTCTATAGGCCAGTTAAAAAAACTGCCATTCCTTGACATTTTAATAAAGAAACAATCCAATAATAGTATCAACCTATCTGTATACAGAAAACCTACAAATACTGGATGTTATCTCCATTTCAACTCAGCTCATCACATAGCTCAGAAACTTAGCATTATCCATAGTCTCAAGAAAAGAGCTATACAGTATACGACAGACAAGGATGACCTACTAACGGAATTAACCACAATATCTAGAGAACTTTCTTTAAATGGTTAGCCAAAAAGACTCTATAACAAGATTCTATTTACTGATATACCACATCGACAACGTGATGACGTCCAATACATCAGTACAATTACGATTCCTTTTGTCAACAACTTTTCCAAAAAATTAGCTAACCTTTTAAAACCACATAGGATCAGAGTGGCATTCAAACCAATCAACACTATTCGGAAATTTTTAAGATCACCGAAAGATCCTCACCCATTCTACAAGTACTCTGGAGTATATAATATTCCTTGCTCATGTGGTATTAGTTACGTAGGTCAGACATCTAGAAGCTTTGAAACGAGAAAGAAAGAACACATAGGATATGTCAGAAATAACAGACAAGACATTTCAGGCCTTTCATGCCACTTTGCCTCTACTAACCATCACATTGAGTGGGATAAGAGCCTGATGCCATTCAAGAACCTTTAAAGAAGCAGCTACAGTCGTCCATAAAACTGAAAACCTAAACAAGAATCAAGGTCTAATTTTACCAGAAATTTGGAAAACTTTTATCAGATCATTAAACATCAAAGAAATGAACTTTCATAACAATTACGTCATGAGCCATTACGAATAAATCATGTTAACGAGACACGCACATTGTCACGCACAATACCAATTTTTTGTATGATTTAGAACCATCGGTTATAACCTAGTCTGTAACCTTGCAGCATCCGCCTCTTGCAGCATCCGCCTCTTGCAGCATCCGCCTTTCTCACACTCTGTACCTCTTTCCACCCTGAGCCTCTCCGTTTCCCTGCTCCTCTTGCACACCCATTCTCTCACTTCCCCATCACCACCATCTTTCTCTATCATCAATAGCACTCCCGCTCCCTTTTTTACCCCTTCTATCCTCATGAAACACATCATACCCTTCCATCTCTATTCCTGTCAGGATGTCATCCTCTTCCAATCATGTCTCACTTATTCCGATAATCTTTGGGTGAACAGACGCAATTAGTGCAACCATTTCATCTGCCTCGTTTCTTATACTTCTAGCATTTGTATACAAACACAACAGCTCATTTCTGGATCTACAGCTAGTTCCACTGATACTACTCACTCAATGTGATCTCTCCATGCTTGACTGGGGCCATTTCATTTTCTACTTCTTCATTTTAGAACCCCCTTCAATTCCAACCATTTCTCCCTGATCCCAGGTCATCCCATTCCTTTCCTGTCTACACATGCTCTCACCTCCTCTTGGAGCATCCACCTTTCTCATGCTCTGTACCTCTGTCCACCCTGCGCCTCCCAAATTTCCCAGCTCCTCTTGCACACCCATTCACTCACTTCCCCATTCATAACCCCCTCTTCAATCTCTCCTGTCTTACTCTCCTGCTCTTCCACATCACTTCCCACTTGATCCGATTCATTCTCTCTACTCACTTCTCTACCTTCCAGCAGCAGTCTCTCCAAGCGACTCACACCATAACCAGTCCAACCCTCTCATACAGCTCACTTCGTCTCTCAAACTCATTCCACACATTAGCAAATTGTACTTCTGTCTCCTCACACATTTCAGCCAGTATATCATTCATAATCCTTGCTCTCCACCTCATTTCACCAGTCATATCTAGGCAACACGCTGACTACCCTTCCTGTCACACTATTCTGTTTTATCCTTCTAAGCAGCCTCCTGATATCCATTCTGACACTCTCTTTGTCCTCTGTCAAAACATTCGTACCTATTTTAAAACTATTAACTCTTTTGCTTGCTCCCGCCTCATATCCAATGCCTCAATCACTCTACTCATTTTACCACCTGGAAAACATACCTTGTGTATCCTATCATCCAGCACACCTTTAATAATGGAGTCGCCATACAACGCCACTCACTCATCTTTCGTTAACTCTTTTGTGCCATCATGATTAGTTTTAATAGTTTTTATCCGAATTTTCTTAATTTCATTCCGCATCCATTTCATCACTCATACAGTCTTATACACATACAGTCATTCAAATCCAATGTGAACAAGTACCTTCTTTCCCAACCCATACACGGTACTAATGTACTGACATACATTCCTGTTCAGTACTATAACTGCTTACAATTCTTGTTTAGCACACCGTCTTTCACATTAACCTTTTGTTCACATGTAAGTCATCCTTTCTCTTCTCCTTCTTTCTGCTGATCCATTTAGCTTCTTTGCTGCTAAATTTCTTCCTTCTCCAAGTTGCCTATGCCTTGCCCTATAGGACCCTTAACATAGCGGCGATTCACATCTTTCCTTTTGAGAAAATCGACACAATAGTTCTCACATGATGGCAAACCCAGGTAAAAGCTCAGAACCTATGATGCTTCTCTTTAGATTCCCGACAGCAAAACTGGCATGATGGTGGACTCAGGTAAGAGAAGGTTTAGAAAATCCTATGACAAAATTCCTTGTAGACAACCTGCCTTATATTGGCCTGGACTTCTGTTGTGTGAATACGCATGTCTCTCAAAAATGGTCACGTATTGACCTTCGTACATGCTGACATCATTCTTCATGTGACTTTGGAAATTTCCATCTATAACAATTCCTAGAATTTGCCATTTTGATAATTAGACTTACTGATTTAACACTAGTTAATATCATTACATGATGACGTCATGAGTCACATTATTTTAACTAAAGGTCATTAAAAGATTATTACAAAAAATATTATTTTTGTAATAATATTTTTTTTTATGTAATATTTTTTGTAACAAAAATGAGAGAAATGTTAAATTTGTCAAAATTTAACATTTCTCTCAGTACATTCTCCTAAACAAAAAAAAAACATGTAAAGATGAACCTGATAAGTTACAAAGTCCATATCATGAGAGATTTTACAGAAGATATATAGGAGTTTGATGAAAATAAGAGCCAAACCCTAGATACTGGATGTCAAATTTAGAAAAAGGCTGACTCAGCCAAGGAAGTATATGTAGCAAGCTGTCTGCAAAGAAAGGAATCTGAACTTCATGGTGGACTCTAGACAGGCTTGGGAAACAAGAAATTATACTGCAAGTTCCTTTGAAAGAAGTTGTCATCCATCCTTGAAGAGTACACACACACAAAAAAGCTAATCTATGAGTGAAAGTAACAAAACAAAAAAACTCATAGGGCTTCAGAAAGACCCCATAATATAAATATCACAAAGGTAGCAAAGTATTCTGTCAAGCTACTGAAAATGTTCAACAGAAGTAGTGCAAAAGGATTCAGAGGTGAAAATACTGATAAATATGCAACAGGGACATTGTTGCTATCCTTCTTTATATAAGTTTTCAATACAATAACATTTGGACTGCTATGCATAAATGTGGTTTTCTGTAAGTTAACCATCTTTTTTTTCATGCTCTTGCATAAGCAGCATGTCAGAACCACAAGCAAACTCCAACTTACAAACAATGCAATCTTGGAAAAGCATTTGTAAGTTGAATATCCATAAGTTGAATTTTTTTCCATAAGCTATACTGATAAATTTGTTAATGTTTCTGAAATAAATTACCCTAATACAATGACAATAAAATTACACAACTCAAACAAAAATAATTTGTTCTGAGTGAAAAAAAAAAAAAAAAAGTTATTGTATACATAATTTGAAAATAAATTTTTTCAACTTCATGCATTTGTTTGTAGCAGGCCAATACTATTAATGAGTATCCTGTGTAGGCGTTTTTATTTTGATCCCGAATCCAAATTGTTAGACAGTGTTAATTTCTTCAATAACAATATTTAATTTTTCAGAAATAACTATGAACCGAATAGAGCTTACATTGCAAGCGTTATTGCAAGTAAAAATTGCTGTAACTTAGAATGAGCGATGTTATTAACACAACCAGCTAAATTAAGCAATTTGCCATTTTTAGAATCCTTAATTAAGTTCATTTTAGTTTCTATTGAAAACACTTTTTTTTTTGCCATTTTTAGCACTTTCACAAAATCACTACATTCACGTTTGTTTTCCATATTTCAAAAGGTATTTAAAAACTTAGAAATTAGTAATATATAAACAGGCCCAACATTAATATTTGGAATATGTTCAACTGAAGAATATTCAATACAATAGCACAAAAGAGAAAGAATTACCAGACTGAACATTTTTCTGTTGTGCAACATAAAATGTCTGTGAACTTCATGAATTATAAAATGTGAGTGTAGAGTTCTGTGTTTGTTAAATGAACTAGGATTTGCAATTTTTTAGTTTACACAATGTTCATAAATATGAACTGTTCATATCTTGAAAGTTCATAAATAGGAGGTTTGCCTATATTTGGACAATTTCTTGGAATCTTCGGATCCATACTTGCTTTTTTGGGAAGGAAAAAAAAACATTTTTCCAGGTAACTAGAAATTCATCCTCAGAGGGTTCTGTTGCAGAGACAATAGGCTATTGTCATACATCAGTACAGTGAATAGGCTAAGGAATTTTTTTAACATAATTCACAACCCTGCTCTTCAGACCAAATATCAAACTTTCAAGCTATTTCAGGTCTCGAATGGCAGGAAGTCAAGATGATCAACTAACACCTCAAAAATAAAGACATTATTATTATTATTTTCGGCTACTCCAGAGAGTCCTTAGACTCATTGAGGGAGGCCCTAAACTCCATGTCCACACAACTATTTGACATTCTCACTCGCTCACTGTCATAGCACCCACAACAGACTCTGGCAGCTTATTCCACTCATTTACCACTCTAATAGTAAAGAACCCAGTTCTAACACCCCTGCTAACCACACTCTTGCCCAGCTTCCATAGGTGTCCCCTAGTTCTCCCACCACCAGTCCTGATCTCAAAAATATCCTCTGAATTAATCTTTTAGAATCCTTTTAGCAATTTGAATGTCTCAATCATATCTCCCCTTTTCCACCTATCAACTAGTTTCTGCAACCCACAAATCTTCAACCTGTTCTCATATGGTTCATTCCATAGAACTGCTATCATCTTAGTCACTCGCCTCTGGATACTTTCCACCTCCTCCCCATCAAGAAGGAACCGAGGTGACCAAATCTGGGCACAGTAGCCGAGATGAGGTCTTATTAGGGCTCGGTACAGAGGTACAATAACATGCTTGTCTCTGCTCGTCAAGGTATTTTTCAACAACCAAGTGAGTTGATGAGCTGTTGTAGCTACTTTTGCAATGTGCCCCCTAAACTTCATCTCCCTATCCACCAACACTCCCAAGTCCCTGGCCTCATCAATCTCTTGGAGTACAGTTCCACCAATGTGGTATACTGCTGCTAATCTTACTCCACTCCTGAATAAACTACTCTTTGATATCTCTCCATCAACGACCCACCTATCCATCTCACCAACCCTATATCCATTCCCATATGTTGTAGCTTACGGATTAGAATTCCATATGGTATCCTGTCAAACGCTTTTGCCAGGTCCAGCAGTATCACCGTAAACCCATTTCCCTTATCCAGTTCTGCTGTCACCTTGTTATAAAACTTGAGCAAGTTACTGAGGCATGATCTACCCTTCACAAAGCCATTCTGTTCCCTGTACAGTATCTCATTTTCATCAATCCATTCCTGTATTTTTCCCTTGACTACTTTCTCCAAGACCTTGACAATGACTCCTGATATGCTGATCGGTCAGTAATTTGCCACCATAGTCTTGGATCCTCCTTTATGCAGTGAAACTATTTTCCCCTCTTTCCACGCCTTCGGGACTAAACCAGACCAGAGACTCAGATTAAACAACATGGTCAAGGGCACTGATAATTCCTTAGCCGCTTCACGCAAGACCCGTGCCGGTATATCATCCAATCCCACAGATGTATTCACATTAAGGTTCTGTAATAGACTATTCACCTCCACTTCATTTATCACAATTCCCGTATAAACTAATGGTTCCTTCATTTTTTCAATGTCACCACCTGGATGATATACTTTTGCAAAGTGAGAGCTCAGTAACTCCACTATATCGACTGGTTCAGTGACCTCCTTACCATCGTCATTCCTTAATATCATTTTGCCATGTACAGTTTTTTTCTTGCTTGCAGCATATTGAAAGAACTGTTTGGGATTCTCTTTTGCTTGCATAGCTAGTTTCCTTTCATAATCGGCTTTTGCTGTTTTCACCACACTCGTTACCCTTCTGGTCTGCACTTTATACCGTTCGTGTGCTTGCAGGTCACCCCTTTCTTTAAATTCCCTCCACAGTTGTTTCTTTTTTTGCAACTCAAGCTTAATGGTGTTATTCATCCATTTAACCCCTACTTGTTTTACTATTCGGACCCTAGGTATACAATCAGCCATAACCTCCTGTAAATGCTCCTTGACCACTTCCCATGCACTATCGACGTCCAGCCCTTGCAGTTGTACATGCCATGGCACTGATCCAAGCAATCTCCTAAGCTTGTCAAACTTGCCAGCACGGTAATTCCACATATACCCAGTCTTAGTCAAAAATTCCACACCTTTAGCCACCTCCCAGGTCAAAACCTTATGATCACTCTCACCAATAGGTGGCAACATGGTCATATTCATTACAGTCAAATTGTGAGATGCTATTACCAGGTCAAGCAATCTCACACCCCTAGTATTTTCAATTACATGCTGTCTCAGATAGTTATCCCTTAATAATTGAATAAAATCCATTTCCTTCCTCACATGTGTCCTCTCCTCCTTCCAATCAATGTTACCATAGTTGAAATCCCCATAATAATTACCCTCCTCCCACTCATTTCATCAATTTGAGTATGCATACTATCTCCACCATCTATTCCATCACCTGGTCTATAGCAGCACCCAACTGTATATTTTATTCTGCCAGTCTCAATCTCACACCAAATAGCCTCAAATGAGTTCCTTTCACTATCCTGCAATACAACTTCAATTCTCCTTGGCTGCAGTTCATCAGCTATCATCAATAACACCCCTCCCCCCATTTTATTCTCTCTGTCCCTCCTAAACACACTATAACCCACACATTCTATCCCACTAACTATATCATCTTCCGTCAGCCATGTTTCACTAATGCCAATAACCTGTGGCCAGGAAGAACCAATCAAGGCCAAAAATTCTTCCTTCTTGTTCCTAATACTCCTGGCATTAGTATACATGAAATGCAGTGATCCTTTTGTCCCACCCCTATCTTGATGCGTTATTCTAAATGTCCCATTCCCATTTTTTGTCCTTAGTGCTGGCTCGGTTACATTATATTCATTTTTACACTCAACTGTCTCACTGAAGTTTGCATATCCACTCCCCCCCCCCTCCTTGGTAGTTCTAGTTTCCCTGGTTCTGCACATCCATTTTCACTTCATTCGGCAACACTTTTTCCAGTCTCTGCACACCAAGTCCATTCAAATGCAGGCCATCCATCTTGTATAAGTCCTTTCACCCATCAAACTCATTCCACACATCCACAAATTCCACACCACACCGTCTGCATAACCTGCTAACCTGTGCATAATATCATTTGCGATTATGGCCCTCCTTCTAAACTCCTCTCTGTCATACCGCGGCAACACTCACCATTTTAACTCTGTCACTCTTTTCTTTCGCTACCTTTAACAATACTTTCAAGTCCTCTCTCAATGACATTCATATCATTCATACACAATGGTAGGATATGAACCTGCAGCCTCTTGGCTGAGAGCACATAAGCTAATAATTTGCCTAACCAGGCTGATGATCACTGCTACAGGTTTTGATTTAGATCAAAATTGAGATGATGCAATAAATCTTAACAGAGATCCAAAGTAACAATTGCACTGAATTCCGCCAGGCCTGTGCAGAGTTATTACTTTCACATGATTCTATCGGCTTTTGTCACTAAAATGGCCCTACTTTTAGTGACAAAATTTGAGATAACTCAACAAATTTTATCAGAAATCCCAAATCCCAAAATAAAATATGATAAAATGTGCTGTCAGAGCAGGGTTATAATATACATACAGATGTGTGGTAAAAACAAATGTAATGGATACTTGTATATCTTTTACAAAATACACTTAATGGAAAATGAAACAAAGACCACTCAAGACAAGGGTCCTACACATTAAAATGCAGCTAAAAAGAAAATACACTTAGATTAGCTTAAAATGAAAAAAATAATTATATATAATTAATGGCTGTGTATAAAACATGAAATTATATTAATAAAATAAATGACATTTTAACACAAAATTAATTAGAGAATTTAGAAAAAAGTCAATACTCAATGAAAATCATGAGCTTGCTGAATTAAATAGGTTGGTTTACTTACTGAAATCTAGTTTAAGATTTTAATAAAAATCAAATTATGATTCTCACATACCATGGAGTGACAATGAAGGAAATCGCCATCTGTGCATTAGAATATCAGATTTTTCCTTGTGAACAAGACATTTACAGCCAATATCACATTTATATTCCTCCTAGGAAGAAACAAAATTGCAATTCTAATGCAAATCATCAACTAGCATTTGCAAACACAAAAGCAACTGAGATTAATTTTTTTTTTTTTATATTACATGCCATCATCAGTGACAACAATAGTTAATTGCAAAGCAGAACATGAACGAACAATGGATTCATTTGAAAAAGTACAATGCAATGGTATAACCGAGGAAATATTACAATATTAATTATTCATTAGCTATTAAAAAAAATTGATGTGTAATTAAAATAAGACTTTCTCATGTCCTAGATAGGAGAGGCAGTCATTTCAATTTAAGTTGAGGTGGTGAAGTAAGGCCTCAGTTTCTTTAAAATGCATTCAAATTTATACTGACACTGATGAAGTAAGCATGTTTAAGACCATAGTATGTTGTGATCTGCATCTATTCTGGGCTGTGCAAAGTCAGATTTTTCAGATTTACTGTGCTAATATAAGATCAGTGTTCTTGTATTCTCTTTCTACAGAGCATCCAATTTGTTCAAAGTAACAATCACAAGGAACTTGGTAAACTAGAGGAGACTTTATCTTTTGAAAATAGAAACCATGCTGATAATTTGTTGATATGAAGAAAAGTAGCCACTAAATTGTATTTCTTAGGAATTCACTTTATCAGCAGCTCTGACTATGTACAGGATAAAGAGCAAGGTCCTGGGGTCTAAAGCCAAAGTTATGTCTTTCAAACATCAAAGCTGTGTGATATGCTTTTTTCTATGTCAAACAAAACTATCAAGGTGCTCACATTTTGAGAAAAGCATCTCTAATAGAAGTGAGAGCAATCATGATTTGGTTTTGAGTAGGATAAAACTGATTATCATAGTAAAAAAGAAAAAGAGAGTAAGAATGTTATTCGAAAAAAAAGTCTGAAAGCAAGAACCAAATCTTAGAGATTCGGTGGCACATTCTGAAGAAAACAAGGGGATAAAGAATCTATTATATAGTGAATCTATTATGCAATATTATGCAGTGAAACCTGTGGAGTATTCATAACTAAACATGCACACGTAAACAACAGTAATTAAATTTTTAATAAGTAAATATTTTGTCCCAAATATCTTAGGACATAATTATTACAGTTATTTCAAACAATACTAGAAATAACATACAGTTAGGGTGCATGCTTACAATGGAATCCCACTATGCGCGCAGTAGTGTGTTATAGAATTAAATTAAAATATCTGATAAAAAAATAAAAAATGAAAATAATTAGATTAAATTAAAATAACAGGGATAAATTTATTTTACGCAATTAAGGATGACATTTCCCAGATTTTAGGAATAGTAAGAACGTCATTACGGTTTAAATTGGGTCTGTGGCATAAGGCTTCAGCACTTTCTTTATATAAATGCTCATGTTTATATAAGGATCTATGGTTTGAGTTTTCAACTCCATGTTGTGTGAGGCCAGATTTGTGCGGTGTGATAAGACAGATATGATCTTGATGTTCAGAGATGCGTTTACTAATAGATCTTCCTGTCTGTCCATAGTAAGACATCTTACAGGAACATGGAACTTTGTAAACGTCAGATAGCATCAAAGGTGAGTTTGTCTTTAGGAGAGGGTAGCAAATTATAGATCTGGCTGATTGGTTTGTAGGTAGCAGCAAGTTTGTATTCCTTCATAATTTTTGATAGATGTTTGGAGATGCCTTTGACATATAGTATGGGAATCCTAAGGGCTTGTTCTTATCTACGTTGATGTGAGGGGAAGTGACATGATTTTTTTTTAGTTGTTTTTGGATTGTATCCGTTTAGCATAGCTGTATTTTTGATGATTTCCAATTTTTGGTTTAAAGATTCTTCGGAGGAGCAAAATCTGTGCGCTTTGGCTACTAATGATTTAATGATGCTATATTTTTGAGATAGATGGTGAGCAGATGAATTGGGAATGTAACAACCTGAAAACGCATGCTTACGATAGACAGAAGTGGAGATGGAACCATCATGATTTTGTTGGATGTGTAAATCCAGAAAGGAGATACCTTGTGAAATTCTTTTTCTAGTGTGAATTTTATGCGAGGATGAAGAATATTGATATTATCTAGAAACAAGTATAGTTCTTGTTCAGAATGACTCCAGACAGCAAAGACATCATCAACATATCATAGTCATTTTTTTTTCCCCAGAAAAACTTTTCTAGAACACCTTGAAGAAAAAATTTTCATGTTTGAACCTAAATCAAAAAAATAAAATAAAATAAAATAAAATTGGCTACGATATGATGGTGACATCTTTGTCATCTGAATGCTATCTTTAAGGTTACATGGTGATTAGCATTCATTGTGAAGAATTTATAGAGACAAAAATAGAAGTGTTAAAGCAATTATACTTTACTTCTAATTACGAAAATAACACTCAACATTTTGCCCAGTTTATTGAGATCATCAGAAAAACATACATATGCACATGACACAAGCTATATGACACTACATGAAAGTAAGATAAATCTAAATGCTTTGTTAATCATTTACCCTAGTTCTGACCTCTGGTAAAAAAAAAATATTAAATAAAATACATAAAAATATAAATTAAAATTAAATTTTTATACATAAATATAATATCATCATTAGTGGCATTTAACAGGCACTTAAGCACCGAGGATAAGGCAGTTATTCTTGTCTGTAAATTGCTCGTGTTCTACCGGCTGGTCTGTTTTGAAAGACAAAAACCAGAGTCAATGGGAGAAGAAACTCTCAACCTCCATATGGGACCGGCTAACTCACCTTTAGTTGAAAGAGATGAAATAAAGGTTCCTCATATCACTGACAGGAATCGAAGCCAGGGTCTTTCCGACCAAAGGGCTTCGTCTATACTGACTGAAATACAGAGGCTCAAATATAATAATATACAGATGATAAAAAAAATAAATAAATAAAGTTTTATAGTGGAGCTACATTATACATTTCTAAAGTCCTCTTATATTAAGGTTTTCTTGTGTTAGGGTTCTGCGATCATGTTCTGGATGCTATATAGGTTGTAGATTAGTCCTCAACAAGAATGATGGATTGGTATTTCCAAGAATATGGAGGACCCATCTACAACCTATATAGCATGTAGGCAAAACCCCAGCACAATAAAACCTTAATATGAAAGGACTGTAGAAATGTGGAGATGTGTTTAATGCAGTTACACTATAAAACTTTTAATTTTTTTTATCACCTGTATATTATTATACTTATATGTATAAAAATTTTATTTTATTAATTTATATTTGTGTTATCTTTTATTTATTTATTTTTTCACCAGAGGTCAGGCTAGGGTAAATGATAAAGCATTTTGATTTATCTTACTTTTGTGTAGTGTCACATATCTTATGTCTTGTGCACATGCATGATTTCCTGATGATGACCTAAGAGAGTTCGAAACGTTGGGCGTTATTTTCATAATTAGAAGGAAAGTAATTACTCTAACACGTGTTTTTGTCTCCATAAATTCTTTACAATAATTGGTTCTATATCAGTACTGATTTCTTCATTATTTTCTGTATGGTATAATATGACCCAAATTGAATTTTGGTCATACACTAAATTCTTATAATGTTCTATCAATTGTTTCTTCTTGCATTTTGTTGATTTGTGCTGTATCTCTTTCTTCACTGCTTAGTTCTCTTAATATTTTGTAGGCTATATTTTCTCTTCCACATGTCTTCTATTTTATCAATAAACCTCTCCAAAGTCTTGGTGAGCTTTCTGTACTGTTTCAGCTATTTTTCTTTTGTTTTTGTATATTTCTTCTGTTTCCTTTGTATGTTTTTAAAAGAACAATTTGTATGCCATTCGTTTTTCTTTTTAATATTTTATTTTTCTTTCCAAGTGCTTCAGATTACTTGTATACTGCTTCAGAGGCTGCTTTATGAATTATCTTTATTAAAATTTTCCATTCTTCTTCTATATATTCATTGATTTTGGCTTCTTTTAGGTAATCTGTTAATTGTAACATAGCATTCTAATAATTTCTTCTTGTAATACACATACTTTGTATAATTGTTCTATTTCTTGCTTTTTCTTATTTACTTCCTTTCTCCATTCTGTTAGCATTTCTCTTTTAGAAACTAGTAATTAATGATCTGAGTTATGACAGATAAAGGATTAATTAATTAAGGACTGATTTGTTGAAAATTTGATAAATTCTTCCCATTAGCAATGTGGAAGAAAATCACTGAGAGAAAGATAGTAATTATGTATCTATCATATCTAGATGATATAATGTTTAATGTTGTTTTCAGAAGCCAGATTGTTTCTAGGACAGAGTTATTACTCTTCACAAGAATAAAATATGAGGTAACCATTTTCTCCAAGATCTTCCCAAGCAGTTAGTCAGAACTAACTGCTAAATTGGAGTTTTTGGATATTTGACTGGCTTAGATAAAGCAATAATAACCCCTTCACCAGTATTCCAAAAATTTGTGCTCAGCAACAATTTTATTAAACAAATAGGGAAGTTGGTATGTGATTAGCCATCTCATATGGATGCATTGGGTCCTACAATATAATTTGGATGACACGGAAGAAAAGCAGTTTTCAGTTCCATTTGAAGTTTTTCAGCTTTGCTTATTAGTATGTTGCAGCTGCTCTTTCCAGATGAGAAATTTATATATCCATTCTGTTCCAGGATCAAAAATGGATGTGCAGTATATCTGCCCTTTATTTCCCAGACATCATTAGTGTTGATTAATCTTGATAGTAGAATGTGAAATTGGCTCCACCACTGAACTATATCATGCTCAGGTACGAGGAAGGGGGTGAAAAGTTCTGATAAACACCTAGAACAAAAATGATATTAAAGCAACTCAAATAACCACAATAAAGAACATATCTTAAAACCCTTTAATCCCCATGTTCCATCAAATTGTATTAATTTGTTCTTTTTCTTTTAGGATATATTAGACATGTCAGAGGTTTTTAAGAAATTTGAAGACAGAGGTGCAAGCTATCATCAAGTTTTTCGCTTTGCAAAAAAGGCCACAACTGAAATTCACTAAACTTTGTGTGAGCCTTCAGGTGACTATGCCCCAGCATATCCAACAGTTGCCAGATAGGTGGCCAACAGATATCCCCAGGTCAGGAAGACCTTACACACGATCACACCTGAAAACATCAATGCAGTGTATACCAGATCCTTGATGATAGACAAATACAGGCCAAAAACATTGCAAAAACTATGGGGATATCCAAGGAATGAGTGAGGTCATTATCCACCAACACCTGGACATGCAGAAGCTCTCAGCGAAGTGGGTCCACAAATGTTTGAATGCTGATCAAAAGAGAGAGAATGTGAGCTGCCATCTCAAGGAATTCTGGGTCATTTTAAGAAATCAGGTGCATATTTTTGGCTCGTATCATGACTGTTGTTGAAACATGGTTTAATCACTATAACCCAGAGACCAAACAACAATCAATGGAGTAGAAACACAAAGGTTCTCCATGAGCAAAGAAGTTCCAAACCCAAGTCAGAACAGAAGGTTCTTGCCATTATCTTTTGAGATATGGATGGTGTAATCCTTACCAAGAACCTCAAAAAAAGGTAAAACTGTTACAGCAGCAGTTTATTCAATAGCTCTGAAGGAAAAGCATCATCAATTTCCTAATATGTATCCCCAAGAGGTTTTCAGGTTACTATGGCAGCACTACATGATTAAGTTTACATTATTATTAATCTCCTATCAACAATTTTCCTCCAAATCAATCTACTATTTGTGAGCACTCCAACACTGTTATATCTAACATTTCATGATTCCAAGGCACTTCTGACTGAATTAATACACTTAGACTTTCATCTTCCTCTGGGTCTCATTCCTGCTATCTTGGCATCAAACACCTGTTTTAACCTTTCTTTACCCATTCTATTTAAGTGGACATACCACCTTAGATTAGCTATGCTGACATATTCTTGAATGCTAATAATGTCAAGTTCCTTCCTTATATCTTCATTTTTAATATGATAATTCTCCCATTGATGCCACTGGCTCACTCACCTAATTTTTCTTAGAACTCTCATATCTGTGATCTCTAGTCTTTGATCAAGTGCTTTATTTCTAACACAACTCTCAGATCCATATGTCAAAACTGGTTATAACACTTGTATACTGCTAGTTTGCTGTTTTGGCTAATTTCTCTCTTATTCCATATAAATTTGTTCAACTGGCTAGTCACCATACCAGCTTTGCTTATTCTGTTGTCTATTTCCAGATTTAACCAGCCATCTAAACTAAAAACTGCACCTAAATAGGTAAAATATTTTACTTATTCTATAGGATCTCCATTTAGAATACAGCTGAAGTTTTCTATGATCCTGCCTATTTTCATAGTTTTGGTGTTTTTATTGCTTATTTTCATGCCAAATTTGTTATAGCTGTTATTCAATTTAGTTAGTGAATCCTGGAGACTTGTATTATATGTGTTTAGGAGTACAACATCTGCATAAAGCAAAGAGCAAGTCTGGCATCAATTCTAATATTAGGCTTGATGCCACCTTCTTTCATAATGTGATCCATACAGATGATAAATAAGAGTGGAGATAATGTGCATCCTTGTCTTACCCCTGATTTATATCAGATCATCTTCCTGTGTTTCCTTCAATTCTAACTGCTGCCTGACAACTTAAATATAAACTATGTATTGCTCTGTATAATGTTCCATTCACTCCATATAATTGTAGTGTTTTGAAAAGCACTTTTCAAAACACAAGGTGCCCAAAAATGTTTTGGCCACCTTGTCTTAGGACTTTTCCAGAGCTACAAAATTAAGTACAAAATCCTCATAATATTCCCACAATTTCTCAACTATTTGTTTTAAAGTGAAAATCTGATCTTGACAATTTCTATTTGGCCTGAACCCAGCTTGTTCTTCTCCAAGTTTCTCTTCCACAATCTTTCTCAACTTCTTTTCAAGTATGCTTGCATAAATCTTACCTGGAACACTTAGTAGAGAAATTCCTCTATAATTCTCATATTCAGCTTCATTTCCCTCTTTCATAGATGCGTACTATGAGAGCTCTACTCCAAACACTCTGAATTCAACCATCCGACCAGTCCCTCTGAATTATGCAGTATTGCCATTGCAAAACTTTTATACCTCCATACTTCAGCATTTCTGGCAGAATATCATCTATTCCACTACCTTTCCCAATTTCAAGTTACTGATAGTTTTTTCTACCTCAAGTATTGATATGTACTCCTCTTTGTTTTCCTCTTGAAAATTTTCTAGTATGGTTCTGTCACTGCTTGGTTCGTTTAACAGTCTTTCAAAGTAATTACACCAGATGCCTAGGATATCCTTATCTTCAGTTTTCGTGTCACTTCTGATTCCTTTTACAGTACTCTTTCCTCCATTTCTAAGCTTTTTCAATAGCCTCCAGAACATTTTGTCACCTTTCTGATATTTATTTTCTATGCTTCTTTTACCAAAGCCTTCCCTTGATTTTTGTTTAGTTACTTTTACACAGCTTAGATCTCTTACATTTTTCTCTTTATCCTTTTAGGGCTTCTGCAGACTTATTTGCTAGGAACTTCTAGTATGCTTTCTTCTTTTCCAGGACTGCTTCTTTAGCTTCTTGTGTCCACCATGGTGTTCTTAATTTTTTATCTTTGCAGAAAACTTTACCACATACCTCCCTAGCTGAATCAATGTCTTTTTCAGATTTGCCATTAAGACTCCATGGTTTAATTCTTGTTTTTAATTTGTTTCATTTTTTCTTCAATTATGTTTGTATAGTCTAGTCTACAATTGACCTATAAAAGCTGCTCAAGTTTAATTATTTTTAAAACTTTCTCACATACTGTTCTTTTCAATGTGATATCCATTTTTATTCTGCTTAGTACCAAGTAATGGTCACTTCCAATTTCAAATCCTCTCTACACTCTTGTATCCTGAACCAATATAATGATATCACTATTAACAATGATGTAGTCAATGAGGCTTTACTTGTTTCTTGTGGCTTCTCTCCATGTGAATTTGTGCACTACTCATTACCAACAACATGTTTTAACATAAAGATGTTAAAACATGTTGTTAGTAATGGGTAGTCTGTGTCCTGAGCAGAAATACAGTAACTACTTACCATTATTATTAGCTTTGCTGTTTTCTTCGAATTTTCCCAATGTTTCTATATGCCTGGTGGATTCATTTCCTACTCTGCTGTTCATATCTCCATCAAAGACCACTTTTTCCATTTTCTTTGTCAGGCTGTCTGTTCTAATGACTCAAAAAATTCCTCCAAATCTTCTATGGGACCATAGCACAAATAAGTTTCATTGTTCATTTCCCCATTTTGAAGTTTGTCCACATAACCTTTCTTGAAACTGCCATCCAATCAAGAAATTTAACTTCATGTTTGCTGTTGAGTGCTATCACAACTCCTTCCTTTCCTTGATCATTATTGCCTGAAAATAAAATCCTATACTTATTATTATTACGTGACACCTCCAAGCAGTCCAAAGACTCATTCTTTTCAATTTGTTTCATTTTTTCTTCAATAATGTTTGTATGGTAAAGTCTTCAATTTACTTGTAAAATCTGCTCAACTTTAATTCTTTTTTAAACTTTCTTACATACTTCTTTTCAATGTGATATCCATTTTTATCCTGCTTAGTACTAAGTAACGGTTACTTCAATTTCAAATACTCTGTACACTCTTGTATTCTGAACGAGCATGATGATATCACTATCAACAATGACGTAGTCAATGAGGCCTTTCTTAATGCTTGTGTCTTCTCTCCGTGTGAACTTATGCACATCTTTATGTTGAAACATGGTATCAGTAATGACTAGTCCATGTGCTGAGCAGAAGTCCAGTAAATACTTACCATTATTATTAACTTTACTGTTTTCTCCAAATTTCTCCAAAACATTCCTATATGAGTGGTTGAATTAATTTCCTGAAGGAAAAGTGCCACAGGAAACTGAGTAGAGGTGTGTTGCTTTTGCAGGACAACACACCTGCTCACACTGCTCATGAAACCCAACAGAAATACACAAATTGGACTTTCAATGTCTGCTTCACCTACCCTATTCACCAGACTTAGCCTCAACTGACTATTTCCTATTCCAAAATTTACCACAAATGATGAAGTCATATCTGCAGCTGAGGACTGGTTTGTGCAACAAGAGAAGGGCTTTTTTTCTCTGGGAATTATGATGCAGCAGCATTGTAACAAGTGTATAATACTTTGTGGGTAATATGTAGAATAATGTGCAAGTTATATGGTTCTGCCTCAATTCCTTCATGGTAATTATCACAACTTTTCAGCACACCCTTGTACAAACACATTTAAAAACAATTAAATTTTGTGTGGTAGGGTATCTTGTAAAAGATACCAAGCTTCATTTTAGATTTTCTTGGCTATTATACATTCTGAATTCAATCATGATGTGAAAATAGCAGAATCGACTTCGTGTTTTGGATGATGCAGTTGGCTCAGTATTATGTGATAACATGATTTGCTGCTTCGGTGATGGGGGAATAGCAGACTGTTGCAAAATCAAATTCTGTTAATGATTGGTCTATTTTCCATTGTGATATCTGATGGAGTACATAGTTGTCTTTGTAAAGAATGGCTATCTCAGGGAAAGCAGTCACTCTCGGATATTTTCTATCACCCACTTAACTAGAGGGAAGAAGAATGGCAAACAAATTGCTTAGTTGATAACAGTGAACATTCAACTAAGCATATAGAATGCATTATTTCTAATATTAGGAAAGTAATGTTGAACATGTACTCTACATTCTTTACTCTGATGTTAGTTTGCAATACCTCATAAAGTACTGTGGCTATTTAATTCCTCCATTACAAGCATACAGAATGACAACCGCAACAAGATCATCAAGGTCCACCTGGGATATATCTACACTAGGTGACAGATAGATGCAATATACTGTAATAAAAGGTCCTACTGAGAGGCAAATGGCACTGCCTCTGTTAGTAATATAAAAATACATATGTGAATACATTAGAAAGATTTTATCAGCTGTATTTTATCAACTCAATTATAGAAATATTTGGTTTAAATATCTTAAACCATCATCAGTGTAACAGACAGAAATTGGAAATTCAAACAGCAACAACATGGGCACAAGAAGAATGTTATTTTACTTTTTTTTTATGTGCAGTCACTAGGAAGCTAGATAATTAAAATCCAAAGTCCATTTCCTATCTCATTCTTGCTGGTGAGAGAGATATACCAATTAACATCTTTCTACAATGTGAATGTCACAGATTCTGCAAACATTGATAACAAAGTTCCTCTTGAACAAATATCGATGTTTCAGCAGAACTTGTCACAATTCCATTCTAGAATCATATTAATGATGTTTGGTGAATTCATCTGGCTTCCAGATTTGTAAGGTTTTCTTTTGTCGGTCTTATATATTTTTTTGCTTTTTTAGAAAATTGTGATGGCAAGTGTCTATCTCAAGAAATATGTATAAGTTGTCATGAAATTCAACTGTCCAGGATACTGGATATTTTAATAATTTTATTTTCCTCTGTGGGCACAAAAGTATCCATCTTATCTATTAGTGGATTTGAAGCATTTGCCTGACTGCTTGATTCATCATTTTTTTTTGTAAAGGATTATGATAAAGTGAAAAGATTTTTAGGCTTAAACCAAAATACAAAATGGCGGTACAACACGACAAAATTTCATGCTGGCTGGGGTGTCGGTTAAACAATGCCCCCGTTGTTTTCACCAGGGAACCAGGGCGAACAGCAAAAAGTCAGCTACTGGAACATATCTGAAAATACACCCCAACTCAACATCACCAGAATTAAAGATCATTACTCTCAACATAAGAAGCCTGAATGGCAAAGAAATGGAGCTGGCTGAGGAATTAGATAAATTAGAGGAATTAGAGGTGACTCAAACAAAAAAAGAAAAACTGGTGAGATCTTTCTGAGCAATAAATACAAAATGTTATATTCAGGCAATGACAATCAAGGAAAAGAAGGAGTAGCCATAGTATTCAACACAAAATACGAGGCTAATCTTCTTGAATGGCAAGCAGTCTCAAGTAGAGTGATGTGGGCAAATATGAGAATGAGAAACTGGACAATGAGACTTATATGTGCCTATGGTCCCAGAGAAGATTCTACTAAGGTAGAATTGGAAAAAATTTTTGAGGCTTTAGAAAAAGAAACTGACACAATGAAAAAGGAAAAGTTGGTCCTTGTTGGGAATCTAAATAGCAAGCAGAGCAGGAAATGATTGTCAGATATACAAAAATATTTTGGGAAAATTTGGAGAAAAGAGCAAAGCAAATAAAGGCAAATACCTGCTGGATTTCTGCTCAGGACATTGACTGGTCATTACTAACACCATGTTCCAACACTAATATGTGCACAAATTCACATGGAGAGAAGAGGCAAGGAATAAGAAAAGTCTCATTGACTATGTTATTGATGATAGTGATGTTTTCTCACCTGTGCAGGACACCAGAGTGTACAGAGGATTTGAAATTAGAAGTGATCACTATTTAGTCTTGAGCAGGATAAAATTGAATTTCATATTGAAAAGAATAACATGTAAGAAATTTTTAAAGTGAATAAAAGTTGAGCAGCTCTCAGATGTGAACTGTAGACTAAAATATACAAAAATTATTGAAGAAAAAATGAAAGAGTTTGAGAACAGGAACCAAACCTTGGAGATTCAGTGGCAAGCCTTGAAGAAAACCCTGATTGATTCAGCTAGAGAGGCACGCCGTGAAGTTGTCTGCAAGGATAAAAAAATTAGAACTCCATGATGGACACAGGAAGTTAAAAGGAAGTGAAGAAAAAGAAGAAAGCATATCGAAAGTTCCTGGCAAATAAATCAGCTTGTGATCTTAGAGAATACAGAGACAAATGAAGAAAGCTAAACGCTGGCAAGCCTTGAAGAAAACCCTGATTGATTCAGCTAGAGAGGCATGCGGTGAAGTTGTCTGCAAGGATAAAAAAATTAGAACTCCATGGTGGACACAGGATGTTAAAAGGACAGTGAAGAAAAAGAAGAAAGCATATCAAAAGTTCCTAGCAAATAAATCAGCTTGTGCTCTTAGAGAATACAGAGACAAATGAAGAAAGCTAAACGCTGTGTAAAACTAGCTAAACAAAAGTCATGGGAGGACTTTAGCAAGAACATGGAAAATAAATATTAAGAAGGTGGCAAGATATTCTGGAGGTTGTTGAAAAAGATCAGAAATGGAGAAAAGAGTACTGTAAAAGGAGCTAGTTGATAAAGGTGACATGAAAATGGGAGAAAAAGATATCCTTGAAGTATTGAGTAATTACTTTGAAAAATTGCTAAATGAAACAAGCAATGATAGTACAGTGGAAAAAACACTCAACAGGCATACAGTCTGGAATACATATCCATACTTGAAGTAGAAATATGTAGATGATATTTGACCAGAAATGCTGAAGTATGGTGGTATAAAGTCTTACAGTGGCTGCACTGCATAGTTCAGAATACCTGGACAGAGGGACGAATTCCCGACAATTGGAGTAGAGCTCTCATAGTACCCATATATAAAAAGGAAAATAAAACTGAATGTGAGAATAACAGAGGTATTTCTCTACTGAGTGTTCCTGGTAAGATTTATGCCAGTATACTTGAGAAATGGTTGAGAAGAATTGTGGAAAAAAAGCTTGATGTACAAGCTGGATTCAGGTCAAACAGAGACTGTCAGGATCAGCTCTTCACTTTACGACAAATAGCACAGAAATCGTGGGAATATAACAAAGATATGTATTTAAGTTTTGTCGATCTGGAAAAGGCATATGATAAGGTGCCAAAAGAGAAGCTATTCAATATGCTACAGTTATATGGTATCAATAGGGCATTATATCAAGCAAGCAATACTTAGTTTTTATTTGAGTTGTAAGTCAACAGTTAGAATTGAAGGAAATATAGGAAGATGGTTTAATGTTAAATCTGGTGTGTGACAAGGATGTACATATCTCCTCTGTTATTCATTATCTATATGTATCACATTATGAAGGAAAGCAGTATTAAACATGATATCAAAATTGGAGATGTTAATGTCAACTCTTTGCTTTATGCGGACGATGTTATACTTATCAATAAATTCGCTACAAGTCTGGAAGATTTTCTGACTAAATTGAATAACTGTTGTAATAGATATGGTATGAAGGTCAGGAATAAAAAGACAAAGACAATGAAAATAGGCAGAGGCATTGAAAATGTCAACTGCATTGTGCATGGAGTACCTGTGGAAGAAGTAAAACATTTCAGCTACTTAGGCACGATTTTTAGTGAAGATGGTAAATTAAATATGGAAATAGACAACAGAATCAACAAAGCTGTATGGTAGGAAGTCAACTGATTAAATTCATATGGAATAAGAGAGAAATTAGTCGGAACACTAAATTAGCTGTATACAAAACAGTGTTCAAACTAGTTTTAACTTATGGATCTGAGAGATCAGTTAGAAGTAAAACACTTGACCAAAGACTAGAGACCGCAGATATGAGTGTCCTGAGAAAGATTAGAGGGTGTGAACAGATGGCATCAATGGCAATATCATATTAAAAACGAGGATATTAGGAAAGAAATTGATATTGTCAGCAGCCAGGAATGTGTTAGCAGAGCTAATCTCAGGTGGTATGGTCATTTAAACAGAATGGGCGAGGAAAGATTAGCAAAATAAGTGTTCTCTGCCAGGTTTGCAGCAAAACGACCCAGAGGAAGACCAAGATATAGGTGGATTGATACGGTACAAAGTGTCTTAGATGATAGATGATTTGCCTTAAATCATTCACCAACAAAACACACCCACTTGATTCTGGCAATCAATTCCACTCACCACTCTCCAAGCACAAAATCTAGTCTTCACTCCCTTGCTAACAACACTCTTACTCAATTTCCATGGGTAACTTCTAGTTATCCATGGGAATTGGTAACTATTATTTTTTCATTATTAACATTATTCATGTACTGAAATATTTCATCCACATCAATTCTACAATTCCCCCCAGGCAACATATGTCTGTCATATCCCCCCCCCTCATTATCCACAGAGCAATTAACTTATGTAACCTACAAATCTTCAATCTCTCTTCCTATATGGAACATCACACAGTCCTTGAAACACAATCACATCACACATCTCCAAGAAACCCAAGTAACTAGATCTGTGTGCAATAATCCATATGCGACCTTATCAAAGCCTTATATAAAGAGGAATAATAATCTTATCTCTGCATGTTAGGATGTTTTTTAATGACCAGGTAATCCTATGAGCTGTTTTAGTTACTTTTGCAACAATATTTGAACTCCCTATTCACCAACATCCCAAAATTCCTGGCTTCATTAATTTCAACAAGCACAGTCCCATCAGTATGGAAGATGCAAAGAATCATTATTGATGGTTTTCAACTGGAGGTGAATTAACTGGTCTCATACAGGGATGGCAAGGTTTTTACCAGCATGGATGGCCAAGTAGTTAGCATACCTGCTCTCAAACCAACAGGCTGCATGTCAAATCCTACCATGGCCATGGATATTTGTGTTCGTCTTTAGGTGGAAAATGAATTTCAGATCACCTCCCTGCTTACTTGAATGGCTTGAAAAAAATTCCAACATTTGGTATCTAGAGCAGGGTTTCCAAACTACGTAAAAAATAAATTAAAAAATACAAACAAAATTGATAAAACTGAGAAAAAAATCTTTAGCCCACCTACAGTAGAAAATGTACTGTACATTTGCAAATAACCTTTCGTAGGTGGGAACAACATAAAAAAAACTTGGATAAAAAATATGGCATACAGCTGGTAACCTTTTCACTCCAAAATACATAACTTTACACTTTGCAACATCAAATTGGTATCCATTCCTCTTTGCCCATACTGTCAGTCTGTTTAAATCTTCCTGTAAAATAACATCTTTGAATATTGCTCTACCTAATTTTGCAAAATCTGCAAAAAAAAATTGAACATTTCCCCTCAAATCGTTTCCTATATCATTAATGAACAAACTGAATAGTAATGGGCCAAGTACAGAGCCCTGTGGCACACCACTAGCACAGGTCTTCAAAAGGACCATGCACCTGTTTAAACTACTGTAGTTTGCATTCACGGTGGTATTCCTTTTCTTGAAGTCTATCAAGAGAATTCCCTGGCAATCCCAAAAGATTGTTGCCATGATCTTCTTGGTGGACTGAGTGACCTTGGCTTTTCTCGGTGATGCTATGTCTGGTTTGCATCACTCCATGGATTTCCTTTTAGAAAGAGGATCATAATAATAATGGACCATGGTTTCATCCCTGGTAACATAACAATGGATTCCAGCACTTCTGATTCCCTTGGCAAAGATCTAAAAACTTATGGGAACAGGTCACATGATGCTCCTTCTGAATTAAAGAGAGAAGTTGGGGCACTCACCTTGCACTGACCTTCATCATATGAAGCTTCCTGGGAATTATGTGAAAGGTGGCTGTTATAGAAAGCCCTGATCTTGAGATTTCTTTGAGCTTCAGCCACCTGTCATTGAGCAGTTGCTCCTCAACAAGAGCCACATTTTCCTCAATCATCACTTTCATAGGCCAGCCATCATGAGGATCATCTTTGATGCTCTCTCTCTTCCTAGGCAAAACTATTTAGCCCATTCCTTCATGGTGGAATATGAAGGAGAAGCATCCCCATAAACACCATCCAATCACTGTGTAATAGCACTTGGAGAGAGCCCTTCTTTGGTGAAAAACTATCACAGCAAGGTATCCAATTTTTAACATTACAGTCACTTAGTATGCCATGTGTTAATCAAATGAATGCCTCCAACTGAATGATGCAGGTAACTGGTACACTAAGCTCCCCACATAGATGGTGCTATTGGTCACATATACAGTGTTTTAAAATTGGTATGACAGGCTAGAAACTTTTGGAACCTACCTCATATATGCCACAGTAAAATAAATTTTACCATGTAAATATTAGATCTATGAAGTAGGGCTTCAATTTCTTGTCTTGTTTTCAATTCCATGTTGTGCAAGGTCAGATTTGTGACATTTGATAAGATAGATGTGGTCTTGATGTTCAGAGATACCTTTATTTACAGATCTTCCTGTTTGTCCATAGTAAGACAAGTTAAATGATCGTGGTACTTTGTATACACCAGGAAGCATCATTGGTGAGAATTTGTCATTTGGGGATGGTAGCAAGTTGTGAATGTGGATGATGGGTTTATAGGTAAACAATGAGTTGATATTTTTTCATAATTTTGCCACATGTTCAGAGATGCCTTTAATGTATCAACCAAATCAACCATCAACCAAATTCACAACTTGCTACCTTCTCCAAAAGACGAACTCTCACCAATGATGCTACCTGGCATATACAAAGTACCACGTTCGTATAACTTGTCTTACTATGGACAAACAGGAAGATCTGTAAATAAACGTATCTTTGAATCAAGATCATATCCATCTTATCAAACACCACAAATCTGGAATTGCACAACATGGAATTGAAAATGCTAACCAAGGATCCAATAGTACAATTAAGCTGCTGCACAGATCCATATATAAATATGAACATTTATATAAAGAAAGTGCTGAAGCCCTACTTCATAGACCTAATCTTAATCGTAATGACCGTCACTATTCCACAAGGTTGGGAAATTATTATCCTCAATTGTATTAAATAAATTTCTCTTATATATTTTAATTTAATTTATTTTCATTTCAGCCCAATAGTTTTAATCCATGAAGATGCAACTGTATACCTAGAGGGATTCCAATTTAAGCATGCGCTCTGTTTTCGAATTCAATTCGTATTGTTGTTCGCTAATTGTACTGATGTCTTATGATATATAAAATGAAATATTTACAAATTAAAATTTATTTTACTATGGCATATGTGTTATTCAATACTTATGGATACTCCATAGGTTGCATTATACAAGAAATAATCTTCAGTTGTTCATAAAACATAACATGCTCTTTCCTTCTTAACCACTCATCTGCACACAACACTGATGTGCTATATGTTTTGTCTTTCTTATGCAGGGATGATTTTAAAAAAATAAAATATATCAGCAATAAACAATCCTGGAAGTTACTGGAGTGAGAAGTAGGAACAATTATAAAAATACAATTAAAAAAGGAAAGTGGGCTTGTAAAATACCATAATATACAAGTTTCTTGCATATGAGCTAGGTAAATCAACTTATTTGTAATAATATTTTAACTAATCCTCATTTTTAATTTTTTTTTCCCAATGTAATTTTATGCCAATCATACCAACTGGTGATCTGGAATTACAGCTAAAGAGCAACTGAGGATAAGAGATGTGTGTTATGTCTGTAAATTGAGTATGTTCTTATGTAGGATAGAAAATCGTCCATGTTTCTGGGAGAAAAAAAAAGCATACTGATTCTATATGAGAATGACTAACTCACTTTCAGATTATAAACTTTATGAAAAGTTCTTTGCATCCTAGATGAGATTCAAACCCAACTCTTTAACAAAAGGGCATCATTGATACTGATTAAACTACAGTCTACTTCATGACAATGAAAGGTTAGGTCAAAGCTAAATAACTGGGAGGAGACCTCCACATCACCTTTCAGGAATGTGGAGAACCGACTCAGGTTCTGACCTAATGTCCAATCCTCACATTCACATGGGGTGACCTGTAAGTAGGTATCTACTGGATAGTGAACAAATAAGGATGGGCTGGCAATTTGAGACTTAGCCAACCAATTGTACTCTCTTTGGCTTAAACCACAAATGCATATGATGGTACTACATGACATTTCATGTCAGCTGGGTCATTGTCTGGTTAATCAAGGCCCCCTGCTGTTTTTGTCAGGGAACCAGGGCAAACAGTGAAAAGCCAGCTACTGGAACAAGCCTCCAACACAACATCTAGAAGAAGAAAAATAAACACATCAGAAGAACTGAAGAAGGAATCATCAGTATAAAGAGTATTAATGGAAAGGAAATTGAACTTGCAGAAGAATTGGAAAAGTATCACATGGACATAATTGCCATTACTGAGACAAAGAGGACAAAAACAGGCGAGATCTTTCAAATTAATATGTACACAATGTTATTTTCAGGCAACAATGATCGAGGAAAGGAAGGAGTAGTGATAGCATTCAACACCTAACATGAAGATAAACTTCTTGACTGGGGATGGGGACATAGACAATGAAACTTATTTTTTCTGACAGAATTTTCTTCCAAGGAAGAAGTGGAGGAATTTTTGGAGTCATTAGAACAGGCAGCTGACAAAAGAAAAAAAAGTGGTCCTTGTTGGAGATCTGAACATTTTTGGAAAATTTAAAGAAAAGGGCAAAGCTACTAATAATGGTAAGTATTTACTGGACTTCTACTCAGGAAATGAACCAGTCATTACTATCACCTTGTTTCAACATAAAGATGTGCACAAGTTCACAGGGAGAGAAAACACAAAAAAAGAAAGAAATCCTCATTGACTATGTCACTGTCGATAGTGATATCAACATGCTCGTTCAGAATACAAGTGTAGAGAGGATTTCAAATTGGAAGTAACCATTACTTAGCACTAAGCAGGACAAAAATGGATATCACATGGAAAAGAACAGTATGTGAGAAAGTTTTAAAAAGAATTAAAGTTGAGCAACTTTTAAAGGTAATTTGTAGACTGGACTGTACAAATTATTAAAGAATAAATGAAACAAATGAAAACAAGTACCAAATCTTGGAGACTCGGTGGCAATCTCTGAAGAAGACATTCATTCAGCTAGGGATGTATGTGGTGAAGTTGTCTGCAAAGATAGAAAAATAACATGGTGACCACAAGAAGCTAAAGAAGCAATCCTGGAAGAGAAGAAAGCATACCAAAAGTTCCTAGGAAATAAGATGACACATGCTCTAAAAGAATACAAAGAAAAATGTAAGAGCTATTTAGCTACTTTTACACACAGCTAAGCTGTGTGTAAAAGTAGCTAAACAAAAGTCATGGGAAAAGTTATGTAAGAATATAGAAAATAAATATCAAGAAAGTGACAAAATGTTCTGGAGACTATTGAAGCAGCTAAGAAATGGAGGAAAGAGTACTGTAAAAGGAATCAAAGATGATAAAGGTTGCATGAAAAATGAAGATAGGATATCCTAGATGTGTGAATTATTAATTTGAAAGACTTAAACAAACCAAGCAGTGACAGAACTGTACTAGAAAATTTAAGAGGAATGCAAAGAGGATAACATATTAATACTTGAGTTAGAAAAAGCCATCAAAAACTTGAAATATGAAAAGGCAGCTGGAGTAGATGATATTCCACCAGAAATGCTTAAGTATGAAAGCATAAAAGTTTCACAGTGGCAATACTGCATAATTCAGAGGGCCTGGTCAGAAGGTCAAATTCCAAATGATTGGAGTAGAGCTCTCATAGTACCCATCTATAAAAAAGGGAAGAAAAACTGAATGTGAGAATTACAGAGGAATTTCTCTCTAAGTGTTCCAAGGTAAGATTTATGCAAGCATACTTGAAAAGAGATTGTGGAAGAGAAACTTGGAAAAGAACAAGTTAGGCCAAATAGAGGTTGTTAAAATCAGATTTTTATTTTAAGACACATAGTTCAGAAATTGTGGGAGTATGACAAGGATCTGTGCTTAAGTTTTGTAGATCTGAAAAAGGCATATGACAAGGTGCATACAGGAAAGGTTTTTCAAAACACCACAATTATATGGGATGAGGGGAATTATACAAAGAAATACAGTATATTTAACTTGTAAGTCAGCAGTTCGAATTGAAGGAAACACAGGAAAATGATTTGATGTAAAATCAGGAGTAAGACAAGAGGATTAACATTATCTCCACTCTTATTCATCATCTATATGGATCAGATTATGAAAGAAAGTGGCAATTGGATATGTCAAACTTAGCTCTTTGCTTTATGCAGATGTCCCATATATTACAAGTATCCAGGATTCACCAATTAAATTGAATAACAGCTGTAACAAATTTGGCATGAACATCATCAATTAAAAGACCAAAAACTATGAAAATAGGCAGGAGCATAGAAAACTTCAGTTGTATTCTAAATGGAAATACTATAGAACAAGTAAAAGTTTTCAGCTATTTAGGCACAGTTTCTAGTGAAGATGGCAGGTTAAATCTTGAAATGACAACAGAATAAGCAAAGCTGGTATGGTGGGTAGCCAGCTGAATAAATTTATATGGAATAAGAGAGAAATTATCCAAAACACCAAATTAGCAGTATAGAAGACAGTGTTCAAACCACTTTTAAGTTATGGATCACAGAGTTGGGTTAGAAATGAAGTACTTGATCAAAGACTAGAGACCACAGGCATGAGGGGTCTGAGAATAATTAGGGGAGTAACTTAATGGCAGAATCATATTAAATATGAAGATATTAGAAAGGAACTTTATCTTATTAGCATTCAAGAATGTGCAAGCATATCTAGTCTAATCTAAGGTGGTATGGCCACTTAAATAGAATGGGTGAAGAAAGGTTAGCAAAACAGTTGTTTGATGCCAAGATGGCCGAAAGAGACCCAGAGAAAGACCAAAGTCAAGGAGGATTGATTCAGTTAGACGTACCTTAGAAGCACAAAATGTTAGAGTAAAATTGTTGATAAGAGATTAATGATAATATAAACTTAATCATGTAGTGCTGTCATAGTAATCTGAACACCCCTTGGGGGTATATATATCAAGAAATTGATGATAATGTATATAAATACACACATTCATTTATTAAGGGTGTCCCAAAATTCGCGCAAGATTTAAATTTAGCGCCGTTTGTGTGGTAGAGTGTTGCCAATGAGAAAAAAAAGACAGCGTGACAGCTGACAGTTCAGGGTTATTAAAAATGGGGCGTTACACGAAAGAACAACGCATTTTCATTGTTGAGCAATATTTTAAAAATAATGAAGGTTTGGTAGCTACAGTTCGCAATTTTCGTACAAAATATGGTCGGAATAGTGATCCAACTTAATCAACTGTGAAAAGATTAATTAAAAAATTCAAGGAAACTGGATCAATTAGTGATCTTATACACTCTGGCCGTCCTTCAACAAGTCGTTCAACAGAAAACATCGAAGCAGTTCGTGAGAGTGTTGCTGAGAGTCCAGGAACATCAATTCGACACCGTGGTCTTGAATTGGGCATTTCGAGTAGCTCTCTACATCGTATTCTCACGAAAGATTTGCATCTTTATGCTTACAAAGTTCAATTGACTCAAGAACTGAAGCCTACTGACCACACACAGAGAAGAGAGTTCGTTGAATGGATTATGGAACAACAAGTGGATGCTTATTTTTCGAACAAAATCATCTTCAGCGATGAGGCTCATTTTCATCTTAATGGCTTCGTTAATCGACAAAATTGTCGCATTTGGGGTTCAGAAAATCCACGAGTGATTGTTGAGAAACAAATGCATCCACAACGAGTCACTGTTTGGTGCGGATTTTGGGCTGGAGGCATCATCGGTCCATTCTTCTTCGAAAATGCGGCTGGTAAGGCAATAACAGTTAATGGTGCTCGCTATCGCGACATGTTAATCCAGTGTTTTGTGCCTAAATTGCAAGATATGGATGTGGACGACATGTGGTTTCAACAAGACGGTGCCACATGCCATACAGCCCGAGAAACAATTCAATTACTACACGAGTCATTTCCTGGTCGTGTAATTTCCTGTTTTGGTGATCAGAATTGGCCGCCCAGATCATGTGACTTAACAGCGTTGGACTTTTTTCTTTGGGGGTCTAAGGTTTATGCCAACAAGCCCACGACCACCCATGCCTTGAAGGAGGAAATTGAGCGCTGTATCAACGAAATTCAGCCACATTTATGCAAAACGGTCATGGAAAATTTCGACAAAAGAGTGCATATGTGCCAGCAAAGCCATGGAGGCCATTTACCCGATATGCTATTCCATGCATAACCCTATACTGAATACTTTATGAATCAATAAGAAATTACAATTTTTAATTAAAAACCTGTGTTTTCTATCAAAATTACTTCTTACATGAATTTTGGGACACCATGTAGATATATAAATTTTGATATTTACAGGAAGTGACACTTTTCTAAATAAAATTATATAGATATTATTTTCATACCATATCAAAATCAATAGCTTCATACAATTTCAATTCTTCTTCTGTTACTGGAACAACGTCATTCATGATTCCAGGAATAAGAATCTTTCCCTTGGAATCCACCAAACTGTTCATTAAGGCTATGAGATCAGACATTGCTTCATGACTATGAAGGATCAGGTTAGAAAAAACATACATATTTAAAAAAGTATTTTATTCACAATATATTTATTATTATGGAATAGGAATCTAAATTTCTTTTCATAAGTATAAAATGAGCTCAATAGCACACAAGTGCAGACGGCTTATGCAATTTGTTATATAGAAGAATCCACTTATTGTGATCACGGATAATATTATCAATTGGCTATTGTTATCAAAATCAGTCGGTCCCAAAACAAAATAGATTATTTTTAATTCATTTAAAATGAATTAAAAATAATCTATTACAATCAAAGTTCTTGTTATTGTTATTAAAATCCTCGAATGTTTAGCCTTTTGTGTCTCAGAATTCTAAGAAATAAGGGTTAATCAAAAGAAAATTTGACAATATCTTCCAGGAAAATGTGTGTGTGTGGGGTGGGGGTAAATAAAGTCTAATTGTCATTTTTTGAGTTTATTTTCATGCTCTCTTTTAGTAATTGAATTTAAGTGCTCATTAAAATAGTCATAGCGTTATGCCAGAAGTAAATAAAATATGTAAAGATTTATCTTTTCAAGAAAAGCAAAGAATTTTGGAGTGCTATGATAAGTTGCCCAAAATCAGTCAGTACTGCAGCTGTACATTTAAAAATTTCACAAGCACTCTTGTGTAAGATCTTAAAAAACAGATCGAACACTGAAACTTCAGCTCTTATTAATGAGAACATGGATCAGAAGAGAGCCCAATCTAGTAAGGATATTCAAGTTGAATCAAGATTAAAATTTTGGTTTAGTAATGTTTGTGAAAATAATGCTTCAATTAACAGGCCTTTGATGCATCAAAAAGCAGAACTTGCAAAAACAATGAGCAAAGAAAATTTCACTGCAACTGATGGATGGTTTAAAAAGGTGGAAAAAGCAAGAGAATATTGTGTAAAGCATATTCATGGTGAAGAAAAAAGTGCCTTTTTTTTTTTTTTTTTTTTTTTTTTTTTTTTTTTTTTTTTAATCAGCTGATGCATGGATTAAGACCAAGTGGGCAAAAATTATTCCTGAATATTCTCCTGAGGATATTTACCATGCAGACAAAACAGGACTATTTTCGTGCAATGCCTGAGCATATTTATTTGTTTAAAAATGAAAGTACTAAAGGATTTAAATCTTCAAAAACGTGAGTGACATTTCTTTGTTGTGCTAATATGAAAGGTGCAAAACGAGAGCTCCTAGTGACTGGAAAAAGTAAAACTCTCAGTGTTTTAAAAGTTTGCCTTTTACTGTTCTAGTGCAAATGCTTGAATGACTAATGATTTTCAACAATTGGTTAGTTAAGTGGGATCTTAAATTAAAGCAAAAAATTGCCTTGTTAGTAGACAAATGCACTGCACATACAAACAATTTATCATTAAAGAACAAAGTAATTTTCTTGCCTTCGAACGCTATATCGTTAATTCAACCATGTGACCAAGGCATCATATGAGCTTTTAAAGCTTATTATCACAGGGAAGTTCGTACGAGAATTATAACTGAACTAGATTATATAAAAGACCAATTTGATGCAAGTGCAATTGCAAAAAAAAGATTTCCCTTCTTGATGCATTGCATTTGTTAGCAATGTCATGGAAACAAGTCTTCTCAGAGAAGACTACTGAAAACTGCTTCCAAAAGGTGGATTTTTTAAACCAAACTCTGAAACTCCTTCTTACAAAGAATTTGAATATATTACAAATGAATATATTACAAATAAAAAGGACAGATGGTATGTCAAAAGAAGAATTTGAAAATTGGTTGGATATTGATAACAATGTTGAAGTGGTGGCTACAATGCCAGTGTCGAAAATATGTCAAGCTGCTTCTGATGAGAACTTTAAACTAATTGAAAAAATTGAACCTAATACAAGTATAGAAGAACAAATTTTAGAAGCTCCTCCAACCAATGCGCAGATGCAAGAAGCTCTACAAATACTTCACTGTGATGTGCAACACAGAGCGACAAACTTCGAAAGTCATTATGAGTATGAGCAATTTATTCATGAACTACTATATTCAAAGACACAACAAACAATGCTACAAAGTTTTTAAAATAATTTTATGTTGTTGCTTATTAAAAAGTTGTTTATAAAAATAAGTTAAATTAAATAATGTTCATAACAATAAATTGAAATAAATGATGCTATTTTTTATATCCTTTGCTTAATGTTATCAGCAGGTTATTGTTATCGAAAAGCGACTGTCCCAAAGTGATCCCAATAAGCAGTGTCTACTGTATATCCAAAGCAACGGACGGCACAGAGAACTTAAGAGCAAATGCTGTCTAGAAGATTTTAATGAATTATATCAATTTAAGGCTTCCTTTCCCCCACATAAAATAGAATCTTTAAATAGTACATTTAGTAAGTGAATGAGCAGAACATTCAGGAGAGAAGTGATTTGTTAATGATGATTTCAAGAGGAAGATTGTAGAAAATATAAGAGCCGTTGAATTTAAAGCTCATTTTATCACATTTAGAGGCCAGCAAAAAGTTTTGTCAATGTTAATTCTAACAAACACAGAGAATGAAATAACTGTATGAAAGAGTCAAGTGAATCAATGAGAGAGTTAATAATAATCAGTTTTTGTGACAAACACTTGTCAGAAAACATGACTCACTACAGATAATAGAACAATTTAAATTGTAGCAACAGAAAACATAATTAAATTTCTAGCATACACATCTAGAGATGGAGATATAGCTTTAGTAAGCATACGGAGGTGGTTATTGGGTGTTGAAGGTGGTCTCGGGATAAGTCTCAAAAATTGTTGACAAATATATGCAACTATAATATCCTTTGAATATGACATCTTGGAAGAGGAGGTGAATAAGGCTATAAAACACCTCAAGAACAACAAGAGTCCTGGAGATGACAATATAATAGGCGAGATGCTAAAATATGGGTGAGAATCAGTTGCAAAAGAAATGCATAAGCTGTGTAATGAAATATAGAGATCAGGGTATGCACCCGAAGAGTGGAAAAAATCGGTCTTGGGTGTTCATAAGAAAGGCAGTGCTTTAGAATGCACCAATTACAGAACTATTGCATTAATGAGTCATCTTGGCAAAGTGCTGATGAAATACTAACAGAACGCCTGAAGGGGCATATGGAGGCACATCTTCCGGATAAGCAAGCCAGATTTCGACAAGATCGAAGTACAGTGCAACAAATACTCGCACTAAGACTAATAGCAGAGAAAGCTCGAAGAAAGAACAAAAAGATACATTGCTGTTTCATGGAGTTCCAAAAAGCATTTGATAATATTGACCAAAATATAACATGGGCTGTCATAGAATCTTATGGTGTGGACAATAAACCGATCTGCCTGCTGAAAGATATAAACAGCCAAGCACAAGCAAAAATCAGAATAGCAGGTGAGACTGGAGATTGGTTTGCCACAAGTCAAGGGGACCCAATATCACCAATCATCTTCATCACACATCTGGGAAGAACACTAGTGTTGTGTTGTGCCCCATTCTTATAAATTTTTATATCTTTTGATTTCCTTGAAGTCTTGCCTATGTGTGTGGCACGTGGTATCTCTGGGTCAAAAAGGAATAGCCCGAGGGTCGAGCCAAAACCTATGTGGCAGACTCTTCGTTACCAACCTCTCTTTAAGTTCTAAGAAAAGTTATTTATTTCTGCTGTGCCACTTAGGACTCTTAGATTAATTAGAATGTTAATCAAGAGGTTGGTAAAAAGTGAACAAAGATAACACAAGATATGCAATCATGACTGTGAATTGTGTTCCAAAATCTCCTGCCCACATTCTTAATTAACTTTACAAGTGGTACATCGAATTCCATAAAGAGACAAAATTGGTAAAAGAATAAAGGTTTATTTAGCATAATGTGCATACTGCTAACAATACAAAATAAAAGGTTCCATTCAAAATTTAGCTAAGGAACAAATCATATCTGACAACTCTTATACCTTCTACATAAAACTCAATAAAATTCAATCTACCTAAATTACTCTACACATAACATATCTCTTACACTTTAATCTATATCTTTACAATCTCAGTCAACTTTTACTCTATAGATCAAATACTGTTTAAACATTCTTAAATACACATAATATTCAGATTCACACAGTGTCTGTCCTCTCATAATTTTTACAACAAACAAGTCCTTTGTAGAAAGTATTTTACCTTGGGAATAATAAATGTTAAAAATACCAAGCAATTTTAAACCTGGTTTTACTCCATATCCCAAGTAAGCAAACAGACAAATAAGTCAAGTTTGCGCCTGCAAGTGATGCAAGTCTAGCTGATCCTACAGGTAGTGCAAGACCAAGGCAACTCGTGGTAAAGGTCGCATAAGCTCTGATCACTAATCTTAATATTTACCCTTAATGCCAAAACACATCTCCAAGAAGGGGATGCATGATGTTTTGTATTAAAGGCAAGGGCCCACTACCCAGACCGGTTTCGACCTTCATTGAGGTCTCATCAGTGGGAGCCAGGCTAGAAATACCAAGATTTAGTAATACAGAGCTTATAAGTATTTTACCAGAACAATAAATATTAAGATTAGTGATCAGAGCTTATGCCACCTTTACCATGAGTTGCCTTAGTCTTGCACTACCTGTAGGATCAGCTAGACTTGCATCACTTGCAGGCGCAAACTTGACTTATTTGTCTGTTTGCTTACTTGGGATATGGAGTAAAACCAGGTTTAAAATTGCTTGGTATTTTTAAACAAGTCCTTTCTCATGCAGTCTCTCTTAATTGCTATCTCTGAGTCTCTTTTCATTAAAGTTCTACACAATATTAATTTCTGGATTCTCACACATATCAAATAATAAATTGTCTACTTATCTATTCTCCTTTGTTGCTTTCTTTCCGATCGTCGATGTCTGAACGCGATCATATCTTTGACTTCCATTATCATAGCACTTCGGACATGTACATTCCTAGACATTCCACGCGGCATAGCCTGTTGCAGTATCACGGGATTAGATTTCCCGCTGAAAGCCCGTCCAACTGCATACCAGCAATGGACCTACACCTAGAGCTCCTATCGACCACGAGGCAAACACAGGATACAAGAGAGAAGGGGGGGGGGGGGTTTCTAACCCTTTTATACTTCCTCCCTAATGGCCATCACCATAACTTTGGCCATTCACACGGCACGTAGAATATGCCGTCACATGTGCCTGACGTCATACTGTCCGATTGTCTCCGGCAACTTCTAAGCACATTCCGCGAGCACGAGACCGCTCGGGGCAACTGTCTGCTTTTCCCACCAAACTTCGAGCTTACGTTTACCCAGATTATGTTGGTCTGGTTCTTACATGTATATTCACAATAAGGGTTAATTCACACTAAAGATAATGACGACCTTAATTCAGTATTAAATTATACACATAATATTTGCACACTTTTCTTACACATTCCTTTCTTTTATATAAGTAAATAAAATCTCATTACTTTACAATTCTTTCCTTCCTTTTCTTATTATTGTATTCAAAACTACTCATACCCAGATACCAACCATATTTTAATGTTTCTTATTGGGTGTTCGCTCTGTTATACACTGATAAGATGAAACTTTAATATTCCAACTCATCAGGGTATAACAAAGGTTCCCCCCCCCCCTTCAAATGAAAATTTGTTTTAAATTTTGTATATTCAAGTTTACCTCACTTCAACCGGGGGGTTTTTAGCAGAGATCTCGCCGTCTTTCCCCCCTTTTTTTCTGTTATAAACTGCTTTTATTATAGAAGAATCATGAGCATCTCAGGTTATTTCTACCTTCTCCTACACAGCCAAGAAAAGTGTTTGTTTCTCTGGATTTTCTTTCTTTCCTTTTTTCAATTTAATTATGATATACTTTCATTACCACTGGTTGACTCTCTTCCAATTTCAAGTTCTTATCATTGATGGAAGTCTCCTCTGACTTCCTTTCGACTGGTGACCTAAGGCTCATATGAGGATCTGCTTTCTTCAACAAATGAGGCTCCTTTAAGTCTAGATTATCATTCTTAGGTTCAGCGATTGATCTACTGACCTGGCCCTCTTTGTGTTGTTTCTGGGATTCATGTCTGGACAAATCCTTTTCCTTCTTCTAAGAGATTTTGTTTCGCCTATCTTTAGATCTTCACCTCTTTCTTGGCATAATCACATTTGAAGTTGTACCTCTTCAAGAAATCATCTCCTAGAATGAGTTTGATTTGTGGCAGAGAAGTCCTGGATAAGACCAGAAATTCATGCCACACACACATAGTCTGAATTCGGGTAGGTACAACTTCAGATATGCAGACTTTGTTGTATGAGATGTGAAGGTGGTGATCCCAGTTACTCTTACTGGCCTTCTGAGGTATGTAGCCTTATTCTCTAAGTGGGGCTCTATTAATTTAAAATAATCCTCAGAAATGATGGAGGTTTGGGATCCAGTGTCCAATAAAGCTTTACAGTGCCTACCATGGACACCGCCCTTCACCATCATTCCATGAGGCGATTCACTCACTCTCTGCCCTCATCTCCATGTCCTATTTGCATATGTGTAGGACTTTGGCTCCTCATTATAATTTCCACTGGTTCACCTCCTACCGCTGTAACAATTGCGAGCAAGATGCCCAATCCTGTCACATTTAAAACACCCGGGAGGTTCTATATTATCCCTTAAATTACTGACCGTCCTGTGATCTGAAGGAAGCACTATTTTTTCTTGGGAGGTAATAGCTGTGATTTTCTCCATGACAGCGTCTATTCGGTCAAGAAGGGGGCCTTTGTAGCCTCTCGACCTCTTCTCGAATTAAACTTTTGGTTTCGTCCATCTTAACAGTTTTAGGTTCTGGGACCTTCACCGATATTGTTTCCAGTCTCTTCATTACCTCGTTCAATCGCTCCATGACAGGCCTCTGGAGAAGTTCCACTTCCTATTTGACTATAGCCATGATCTTGCAAGTTTTCAGGAAGGATTTCAGTCAATTTGTTTACCGCTTCACCATCATTGCCCTCGTTTCCCTTTCTTATCCTGGATTTGTCTTTTTTTTCTCTGCACTCCTTTTCTTGTTCAGGTAGTCTTATTGTGCAGCGATCTTCCTCAACCTAGTTTACAAGACCGGCAGCAGATGCGGGACAGATGTCTCCAAGTATCTGCTCCCGTTTCTTAACTGCACTGTAGCACTCATCCAAATTAGTCACTCTTCTGTTGAAGGCAGTTTCCCTCAATTCCTGTCTCACTCCTTGCCTGAATTGCTGGAAGACAGCCCAGTCCAGATGAGGTCTTTCCTCACCTGAGACACTTAAAGCACTGGCCACCGTTAGCAATTAATTCTGAAAGTCAGAAACACTCTCCCTATCTTTCTGAATACATTTCTGGAGCTTCCACAAATTAGGCCCCAAACTTCTCAATTTAGAAAATTTAAGAAATTAGTACCTCCTTGAATTTGGAGTACTCCAAATTCAAGGAGGTACTAATTTCTTAAATTCAAGGAGTACAGGAAGGTTTTTGCCTTTCCAGTAGCTGAAAGTCTGTCCATCCTCCAGCCTTTCACAGTTCCTCTATATAAATAAAAAATGCGATCACGTCATCTGTTTCCTCCCCCGAAAGTTGAGGAAACACTTGCTGCGGATTTATACACCTGAAAAACTCATTGTCATTCATCCCTGTAGTGCTATTTGGGATGGACATGCTTGCTACCCACGTTTAACAGAATTACTTATTATCAACTTTTCTAACAAAATTTTCAAAGTTTTCTGAATGGAATTCGAAACCTATTTACTGTAACTTTACATATTTTCTTGATTCAATTATGTAAGTCACATCCTACCGGCTGCGCCATTGTTGTGTTGTGCCCCATTCTTATAAATTTTTATATCTTTTGATTTCCTTGAAGTCTTGCCTATCTGTGTGGCATGTGGAATCTCTGGGTCAAAAAGGAATAGCCCGAGGGTCGAGCCAAAACCTATGTGGCAGACTCTTCGTTATCAACCTCTCTTTAAGTTCTAAGAAAAGTTATTTATTTCTGCTGTGCCACTTAGGACTCTTAGATTAATTAGAATGTTAATCAAGAGGTTGGTAAAAAGTGAACAAAAATAACACAAGATATGCAATCATGACTGTGAATTGTGTTCCAAAATCTCCTGCCCACATTCTTAATTAACTTTACAAGTGGTACATCGAATTCCATAAAGAGACAAAATTGGTAAAAGAATAAAGGTTTATTTAGCATAATGTGCATACTGCTAACAATACAAAATAAAAGGTTCCATTCAAAATCTAGCTAAGGAACAAATCATATCTGACAACTCTTATACCTTCTACATAAAACCCAATGAAAATTCAATCTACCTAAATTACTCTACACATAACATATCTCTTGCACTTTAATCTATATCTTTACAATCTCAGTCAACTTTTACTCTATAGATCAAATCCTGTTTAAACATTCTTAAATACACATAATATTCAGATTCATACAGCGTCTGTCCTCATAGTTTTCTACAACAAACAAGTCCTTTCTCATGCACTCTCTCTTAACTGCTATCTCTGAGTCTCTTTTCATTAAAGTTGTACACAATATTGATTTCTGGATTCTCACACATATCAAATAATAAATTGTCTACTTATCTATATTCCTTTGTTGCTTTCTTTCCGATCATCGATGTCTGAACGTGATCATATCTTTGACTTCCATTATCATAGCACTTCGGACATGTACATTCCTAGATGTTCCAAGCGGCATAGCCTGCTGCAGTATCACGGGATTAGATTTCCTGTTGAAAGCCCGTCCGATCGCATGCCAGCGATGGACCTACACCCAGAGCTCCTAACGACCGCAAGGCAAACACAGGATACAAGAGAGAAGGGGAAGAAGTATAAAAGTTCTAACCCTTTTATACTTCCTCCCTAACGGCCATCATTATAACTTTGGCCGTTCACACGGCACATAGAATATGCCGTCACGTGTGCTCGACATCGTACTGTGCGATTGTCTCCCGCCACTTCTAAGCACATTCCGCAAGCACGAGACCACTTGGGGTAACTGTCTGCTTTGCCCCCGAACTTCGATCTTACGTTTACCAGGATTATGTTGGTCTGGTTCTTGCATGTATATTCACAATAAGGGTTAATTCACCCTAAAGATAATGATGACCTTAATTCAGTATTTTCAGTATTAAATTATACACATATTTGCACACTTTTCTTACATATTCCTTTCTTTTATACAAGTAAATAACATCTCATTACTTTACAATTCTTTCCTTTCTTTTCTTATTATTGTATTCAAAACTACTCATACCCAGATACCAAGCATATTTTAATGTTTCTTATTGGGTGTTCGCTCTGTTATACACTGATAAGATGAAACTTTAATATTCCAACTTATCAGGGTATAACACTGGATAAGATTAAAGAAGGTGGAAGCATTTCAATAAATGGAATGAGAATAAACTACTTCTGCTTTGCAGATGACATCGTCCTAATTGAAGAAGACGCAGCAAGGCTGGAACAGACATTGCAAACACTATACACAGAAGGAAAAAGATATGGACTAGATGTCAACTTTGAAAAAACTAAAACAATGATATTTGGACAACAGGAGTTACTGAACAGAGTTATGATAGACAGATTTCAACTGGAAAATGTGGAACATTTCACATATCTTGGATGCCACATGATGCATGACTTGGACTCCAAAAAAGAGATAAAAATTAGAATAGCCAGAGCAACAACTATATTAAAAGCCATGGACAAAATATGGAAGAGCCGAGCTATAAAGATGCAAACTAAACTGCACATTGTAGAAACCTGCATCTTCAGCAGCATGCTCTATGGATGTGAGGCCTTGGGTACTCCTGAGAGAATCTGAAAGGAGGATATTGGCATTTGAGAGGAAGTGCTATAGAAAGATCTTGAGAATAAGCTGGATACAGAAAGTGAACAATGAGGAAATCTACAGACAAATACAACCAAAAGAAAACCTGATCCAGAAAATAATCAAAAGGAAACTACATCTATTTGGCCATATATGTAGAATGAATGATGAGAGAAAATTAAAAACGTTGCGGTTTGGAATGATTGAAGGAAAGAACAAAAGAGGCAGACCAAACAGTGAATGGGGCGATGACATCGTCAAATGGTGTGGAAACTCTATACACAAACTGAGTCATCTTGCACAAAATAGAATGCAGTGGAAAAATCATATCAAGATGGCAGCAGAAACCTATGGACACTGGACCCATGGTTGTTGTTGTTGATGATGATAATATCGACACTGCTTCAGTTTTCAAATTTTATCTTAAAATTAGAATTGTTTCCTCTACTTACTTGTTTAGATATTAGAATACATAGATCCTAAGAAATATACACTGTTCAGATCCTTACTAAGATATGGTTACCACCTAAAAGGCTACTATTAATGAACAAGCAAAGAAAATATGAAACAACCCAAACTAGATTATTAAGACAAATACAGAGCAGTTATATGAGCAAAAAACTAACCAATAATTATATAAAATAGACTGAAGCAGAAGAAATAGAATGGAATAATATAAAAATAATGCTAAACATAGATGTCGGGAATAGAAATAGGATATAAAATTTCCAAGAATATAAATGTGAAAGGGAAGGGGGAGTGCTGTTAATGATTGCAGAGGAATTGTTCGACATAGTGAGGAAATTGATAGTGCACAGATTTTGAATCTGTGTGGTGTGAAGTTGAAATAAAAAGGTTAGTATATCTGATAGGATGCTGTTATAGGCCAGGGAATACAGAGAATACCGATTGTGAAATGTTTAGGCAAATTAGTTGGGTATGTAAAAAGGTGATCTGATGACTTTAATTACAGGAATATAGACTGGAAGGAGGAGATAGTGAATGAAAACAAGGAGAGCGAGTTTGTGGAATTTCTGAGAGAAGTATCTTAAGCAGCATGTGATTGAAGCAACTAAAGGCTTTAATGTTTTGGATTTGGTGATAACTTCACAAGATGTAGTTGTTAATGAGGTGTTGACTGGTTGGCGAGAGTGATCATGAGGTGCTTGTTTGGGAAGTGATGAAACAAGAAAAGGCTACTGGAAAACATGGATATATATGTGAGTGATCATAGTAAGCTCTATAGTCAGTTAACATAGTTTTTTAGTATGAGTTGAGCAGAACAGATGGTTGAGTCAGTTAGCATGAGTTGAGCAGAATAGATGGTTGAGTCAGTTAGCATGAGTTGAGCAGAAAAGATGGTGACAATGCATAGAAACTCACAAGACAGTATCAGACAAAAGCAATGTACAGTAGTATCTATCTCGCTAATCCGAACGAATAAAAACCGTGCTCGTTCGGATTAGTGAATTTTCGCCCAAGAGATAACAATAAGTAGCGTTTAAGACAAAAGTAATCTGATTCTAATGGTACATCAATTTAATTCTGGAAATAAATGAAGTAACTCAGAAAAAAAAGCTACTGTACTGTAATGTAAAACTTAAAAAGCAACTTAAGTTTATTTTAGTAAAAAATTTAGTTTGTATATATCTTTATTGTTGAGGATCTTGATTTAATAAAATTACATAGTTCAGTACATAACTTAATTTGCGTAAAAAATATCACTTTCTTCTATACAACGCACAAAACAAAGTTTCACAAAATAACACAAAAAAGTTTTTTTTTAAATTTCTCTGTAAAAAAAGTCACTGATTTTCTTTCGCTTCTTGGAAGCTAAACTTTTTTCGAATGCTTCTTCTCGGAGCTGCATTATCAATAAAACTTTGTGGAATGGCGTATCATTCTGATTAGCCCATTCTATAGACATATTAAAACTGTCAACTGCCTCTTCATGTTTAACTTTTTTTTCTTTGAATTCTTTATCGTCATCTAATTCATTCTGTAGCATCATATTTGTAATTTAAACATCTGATTTGATTTCGAATTCACTTTCGGTTCTACCTGTAATCCATTCCGTAACATCTGTTTGTGAAATTTGGATTTATATTTTTAGCCAAATTATGCACGTTTTGAATTTCTGCTTTTTTGTGTATCACCGTAGTTATCTTCGTAAATTCTAGAAGGCCACAGTTTTTCATGATACTCGAATTGCTTCAGGTTTAAGGAATCCCAAGCAACATCAATTGAGAATGCTACATCCTTCAAATTTATATTTTTTATTGATGTGGTAACGTCATAATTTTGGGAAATTACATTTAAAAGCAGGTCTTTACGATCTTTTAATTTAATGGATTGGATTATGTTCTGATCCATTGGTTGCAACAATAGAGTACAGTTTGGAGGCAAAATAATAGTACACAAAATAATAATATATAATAAATATAATAAAAATAATAAATAAAACTTTTTTTTTCTTTCAAACCGCAGTTCGGATTACTGGAGGGTTTGGACTAAAGAGATTCGGATTAGCGAGATACCACTGTATAACTGCATACTAAGGGTTAAGCGAGAAAATAGAATAGGAGTGAAATGGATAAACAGTGAAATCAAGCAAGCTGTGCTGGAAAAGAAAATACTATGGAGGATGTACAAGACAAATGGTGATGATCAGATCGATGAAGAGTATAAATGGCAGGCTGGAAAAGTGACGAACATCATAAAGAAAGAAAAGGTGCAGTATGAGAGGAGACTGGCTGGTCAGCCAGGGTCAGCAAGGGAATTTTTCTGCTATATGGCAAGCAAGAGAGAGAATAATTATGGCAGGTTGATGCTAGTGAATAGTCATGGAAGCAGAATAACAGCTGCAAAGGATATAGTGGAATTATTGAACAAGCACTTTATCAGCATATATCATACCGGTATATAAATGACGTGGTGCAATATATAGAAGGGAGGCAAGTATTAGGAGAATTGGAAGTGTAAGAATCCAAGGTGTATCAGGTGTTGATGGGGTGAGACGATCTTTTCTTCTAGGAATCTTCCAGGAATCTTACATAATGTGCACACCAGTTGGCTATGCCCTTGACCTGGTTATTTAATAAAGACTTGCAGTGGGTAGGATTCCCACTGCAAGTCTTTATTAAATATCAATTTCTAACCAATCTCTCCAATTCCTTGACCAGATGTGGTCAAGGAATTGGAGAGATTGGTTAGAAATTGAATACAGGATTGAGCTGATGGACATAGCATTCTTTATGATGGTCAGCATGGATTTGTAGGTCCTGTTTTAGCAATTTACTAGGATAACAAGTGTGTTAGATAAGGAAGAATCATATACAATGATATTCTTAGACTTTGCAAAAGCATCTGATAGATTACAACATAAGTTGGTGATGGAAGTTTTTCACTTGGTTATACTATAAATTAAAGATACCAAGAAATTATATATACTTGGTTTAATCCTATATCCAAGTGTAAGCAAACAAAGTTTGTGCGTGAAGTATTTTTAGGACTGGGGCAACTCGTATAAGAAGCTAATAACTTCACATCACTTGCCTTAGTATCCCATAATACAAAGCACATATCCTTACAGACATGTATAATGCTATGCATTATAGGAAAGGTCACTACCCAGACCAGTTTCGACCTTTATTGAGGTCTCTTCAGTGGGAATCAGATCCAGAGATGCAGAAGTCATATTTTTCTATACGAGTTGCCAAAAGGTGTCACACCTTATTACTAAATTACTCTGGATTGGTGATGTGAAGTCATTAGCTTCTTATATGAGTTGCCCCAGTCCTGAAAATATTTCAGGTGCAAACTTTGTTTGCTTACACTTGGATAAAGGGTTAAACCAAGTACAGGTATACCTCGATTAAGGAAGAGGATGCATTCCACGAAATTACTTTAAGCGAAACTTCTTTCTCAGAGGTAAAAATACTATAGCCATAATAGGGATACATTTGTACATAAAGAAAACAAAAGACTTTTTTTTTTGAAAAAAATAAACGATTTATTAAAAAAAAAAGTCAATATTACATACCAAACAAAGATAAAATCACATCTTAAAATACGAATCTAAAGTTGACTGTTTATGCTTTTTTTCTCTTCATTTAACAATTGCCTATATGGATTTATTGCATTCAATACTGATTGCTTAATAACACTTCTTCCTAAATCAGGATCATTTTCACTGAAAAAATTTATAACATTTTCAATGTCATTAAAGAACCTTTTTAAATCTTTGGTTGCTAACACTTTTTCGGTAGGAACTTCTTTCATTTTCTTCATTTTCTTTGGCTTCGTTGCTAACAAGTTTTTCTAAATCTTCCATTGAAAAACCATCATCTTCTGCATTTAATAAATTTCTTACATCCTCTTTGTCACATTTTTGATACCTATTGATTGAGCCATCTGGATAACTTCATTTCTAATCTCTTGAATGTTATTTTCTTCTTCTTCTAGTACAACTTCTGGCCATAATTTGAACCAAACTCCATTTAAGCATTTCTGAGTGACTTCTTTCCAAGAGTTCTTAATGTTTTCAATTGCATCCTTCATGGTGTAGTTTTTCCAAAAATTTTTAATTGACATTTGCCTCTTAATCTTCTAGTTCAATTAAATTGCTTAATGTACCATGCAGATAATAAGCTTTTAAATGTTGCTATTACTCCCTGATCCATCGGTTGAATCATGGAAGTTGTGTTTGATGGAAGAAAGACAACTTTGAGGAATGCATGTGTCTAACACACATTCCTGTCAAAGGAATGTTGTCCAACAACAAAATAGTTTTTTCTTCAAAATTATTTCTTTGGCAATACCGTTTCACTTCTGGACAAAAATGGTTAACAAACCAATCAGTAAATAACTCCTTGGTAATTCACGCATTTTTATTAGCTTTCCATATTACAGGTAAATTTTTTTTATGTTACCTTTTAAACGCTCGCGGATTTTCTGAATGGTAAACTGATAACAATTTTAATTTAAAATTATGTATTTGATCAGTCTTGATAGACTTCGTTTCTTAGGAAGGACCTCCCATGATGAATCTTTTGACTCCATGGAGGCCTGAATAATAATAATAATAATGAATTCTGGCCTGTATTTGAGATTTCTCAAACCAACGAGAAGCCACAAAATTTTCCGCAATTTCTTTAGTTTGTTTAGATTTCAGGTGATTAAACAAAAATGCTTTTTCTTGAATCACCATTTGAGTTAAGGGGATATGATGTTGTGATATGTCTCATTTATCCACAAACTTAACATTTTCTCCGCTTTTTCTAAAATTGGACTCCTTTAGCAAGTTAATTTTGCTGCTGTAACATCTGCACAATTCTGAGCAGACTGTTCTATTTTTTCTGATTGACTAAGTATGGTTGTTAAAGTTGACTGCACTAATCCTAAAGAATGTGCCACATCGGATTTTCTTTCACTCCTTTCAACACGTTGTACAATGTTTAATTTACTTTCTAAATTGGTAGAAAAACAAAATATCAATTAATATTCACAAAATCGACAATAATGCTATCAGAGAACATACGTCATTTATTGCAATGCATCGCACTGAAACACACCCTATAGTGTAAGCAACGACTAAATTAACGCGGATGACATGCAAAACTGATAAAACAGACACGCCCACAGCTTGGGAGTACATGTGAGTCACTGCAGTTCGCCAATCAGATGATTGCCAGGCATTGATCTTAAAATTTTAATATTTTTATGGAAAATGGGGCTTAAAATTGCAGACTTCGTTATATCGAGGCTTCGTTACCAGAGGTAATGTTAACTGAGGTATACCTGTATATAATTTCTTTGTATCTTTAATTTATGATAAGTTGGTGTACAACTTATAACAACTTATAATAAGTGTACAAATTTATAATAAGTTGGTGTACAGATGATGAAAATAGATAGTACATTGATTAGGTGGATCAGAGATTGGCTGTGAATGATACCCGCAAGTTGTGTATGATGGAGCAGTGTCTGAAAAAAGCAGGGTAACCAGTGGCATGCCCAGGGTTCTCTTCTTGGACCCCCTGCTGTTTAGCTTGTTTGTAAATGATATATCATGTGAACTGACTGGGGATCTTCAGTTGTTTGCTGATGATGCAAAGTTGGGGAGAATTATAAGTAGCACTGCTGATGTAAATTCTCATCGGGAAGATTTGAATAGACTTTTAGTAGTGGGGTTGCAGTTTTAATATTAGTAAATGCAAGGTGTTGCATTTTGGAGTCCAGAAATATAAGGATGTGTATTTAAATAAAGTATAATACCAGAATAAACTCATTTAACATGTTCATTGCCAAGCTGAAAATTGGAATTTCGTGGCCAAATTTTTTTTTACTTGATAGCGACGTCCACGCGATAACGCATGATCAGTTGTTTGGTGAGAACTCGCATCACGATATCGTGTGATTGGCAATGAACATGTTAAAATATTATTTTATTGGTATAAGTTTCGCTAGAGTATCAAAGGCATATTTTTATTTCATTTTATTTATTTTTATTGTGCGTGTGTGTGTATATTTTTAATAAGTTAGGAAATTTAATGACCTGTTTTAGTTATCTAACACTAGCTACTCGGGTGGTGTTTTTTGGAATTGTCAGTTATTATTCGAATAGCTTTGTACAAAAGATGCCTTTGATACTTAGGCAAAAATTATACTAATGAAATATTTTACACGAGTTTATTTGGTATTATACTTTATTTAAATATGCCTTCTAATGTTATTTTCTTATTGAAACACATAAGGATGTGTACTATATTGAACAGTGTCATATTGTAAGAAAATAGAAAGAGTGAAGTTTAGAGGGCATATTGCTAGTGCTGCTATGATTAGAAGTACTCTAACATGTAGGGATAAGGAAGTGGTTGTTCAAAATGCATAAAGCACTGGTCAGACTCCACTTGGACTATTCTGCTCAAATCTTGTCACCTGGTTTACATTGTGATGTGGAGACAATTGTGAGTGTCCAGAGGCCAATGACAATATCAGCACTTTGGGACTGCTAGCTATGGAGAGAGGTTTAAAAATTATGGATTACAGAGTTTGGTGGATAGGAGGAAAAAGAGATGATATAATAGAGACATTTAAGTTAGTGAGGATTTTATCAGATTAATCCAGATGAGGTTATAAAAAGAGTAGAAGGCAAGAGGAGAAAAACTAGAAATCATCCCTGGAAGTCATGTAAGGGTATGGTGAAGTGAGGAGTAGATTTTTTTACATGGAGAACTATCAAGTGAATGGAATGCATTACGTGAATGTGTTGTTAATGCAAGGACGTTAAGGATTTTGAGATGCAGTATGATAAATATGTTGTCAGTTGAATGAACCTACCATGATTAGTCTGCAGACTCCATGGAGGGCGCAATTATAATAATAATAATAATGAGTCTAGGAAAGACTCAAAAAAATTATTAAAATAAAATAAAAAATGGAATGATGAAATTAAAAATCAGAATAAAGATTTTAATGTATAACAGGAATGCAAAGAAGAGTACATATCAATACTTGAGATATAAAAAGCTGTCATAAACTTGAAATGTGAAAAGGGAACATTATACAGAGCAAAACAGTCTATATTTAAGTCACCAGTCAGGCAGCTGGAGTAGATGATATTTGATCAGAAATGCTTATGAAGAAGTTTTATACCTTCATAAGCATTAGCAAAGCAGAATAGAATTAGCAAAGCTGCACAATTCAGAGGGCATGGTCAGAAGGTCAAATTCTCAACGATTGGAGTAGAGTCGAGTTTATGCAGATATACTTGAAAAGAGGTTGGGAAAGATTATGGAAGAGAAACTTGAAGAACAAGCTGGGTTCAGGTCAAATAGAGGTTGACAAGATCAGATTTTCACTTAAAGACAAAAGTTAAGAAATTGTGAGAGTATGACAAGGATCTGTGCTAAGTTCTGTACATCTGGAAAAGGCATACGACATGGTGCCCAAAGGAAAGCTTTTCAAAACATCACAATTATATGAGGGTGAATAACATTATACAGAGCAATATATAGTCTATATTTAAGTTATCAGTCAGAATTGAAGGAAATAAAAGAAGATGGTTTGATGTAAAATCAGAGTTAAGACAAGAGGATGCACATTATCTCCAATCCTATTCATCATCTATACAGATCACATTATGAAAAAAAGTGGCATCAAGACAGATATTAGAATTGGAGACGTCAAAGTTAGCCTCTTTGCTTTATGCAGATGATATTGTACTCCTAAACACATCTAGTGCAAGTCACCAAGATTCACTAACTAAACTGAATAGCAGCTGATAATAGATTTGGCATTTGAAAATAGATTTGGCATGAAAATCATCAATAAAAATACAAAAACTATGAAAATAGGCAGGAGCATAGAAAACTTCAGCTGCACTCTGAATGGCAATCCTATAGAACAAGTAAAAGATTTTAGCTATTTAGGCACAGTTATTAGTTTAGATGGCTGGTTAAATCTGGATATAGACAACAGAATTAGCAAAGCTGGTATGGTGGAGAGCCAGTTGAATAAATTTATATGGAGACAGAGAAATTAGCCAAAACACCAAACTAGCAGTATACAAGACAATGCTCAAACCAGTTTTAAGTTACGGATCTGAGAGATGGGTTAGAAATAAAGCATTTGATCAAAGAATAGAGACCAAAGATATGAGGGTTCTGAGAAAAATTACGAGAGTGACCCGATGGCATCAATGGCAGAATCATATTAAAAATGAAGATATTAGAATAGAAAGGAACCTGACATTACTAGCAGTCATGAATGTGTTAGCAGAGTTAATCTAAGGTGGTATAGCTACTTAAATAGAATGGGTTAAGAAAGATTAGCAAAAGAGGCATTTGATACAAGATGGAATTAAACAGACCCAGAGGAACTGTCTGGGTGGACTGATTCAATCAGTAGTGCTTTAGAAGCACGTAATGTTAGATATGACAATATTGGAGGTCTTTCATGTAATATACCAATTTGGGGGAAAACTGCTGATATGAGATTAATAATAATGTAAACTTATTCATGTAGTGCTGTCACAGTAACCTGAACACTCTTGGGGATACATATCAGCAAATTAATTATGTATCACACGGTTAGATATTAAAATATGAAAGAATACCAAAGAGCTATATTAGTGAGGGGGCTAATAGTGAAGACTATTATGGAACAGATTTGTTTCCTGTTAATTACAGGATGATATATATGAAACAATACCAATTGTGGGCTGATAATTCTGAATAAAAATGAAAGAAAGACTAGCAATGAAATAATGGAAAGGATAAAATTACAATAATAGAAGAATTAGAAATTAGTTTAACAAGGAAAAAAAAAAAAGAAAAAAAAGGTCCAATGTTAAAAAATAAGTCAGAGAAGCTAGATCATGATGATTTTAAAGCAATAGATGGCTGGATGTGTTGATGAAAATGACATGATATATAAATTAAATGTTTAAATATAAAATATTTTCTAATGTGTTGTGTATTTTGTTTTAATACAATTACATTGAAAGACAACAGTTCTCTATTGATGAGGAGGAAAATTTAAATATATACATATTTTGTTATTGTAATTTGAATAAATGATTTGTTGCTCAGTCTTTTTAACTATTAAGATGAAAACTCACGTAACTTGGTCAGCTAAGTGGCTGATCCAGTTACACTGAGACAAAATGTTCCAACCCCAATGAGTATATATTAACCAAAATCTATATGTATATAACTCTGAACTATCACCTTGGAGAGAAGAACCAAGGAGTCAGACATGGAAGTCTCCAATCTACTACTATTTAACATATATTTAAATGAAATAAAATGAAATAGAAAAAAAAAGGGGGGGGGCATTAAATGATTCATAATCACATTAAAGGAATCCTTTAATTTTCAGAATAATAATATTTTAGTTTTTCTGATAATATCAGAAAAACCAAAAACAAGCAAAGATTAATAGCAGTCAAAATGAAATAACAGCAACAGAGAAAATAAAGAAATATAAACACAGTTGGATGGGCCACATTAAAATAATGCAAATACCATTCAAAAAAAGTACTACATTTAGAACCTGATGTAAGTGTAGTACTTAAATGTCAGGAAAAGGCTACGTCATCACACTGAAGAAACTTGCCGAGTTCAGAACAAGCCATAATTGGCCTAAATCCTTCAAGTGCATTATGAATTGATTGTTATGCCTTGTGCTTTTTTTTGGACAAGTCATTTTGTGCTCTGAATATGATTGTTAAATTAGCAAAATATCAACAGCATAAGACATTCACAATTTGATTTGTTCTTGCATGGAATTGTCACTTAATTTCATACAAATGATAGACTGAAGCATTAGATAACAAAGTTGTCTGCTACCTGATATTAACCTATTTAAAAAAATTCAAGTGTAATTTTAGGTGTGTGTGTGTGTGTGTGTGTGTGTGTTTCTTTCACCAATAATATAAATTAATCCTTTATTCAAGTGTAAGTACACAAAGTTTGTACACGTAGTAACTTCACGACTGGCAAACTCATATATAGAAGATAATGACTTCACATCATAATGCAAAGCACATATCCTTACAGATATGTATAATACTATGCATTATGGGAAGGGTCACTATCCAGACTGGTTTTGACTTTTATTGAAGTCTCATCAGTGGGAGCCAGACCCACAAGTGATATCAAAGTTGAAGCAATGCAAAAGTCATATTTCGATATACAAGTAGCCAAAAGGTGTCACAACTTATTACTAAAATACTCTGGGTTAGAAATAGACGTTGAAAGTTTTTCCCACTTTAAATTTTTTCCCAATTAAAGATGCCAAGAAATTATGTTCTTGATTTAATCCTTTATCCAAATGTAAGCAAACAGTCATGAAGTAACTTCATAACTGGGCAACTTATATATAGAGACTAATGACTTAATTCACTGCGACTTCACACACAGGAAGTGATGTGAAGTCATTAACAAGCTTTGTTTGCTTACATTTGGATAAATGATTAACATCCCCATTGGCCAAGGTGGATGAAATAGTGAGACCAAATTGCACTTCTTATCCATGTTATTCAATAGATGTTACAGAATCATATTCAGATTTAGCTGGAAGTCTATAAATGTCATGGCCAGTTGGTGAGTTTAAACCAAGAACATAATTTCTTGGCATCTTTAATTTATATTATAACCAAGTGGAAAAACTTTCAACATCTATCTCTAATCCAGGGTATTTTAGTAATAAGGTGTGACATCTTTTGGCTACTTGTATATGGAAATATGACTTCTGCATTACTTCAACACTGGTATCATTGACAGAGGGAAAAAAGATTTCAGATATAGAAAAAGACTAGACCCTTGGAGGGTAATGGATGGCAATGCTGTAGCCAACGAAGTTCTAACTGAGGCTCGGCTATATTGCTGTTACCCTCTTGCCATGATCAGAGCTTTAATAGCTCAATAACACCTTATCCCTACACTGTCCTCTACAGATAACGGGGAAGATGAAAAGCATTCTTGCTTCGCCCCTTTAAGCCAGTCCTTATAAGGACTATAAGGACTGGTATCATTTGTGGGCTCTGGCTCCCACTCAAGAGACCTCAAAGGTCCAAACCAGTCTGGACAGTGACCCTTCCCATAATGCATAGCATTATACATGTCTGTAAGGATACGTGCTTTGCATTATGGGATACTGAGGCATGTCATTGGCCTCTACATACAAGTTGCCCAGTCGTGAAGTTACTTCACGACTGGGCAACTTTGTTTGCTTACACTTGGATAAAGGATTAAACATCAAGAATATAATTTCTTGGCATCTTTAATTTATATTATAACCAAGTGGAAAAACTCTCAACTTCACCAATAATAATTTATCTGTCATCCATTGATGATTTCTAATCTAGTAGTAATACTAATAAATTATACTCACACTGAACCACCAAAAACACCAGAATGGAGATCTTTAGAGGCACATTCCACTTCAATAAAAAAGTAACATATTCCCCTAAAAGAAAAAATTATATAAGCAGAAAATAACTAATGAAGGTCCAAATTAGTACTGTGAATTTTGAAATAAATCATTATATAGCATTCACTACAAATATAATTAGAGTTATCCCATAAGACTTGATCATTTATGAAATGAGTAAAACAAAGCATCTTTACCTGAGTGGTGAGTTCAGTTGATGATGTACATTAAAGTGAAAAAAAGTTGTTTTGAATAAAGGTAGAAGAGAAAAAGCATAAGTTTTTTTTCACTCAGTTGTCAGTATCTTGTGCTCATGACTTAATTGTAATTGACACAAGATTTGATCAGATCCAAGACAAGTTTTTACCATCCTTTCTTTCAAAAATTTTAAATTTTACTTATCCTTTAATTAAAAACCTTTTTACCATCCTTTACTTTCAAAAATTTTAAATTTTACTTATCCTTTAATTAAAAACCTCGTTTAATTTTAACTTTTTAACCTAGTTACAATAAAGGATTGCTCCATTGCCAAAAATAGCTTAATTTCTCTTTCCAACTTTAAATAATTTTAGGAATATTATGACTTTTCAGAAATTTTCCAGCATTAATATAGGATAAGTTTTATTTTTTATTTTTTAATAGCCATACATAAGTAGTTTATTAGTAGTTCATACATGAGTAGTTAGTACCACAGGTGAGCAGAATGCCAAGGACAAAGATGAAATAAAACATTTGTGGTTTCAATACTAATTTAAACAACGTGCACGACCATTTACTGATTAATACTGAACTGAACTACACTAGCAAGATCAACCTCTACTGTCCATTTTAACTTTCTTAACTACACTCTGCACATATCCCTGCACTATGAGTGAGGGGGTAAGGAGATCTGTGCATTTGTGAAGTCTAACATTAAATGCTAAAGAATGACAAATGTTGATCCTCTATTTATGATATATTGTGGTATAAAATTCCTCGTCCCATTCAGTTACCCATTTGTCACTCTTCAAATTCTCATGACTAACATGTTTTTCCCTATCTGTCTAGGAAGCTTGATCATCTACAGTCCAAATACCCAAACATTCACAACATAGAATACCATTAATCAAGCTGGCAGAGATGCTGAGATATTCTGTCAGTAACAATCTTTCACAAACTATCCAGCAGAACACTTGATAATGCTCTCCACAACACCCTTGATCACATCTTAACCAGTAGTCTTAAGATACAGACTTATCCAAGTCTTCTTTTGCATTTCAGATCTAGATACTACTCCAACCAAATAAGTGATTCTTACTGGAATGAAAGCCTTCATCCCCAATTTCACCCACAAGCCCAGATGACTATCCAAACTCTAATTTTTCAACAAGTGTACTAAAGCAGCAGAACAAAAGAATTCTGCATACTAAAAATTATTGGAAACCAAAACTCCAGCATCCTGTTCGGCCTACAAGACAACATACAATGCAAAAAGACCATCAACCAATCTAAATCTGAGTAGAAAGAACCAAGTACAAAAAAACTTTCCTCCTGCACAAATGGCAGTCAAGCCTTCTGGTCCCTTGCTAAGGCCATTGGGTGCATTTGCCATGCCCCCCACTTATATCCATATGGTACCATTGTAACATCCAAAGACAAGACTGACCTGGTATCATTCGTTTCTTTCAAATCAGGCATTCAATGCTCAAGGCAAAGTACCTCCCAATTACCAAGAACTGCTCTCACCAATTGCCTCTTCATCTTTTGTCAAAAAAAAAACCAGAACTCTTTAAAAGCTTGAATACCAACAAGTCTTCTGGTACTGATATCCTGCAATGGTGGTTAAAACTTGCATCCTAAGCACTCACATCCTGCACCATTTTTGAAATCATGCATATTCATCTGGCATCCATCCCCCTCAGCATGGAAACAAGCCTATATCCAGCCAATCCCATAGAAAGGAGATAAAAGCTAGCTATCCAACTACTGTCCCATTGCACACTCTCCTCAGTTCCACTGAAAATAATGGAGAAAGTTATAAATCAACTCCTTCACTAACTAGAAGCCCACCAGTTAATTAGTGACCACCAATGTGGATTTTACCAATTCTCATTCCACAGCATATCTTGCCAACATCACTCATCTATGGACCTTAACTATGGAACAGTACAGTGAAGTCCATAACCAATGTGGACACTCTGCCTCCAACAGAGCAGAGCGATTATGTGGTCTTGTTCTGGGAAGTTGCCAAACATGTGGAATTCTTTGTCAAGAAGGAGTTTATATTCAACTATAAGACTGGTGATTATGAGAAACAAGTCATCTTGGAACAGTGTCATGCAAGAAGCAACAAGGAAAGAATGTCAGTAATACATGGCAAATGGTCAGAGAATGCTTCAGTAGCAGCAGTATCAAACTACATAATGAAAGTCAGGGGGATAAACCAAGTTGGAATTAAGTGGATGAATATTGTTGGATTCTGAATATATAGAGATTTAAGTAATTATTTGCTTCAGAATCCAACATGACCTTCCATTACAAAGGCTAGACTTGTAATTAATAATTAATGTAAATCACTTGTTTATAATTTAATATTCATATAACTACCTTTAACTTTATTTGATATTTAATTATTTAATCAAGGATATATGTATTAATAGTAATAAAAACTCTGTATTAAAATATTAAGTTTATTTTATTTTTTGCTATATTACTATAAGAATTTGTATTTGATATTTTAACTGCGCATTAATTGAAATGTAAATATCCTTTATTTGTTCCTACTTGTAGAGGTTTAGCGTTATGCAATACCTCAATTTTATTATGTTTTGTTTTGTTGTCATGGAAACGTATGTTAGATAGCTTGCACGAGTTTGGAACAGAGTGTGTGGGAGAATGTTGAAAGTTTACTAAGAAGGATTTGAGTTAAAGAGAGCACAAGAACAATTTAGGCGGGAAGAGGGGATATAAAAAGGAAGAACGCTGAAAATATAGGGAGAGAGGATTGAGACTGGCATTTGGTTGGAATCAGAGAAGGAATCAAAAAGGAAATTGATTCAGTAAATCAGAGTGCGATAATAGCGAGTCGGCGAGTCACTCACGCAGCTAATTAAAGTCTACTAGTCGAGAAGCGGTTAGCTTATAAGTTTCGGAATAACAAATAAAGCTATGGAAGATAGCTAAGTGACTACTGATAGACTAGTGATACTTGAGTTGAGATTTAATTTCAGGGCCGACCTTTCAAGGACACATGGAAACTTGAAGCATAGCACGGAGTAACTAGAGAATAAGTAGAGGCTGTAAAGTTGAAGTTTAAGGATAGCTGTTTAGAATTATAGTGCCTAAAGGATTAATTGAATGCCAGAGGAATGGACAACTGTGCATATAAAACTTCAAGTTAAGGAATTATTGTGTGTTACCTCAGTACAAGAGTTGTTAGTAAAACACTGAATTAGTTAAGTGATGTCAAATGTAGTACAAGCGTTTTGATCTGTGCAAGAACGTTTGATTATGTGTATTGTAACCATTAATTAATTCAGTTATTGCTTAGAAGATTTATTTTAATGAGTGCCGTTTATTGTTTAAAGTGTTTACAGTTATAAAAAGTGTTTGCGTATAAGGAGATGAAGAAAGAAGATTATCGGTAAGAATATTCCAACCATTAATATTCCTATACAGAGATATGTGTGAGTTTCATCCTAGAATTTCCTTATATTAACAGTAACTATTGCGGAGATTAGCTGAAGTGTAGATTTAAAAGTGTTTGCTTGTGAAGAGGTGTTACTGCAATTTTATTGTATTTGGAACTTAAGGAACTGTGAGAAGACTGTATTACAGATAACAGATTTACCATTGTCTGAGTTTGTATGACTGTATTATCAGAAAGGCTGAAGTGTTTATAATAACTTATTTAGTGATTTGATCTTAAGTGTAAAATTTGTGATTCTAAAATTAAATGTTTGTTTTGTTAATCTAAAGTTGTATTTTGCCTGAATCTCTTTTACTGCACCATTCATAAAATATTCGAACCAAAGCGGGTGAATTAAGTAAGTTAAATATACTCGGCCAGTATATATTAATAACAACATATAAAGGAGAAATAGTTGAGAGTTGGTTTTTCTTCAGTTCTTGAACTAATTCAAATATAGAGTGGCGCAGTCAATAAATATAAATTTTCTCTATATATGAATTAGAAATCAACTTGCAACCTATCACCTAGTTAAGAACATCGTAATAACTGAATATCAGATCCAAAGTATAGGTTAAGACGAAGTAGGATCCAACAATAGGAACATAAAGATCTCAAAAAAAAAAAAAAAAAAGGCTTTGTAAAGGGTAGCTCCTGTCTTAGTAACTTATTCATATTTTATAATAAAGTGACAGCAGAATTACATAAAGGTAAAGGCTACACCATGATACTGCTCAACTTTGCCAGGACAGAATGCCACATGGAAAACTATTACAAAACTGGAACAAATGGGAATGGATATCATGCTAATAGAATGAATAGGGGTGGCTAATGGACAGACACCACAGAGTAGTATATGGTGGAGTAGAATATAGAAGAATAATTGTGACTAGTGGAGTACCTCAGGATTTGGTACTAGGGTCACTGCTCTTTAATTTCTATATCTATGACAAGGAGAATTTAAGAGGAAATATTCAGTCGTTTGCTGATGATGATGATGCAAAACAGGGGAGAGCAATAGCTGATAAATGTGATGTATTATCCTGCAGGATGATTTAAATAAATTGGCATTGTGCACAAAGGATAATGATTGTCAATTTAATGTTGCAAAATGTAAGGTTATGCACTTCAGGTTGAAAAGGTTGCATATGGTGTATCATATTGATGGTCTTGATTTGCAGGAAATTGATGAGGCTAGGGACTTCGGGATAATGGTAGACAAAGAGTTGAAGTTTACAGGGCATATTGCAAAAGTTGGATAAAATATCTCAAAGAATTGCAGGTAACCCTCTTATAACGCAGTACTTATACAACGCGGTTTCGATATAACACGGACTACAAATTGTAACCCTTGTTCAACGTGGTACTTATACAATGCAGTTTTCATAAAAACACAGTCTATAAATTATAGTAACCCCTTATCTTTTCACATAATTATCACCATGCGACTTGAAAATCAAATTTTATCTTCGTTAAATTTGTGTCTGCCAGTATCCCACATGTAGTTATAAGTAGCGAATTTATGTTACTGGAAATATGTTTTAGCATGCATGTACGTCAGTTGTTCACCATATAAAGTGTTTATTATTAAAATTTTTGTCTTCAAAAACGAAGAGTTTTCTGCCAGAAAAATACATTAAAAATCAGAAGTGTGTTAATCTCAAGCTGAGCACTTTATTATCTGGTGAGTTTCATAATTAATATATAATGCTTTTTTTATGTAAAAAATTTATTTTTATAGTAATGGCCACAAACTGCAAGGAAAGGGAAAAACTAACATTGAAAAGAAAATTCACCTCTCTCGAAGAAAAATTTTAAATCGTGGATTGGTTGAAAAATGGAGAAAAACAAGGAGTTGTTGCAAGGACTTTGAAATTAAATGAATCAATAATTCAAATAATCAAACAAAATGAACATGAAATCTGAGAAAGTGTTATTACTGGGTCAACAAAAAGTGCAAAGCACGTTACTCATGTATGCGATATTCTAATACGAAAAATGGAGAAATCTCTAGTGATATGAATAGAAGATTGCACTCGAAAGAAAATTCCTTTGGAGTGAAATCTTATTAAACAAAAAGCTCTCAAAGTTTATAAACACTTATAGTGCAGACCAGGTGTTCAATGATGGATGAATCCAGGTCATATTAGGGGGGAATGCAAAAACCCACCAATATTTCGAAAAATGAAAGATCAGCTTCTGGAGTCAAAGTTTCCAAAGATAGAATTACTCTACTATTCTGTAGAAATGCATCAGGTGATTACATGACAAACCAATGTTTATTAACTGATCCTCATATCATAGTGCTATGAAAGATTAAAATATGCACTTTATTTTATTTCGCCTAAAACATTTATGCATTATGTGCGATAAAGTTTACGTACAATTTGCAATTTTTATAATTTTATACTATATATTTATTTCATAATTTATCATCATCAAATTCCTGCCATGTACCCTCAAGGGGTGTACAGGATATGGTAGTACTACAGGAAAAATTTACATCATTACTAACTTCCTATCCACAGTTATCCACCAAACAAGTCTGTTAGTTGTCAAGACTACAACATCATCAGAACCTATATTTCTATCATTTAAGGCACTTTGCACAGTGTCAATCCACCTATATCTTGGTCATCCTCTGGGTCATTTTCCTGCAAATCAGGCAGAGAACACTTGTTTTGCTAATCTTCCTTGCCCATTCTATTTAAGTGACCATACCACCTGAGATTAGCTCTGATAACACATTCCTGGATGCTGACAATGTCAAGTTCTTTCCTAATCGCTTTGTTTTTAATATGCTATTGCCATTGATGCCATCTGTTCACACCTCTAATCTTTCTCAGAACTCTCATATCTGCGGTCTCTAGTCTTTGGTCAAGTATTTTACTTCGGACACAGCTCTCAGATCCATAAGTTAAAACTGGTTTCAACACTGTCTTGTATACAGCTAATTCAGTGTTCAGACTAATTTCTCTCTTATTCCATATGAATTTATTAATCGAATTCCTACAATACCAGCTTTGATGATTCTGTTGTCTATTTCCATATTTAATTTACCATCTTCACTAAAAATCGTGCCTAAGTAGCTGAAATGTTTTACTTGTTCCACAGGTTCCCATTCAATACACAGTTGACATGTTCAACGATTCTACCTATTTTTATTGTCTTTGTCTTTTTATTGCTGACCTTCATACCATATCTATTACAACAGTTATTCGATTTAGTCAGGAAATCTTGCGGACTTGTAGCGGATTCATTTAGAAGTATAACATCATTCGCATAAAGCAAAGAGCTGACATTAACAATTCCAATTTTGATATCATGTTTAATACCACTTTCCTTCATAATGTGATCCATATAGATAATGAATAACAGAAGGGATAATGTACATCCTTGTTTCACACCAAATTTAATATTAAACTATCTTCCTGTACTTCCTTCAATTCTAACTGCTGACTTACAACTCAAATAAAGAGTAAGTATTGCTTGATATAATGCCCCATTGACAGCATATAACTGTAGCATATTGAATAGCTTCTCTCTTGGCACCTTGTCATATGCCTTTTCCAGATCGACAAAACTTAAATATAGATCTTTGTTATATTCCCATGCTTTCGCAACTATTTGTCGTAAAGTGAAGATCTGATCCTGACAACCGCTATTTGGCCTGAATCCAGCTTGTTCTTCACCAACCTTTTCTTCCACAATTCTCAACCGTTTCTCAAGTATACTTGCATAAATATAGCCAGGAACACTCAGTAGAGAAATACCTCTGTTATTCTCACATTCAGTTTTATTTCCCTTTTTATATATGGGTACTATGAGAGCTCTACTCCAACCATCGGGAATTCGTCCCTCAGAAAGATCTATACAGTGGTTGCACTGCATACATCTTTCTGATCTATGCAATGCAACAACTAAGACTTTTATACCACCATACTTCAGCATTTCTGGTCGAATATCATCTACTCCTGCTGCCTTTCCACATTTCAAGCCTTTGATGGCTTTTTCTACTTCAAGTATAGATATCTATTCCAGACTGTATGCCTGTTTAATGTTTTTTACCACTGTACTATCACTGCTTGTTTCATTTAGCAAATTTTCAAAGTAATTGCTCCATATTTCAAGGATATCTTTTTCTCCCGTTTTCATGTCGCCTTTATCATCTCTAACTCCATTTACAGCACTCTTTCCTCCATTTCTAAGCTTCTTCAACAACCACCAGAATATCTTACCACCTTCTTGATATTTATTTTCTATGTTCATGCCAAATCCTCAAATGACTTTTGTTTAGCTATCTTACATTTGTCTCTGTATTCTCTAAGGGCACAAACTGACTTATTTGCCAGACACTTTTGATATGCTTTCTTCTTTTCCTTCACTGCCTCTAATTTCCTGTGTCCACCATGGAGTTTTGATTTTTCTATCCTGCAGACAACCTCACCACATGCCATTCTGGCTGAATAAATCAGTGTTTTCTTCAAGGCTTGCCACTGAATCTCCAAGGTTTGGTTGTTGTTCTCAAACTCTTTCATTTTCTCTTCAATAATCTTTGTGTATTTTAGTTGAGAACTGCTCAACTTTTATTAACTTTAAAACTTTCTTGCATGTTCTTCTTTTCAATATGAAATTAAATTTTATCCTGCTCAAGACTAAATAGTGATCACTTCCAATTTCAAATCCTCTGCACACTTCGGTGTCCTGCACCAGGGAGAAAACATCACTATCAACAATAACATAGTCAATGAGATTTTTCTTATTCCTTGCCTCTTCTCTCCATGTGAATGTGTGCACATTTTTATGTTGGAACATGGTGTTAGTATTGTTATTATTCCTGACACCTCCAAGGAGTCCGAAGACTCATCGCAGGAGAACACCTACAACTGTCTCAACCACTACACCGAACCTGTACTACGAATCATCTCCATCAACGCCATCTACCGCCCACCTCCACCACCACTATAACTAGTATACTATGTCTGTAAGTTGCATGTGTTCTGAATGGCTGAATTGTCTGTATGTGAGATGAAAAACCCTGCTACCTCCGTATGAGATCGCCTAACTCACCTTTGATTGAAAATTGTGCAGATAAAGATTCCTCCCGTCACGACGAGAACTTAGGCCTATTCCAATCGAAGGGCACAATGTACCTAAAGCTTAGTAACAACCAGTCCATGTCCTGAGCAGAAATCCAACAGATATTTGCCATTATTATTAGCTTTGCTCTCTTCCCAAAATTTTCACAAAATATTTTTGTATGTCTGACAATCGCTTCCTACTCTGCTATTTAGATCCCCAACAAGCACCAAATTTTCCTTTTTCATTGTGTCAGTTGCTTTCTCTACAACTGTCTCAACTGTCGGTGTTAGTGATTGAGAAACCACTAACACCGAACCTGTACTACGAATCATCTCCATCAACGCCATCTACCGCCCACCTCTATAGGCATAAATAAGTCTCGTTGTCCAGTTCCCCATTCTCATATTTGCCCACTCTATTTGAGACTGCCTGCCATTCAAGAAGATTAGCCTCATATTTAGTGTTGAATACTATGGCTACTCTTTGTTTTCCTTGATTGTTATTGCCTGAATATAACATTTTGTATTTATTGCTCAGAAAGATCTCACCAGTTGTTGTCGGTTTTGTTTCAGTCACCCCTATTATGTCGATCTTGTACTTATCTAATTCCTCAGCTAGCTCCATTTCTTTGCCATTCAGCCTTCTTATGTTGATAGTACCGATCTTTAACTCTGGTGATGTTGAGTTGGGGTGTGTTTTCAGATTTGTTCCAGTATCTGACTTTTCGCTGTTCACCCTAGTTCCCTGGCGAAAACAACAGGGACCTGGTTTAACTGGACGACGCCCCAGCCAGCATGAAATTTTGTCATGTTGTACCATCATTTTCTATTTTGGTTTAAGCCAATAAGAATACAATTTGGTCGGCTAAATCCCAAATTGTCAGCCCATCCTCATTCGTTCAGTATCCAGGTAGATATCCAACAGAGTGCACCACAAGAAGGTGAGGATTGGATATTAGGTCAGAAGCCCTGGTCGGTTCTCCGCATTCCTTTAAAGGTTATGTGGAGGTCTCCTCTCAGTTATATAGCTTTGACCCTTAAGCAAACTTACATGAATTACCTGAATTAAATAAAAAATATATTTTTGTGGATATGTCATTGTTGTTTATAAAATTTAAAAAAAAAAAAAAAAAAAGACTATTTTGAAACATAACGCTACTTTTTCTATGTGATCTGAGTCTTGCATAACGCAATTTATATAACGCAGCATTTCTGTGTAACCTAACATCCGCGTTATATGAGGGTTACCTGTACTTGAATTTTCTAAAACACACTAACAAGTAAAGATAAAGGAAGTTATTATCCCTCTTTATAAGGCTATGATTTGGCTATATCTTGATTACTTCACACAGATTTGATCACATGGGTTTCTTGGGGAGGATGTGGTCGAGAGGGTTCAGAGATGAGTGACCAAGATGGCAACAAGTCTGTGGAATACTCTCTACCAAGATAGGCTGAAGGTTGGTGGTTTACAAAGTTTAGTTGATAGGTGGAAAAGAGAGAAACTTAAGATATTAAAGGGATTATTTAAATTAAAGGGATATTAAATCCCACATTGTTTTAAAACTGAATAAGAAACTCAAAGATTGGAATCAGAGAGTTTCTTGCCAAATATAGTAAACTAGTCGATTGGTAGAGCCTCTGCTACTAATGGCTCAGTTAAGTAAGTTTGAGCGCGGTTAGTAGTTGGAAGGGGACCAATCGTTCGATGCTGTCGGCACACTCTCCCTCGATGAGTCTTTGGACTCCCTGGAGGTGTCAAAATAATAATAATAATAAAGTATCGGCGACCACTAGCGTGAGCTAATGCAAGTGACCCTAGTACGTAGTACAATACCGGAGAACTCGCAGCAAAAACGGTAAAGTTCTGATCGCTATTCTTAGGTATTTTCCATAATGTAAAAACACATTTCCTAGGAAATGTATGCTGTTATTACATTATGGTGGGAGGTCACTACCCAGACCGGTTTCAGCCTTTTTTGAGGCTTCATCAGTGAGTAGCTAGACCAAATTAATACCAAAGTGTATAGCGAAAAGAACTTATACACTCTGCTATACGAGTTTCCAAACAGGTGCAACCATTAAGTTACTTAAATATAAAGAGCTAATAAGCTTCATTTCGGTGATATAAACATTATTTAAATTAAGGGGATATGAAATCCTACATTGTTTTAAAACAGAATAAGAAACTCAAAGATTGGAATCAGAGAGTTTCTTGCCGAATATAGTAAACTATAAAGTATCGGCGACCACTAGCGTGAGCTAATGCAAGTGACCCTAGTACATAGCATAATAACAGAGAACTTGTAGCAAAGACGGTAAAGTTCTGATCGCTATTCATAGGTATTTTCCATAATGTAAAAACACATTTCCTAGGAAATGTATGCTGTTAAATAAGTTCTTTTCGTTATACACTTTGGTATTAATTTGGTCTAGCTACTCACTGATGAAGCCTCAAAAAAGGCTGAAACCGGTCTAGGTAGTGACCTCCCACCATAATGTAATAACAGCATACATTTCCTATTAAATGTGTTTTTACATTATGGAAAATACCTAAGAATAGCGATCAGAACTTTACCATCTTTGCTGTGAGTTCTCCGGTATTGTACTACATACTAGGGTCACTTGCATTAGCTCATGCTAGTGGTCGCCGATACTTTATAGTTTACTATATTCGGCAAGAAACTCTCTGATTCCAATCTTTGAGTTTCTTATTCGGTTTTAAAACAATGTGGGATTTAATATCCCCCTTAATTTAAATAATGTTTATATCGCCGAAATGAAGCTTATTAGCTCTTTATATTTAAGTATATTAAAGAGAATTTATAAAATTTATGCAAGTGAAATTTTTCAATATATAACAAATAGAGAACTAGGGTCCATCCACAGATGTATAAGAGTGTGGTTAGTAGGTATGTGCAGACCAGATTTTTTGCACGGAGAGAGGTGCACGAGTGGAATGGATTGCAAGAATTGGTTGGGAGTTCTCTGACAATGAATGGATTCAAGGAGAGGTATGGTAGGATTTGTGTATGATGGTTAATTTGGGTCTCTAACAATTGGCCTTCAAACTCCATGGAGATGTAAAATAATAATAATTAACTGTGGAACAATACAGTGAAGTCCCCTGAGCCAAGACAGGCTTTAAGAGATCTCATACAATATGAAATATATTACAACATGTTATAAGTTTATTATTTAGAAGCAGAAACAGAGCACTACAATCTCCTACTCTGACAGGCCAGCTGAAGTTCAGAAATGCTGTAGCTGCAAGCTACAGTTATGGACAAAAAAGAAACTTCAGTGTGATTTTTGCTGCTACAAAGTATGCATAACTGCATAAAGATCAACAAATTGTGGTAAAACTTGTGATCAGCCTCCGTCAACCATTGTTTTTTACCTTGTGCCTCGAAGGGAGGCACAAGGGACCAAACCATTGTTTCCAAGATTTAGAAACTAACAGTTTCTATATCTTGGAAAGCACATGGATAACCTAGAGTAGCAGTTCATTATGCTTGATAATATATTTGCTTGATTTTATGTTTGCATAAAATCGATGCACTAGAAAAAAAAAAAAAAAAATAGAAGGGATTCATAATCAATGTCTCAACATTAAAGTGCCCACTGTTGAAAACGCCAGTGAACTTCGCAATCTCATTGCTATGTCACTCCAAGATATTATAGAGGCAGATAATAAAATATATACAATGCCACTGTAGTGAAATTTCATTCCAAAACAGATGCAATGTTAAACAATGACATATGCAAGTTTGCCGAATGATGCGACTTTGACCTTAGAAAAATCGTCAGGTATCACTGCTATGGTCTACAAACACACAGAGTTATATAATCGCCTGCACCTAGTCAGAGTGACTAGTGATATGCCAGCAAGCAGATCAGCATTCATAGTGGAAGCAAAATAGAAATTACAGCAACAAATGGGAAAAACAAACAACAATATGGAGAGAACACATGAACAATTAACTATAAAAAAGGAGTACCAATGCAAAAATTCAGTCCTACTACCAACCAGCTCAGAAACTATCACTGCATAAGGAACAGCTGTGACCGATGCAGTCAACAGTAAACCTTGCAGAACCTTCCTAATACACTACACCAATATACATGGCTTCTATTCAAACCTCAATGATGTCCATCTCCAGTCTACAAAAAGCTCCACTTACTTTTCCTGATAGAAATCCAAATTTCTTCTCCTCCAAGCACTGCTCCTCAACTTTCCCAGTTACAATCTTTAACTCCTTTCATCCCAAAGGTGCTATTGGTGCATGTTTGCTCTGACATACCAAGTCAAAGAGTGCCCAACCTGGCATCTCTCAATTTTGACCTTCTCTGGCTGAAAATCTCTGTATCCCATTGTATAGAATTTATTTTCTGTTTCTACTGCTCCATTAATGCCACAAACCATTCTGAACTTTTTGATTTCCTGTCCTTAAAAGTTGATATTATTCAATCCAACTTTCCTAACATTGAAGTTATTTTCCTTGGAGACCTAAATGTTCACAACATCATCTTGTTCTCCTAGTCCAATTACACAGATTGAGCAAGTAGAGAGGCCAAGTCATTTGCCATGAGCAGTAGTGACCTTACACAAATAGTACATGCCTACTGAAATATCAGACAACTCCAACTCTCCAAATACCTTCAACCTCTTCCTCACTAGTGACCTATCCAAGTACACCATTAATATAGTCTATCTCCTAAGTAGCTCAGATCACAATGTTGGGCTATTCTCTTCTTCTATGAAACAACACGATCACAATCAGTTGCATCCATGCATTGTAGGCATTACAAGAAAGTCAAGTGTGATGATGATGTATGCAACTACTATGCCACATTTCCTTGGATGGATTACTGCTTCCAGCCATATGTGCTGAATGTATCATTGAAATAATACTTATTGGCACATGGAAGCATTTATTTCCCATTCCACCCTAAATTCCCATCAAGGCTTTAGCAACAATCAAGGCTTTAGATAAGGCCTTGATTGTTCCAAAGGTGTGAAAAGGTGTATAAGAGAACAATTTAGCATACCATAACTGGCTTACATCCAGAAGTCCATCCACCTATACTGCCTATACCAAAGCCTGGAATGGTTGCAAGAAACTATCAAGATGTCATAAAATGACTTCAAAAGAGCTAAAAACAGGAAGCTTTCATCCTGCCCACATGGCAGCCATACATCCTCGTCTCTATCTAAAGACACTGGTTGCAGCTTTTGCCCAATACTGTTTCCATCACTTTTGCATCCTGATGGCTTTGTTGCACCATCACCCACAGAAAAAGCCAATCTTCTGGCTTCCTTCCTGCTTCTCCAATTCTTGTACTGCTGATTTTGGTAAATGGTCCACAACCATTCAACACATTCCACCCAATACGTGTGTCCTTTTCCAAAAAACGAAATCATGAGAATTTTACTCGAATTGGATACCAAAAAAGTCTTCTGGTCTTGACGCATTCCTCCAATTCTCTTGAAGGTCTGTGCTCCAGAGTTAACTCCCATTCTGTGTCATCTTTTTTATACTCTTATTAAACAGGTATCTACCCTGCAGTATAGAAATTAACTCATATTCAACCTATCCCTAAAAAGGAAGACAAATCTATACCCTCAAATTACCATCCAATTTCTCTTGCACCAGTTCTTTCCAAAGTAATGGAAAGAGCTATCAACACCCAACTGCTATGCTATCTTGAAGACTCAAGCTAATATATGACCACCAATATGGATTCTGTCACTGTTGGTCAACAGGTTATCTCACTTATGTCACCCACATCTGGATAAATAATGTGGAAAAAGTTTGGCAAGTCTCAGGTAGTTGCCCATGATATCTCCAAGGCCTTTGCCTGGGTCTGGCACAAAGGCCTATTAAGCAAATTCCCATTTGGTCTACAACCCTGACTTCTGCATTTGGACTGCCAACTTTCTGACTGGATGCTCACTTTGGGTGATGGTGGATAGTTACTTTTCTTCTAACTGTACAACCAATGCAGGGATCCCACAAGGATCTGTTGTCTCACCCACCCTATTCCTTCTATATATGAAGGACTTGCTCCAGCAGACCACCAACCCAATACATAGTTTTGCTGATGATAACACGTTGCATTCCTCCCTTTTATTTGACAAACCCAGCAATACACAAATCACCACAATCTCTAGTACCCTTATCATTACCACCTTAAATACAGATCTCCAAAGCATTCGTCAGCAGGGTCTAGATAATCTGGTCAATTTCAATGCAAGCAAAACACAACACTATTTTATATCATGCAAAAAAAAAAGAACCCCTCTCTCCCAACCTTACTTTTGACAACATCCAAATCCCCATGCCTGAGGAGATTTATCTTCTTGGGATAACACTAATCTCAACTCTCTCTCTTAGCATAAACATGTTACAAAGCTTGCCTCATCTGCCTCCAAAAAAAATTAGGTTTTCTTTTTCACTCAATGTGAAACTCCTAGCAACTAACTGTATAAAAATCCATCAGAACAATGAATATTGCTCTCATATCTGGGATGGTTCCCCCCAAGGGCTCCCTAAAGATACTGGATTCTGTACAGAAAAGGGCAGTCACTGATCCATGATCCCCACTCACTGATATGCTTCATTCACTTTCACACAGGCACACAGTGTCTGCTGTTTGAACCTTCTCCAAATACTTCTATGGCCACTGTTCATCAGAATTAGCATCAATAATATTCTCACTCTGTCTAATTAGCTCAAATGTGTACAGTAACCAACCCTGTAACCAACAGTAACTAAACACTCTCTCACAGTGCATCTCCAAACTGACAGAACAAATTAATCCTCCTCTTCATTCATCCCTTCCACTGCTGTACTCTGGAACAGCCTGCCTTTAAATTTTCATTTTTTAAATTTCAGCTGATTCTGATGTTTTCATCATCAGAATCAGCCGAAAAAAAGATATGGCTGGATAAAGCACTGGCACGTGTTCTCCTGTAAGTGATGTCCCGCCTGTGCTCCTCCATACGCAATTCAATAGATTTATCCGTCTGCCAAAAGTAAGGAATGTCGCAGTCACACCATATCTTGTACACACTGGGATATTTTAGATTGTGATGGCTAGGCATTGGCCAGACGGATAAGTCTATTGAATTGCGTGTGGAGGAGCACAGGAGGGACATCGCTTAAAAGAGAACATGTGCCAGTGCTTTATCCAGCCATATCCTATTTTCAGTCGATTCTGATGATGAAAACCATAGTCATACAATCTTTTGGGATAGATCTAACAACATTTTCCGTTGCCATGATGAATTGGAGAGAAAAATTGTAGAATCTAGAGAAATTATCCTCAACCCTGTACATTTAAATAATAATTTAAGCTACAACCTCCCAGACTGTCATTCTGCTGTGATCAAATACTGGCCCTAACGAGATGCTACATGCACGCACTCACCCAACAATGTGGCCAAGGAAGGAACTACTTTGAATAAGTTAACTACAACGTTTTCACATTAAATATGTATAGCGATTTTCCTGTGCTGTTCACAGTTTTTATCTTCAATGTTTAATGTTTTTTCTTTTCTATTATAAAAACACCTGAAGGCAGCTGTAAAAAGCCGAAACTAGTCGTGTGATACTATTAAACCTTTTTCCTTTTCTCTCAGTTTACATCATTCAATTCTTTTAAAAAAAATATATATATATATATATATATATATATATATATCTACCCTATAATATAAAATGATAAGCTTTTTTTGTAACATTTTTGTGTCACGTTTTGTGTCGAGTTATTTGAAACATTTTGAAACTCAGGGGCCACCCTGAGTGTCTAGTCTTCAAAATTCAATTCATCAGAATTCAAGTAGAACTGGCCTACCTTTGAAACTCGGGGGGGGGGGGGGGGGGCATAGGCACCAGAACCCACTTTCAAGTCTTCAAAAAATGAGTCATCAGAATTCAAGGAGAACCAGCCTACCAGTACAGAACCTGGGGGTAGGGAGGGGAGGTAAGTGTCGGTGGGGAAGCCACCCTAGTGTGTGTGTGTATATATATATACACACACACACACAGCATAATAGACAGCAAAAGTTAGTTTTCACATTTTCATGCTGAGATTGCTATGGCTAGTTACATGCAGTTAACACCTTGCAGAAAAAGTGAAATTCAAGCTTTGAATATAGAAGGCTATTCCTCTTTTGAAATAGTTAAAAGGGTCCTGTAGTCAATATACTGTGGTACAGCTACTGTTGAAAGTAAAGGAAACTAGATCTGCTGAAAAGAAGAAAGGACGAGGAAGAAACCCACTGTTGTGTCTCAATTTACGATTATTAGGCTTTCAACTATCCTTACATGTGGAACTATACTTATCTTTATCCAAATATATGAGATATCACCCAAATACAAATATTCAAGCTTCTTCTCCCCTTGGTGTCACTTAATATTTATTTTATACTGTGCCTTTCAGGACATTTAGTTTAAGATATAAAATTCAAAAACAAGAAGCAATTACCAAAATATATCTGAGTGTGAAACTAATATGCAGTCGTGACCTTTATCTCGTAACTTAACAAAATTTCCCCCCGCGTGATTAGGTTCGTACATTGTTACAAGTGGTGCATTGAGCGGCAATCTCAGACAACTGTATTTTCAATGAACAAAAGTTTATTGAACTCTTAAACATAGTACAATTCATTCTTTATCAAATAAAACTCAATTCAATACTAAGAATATATAATACAAATTTTCACTAGCTAAACACAAGTATTAGGTTAAGATCCTACATGAGAATTGTGATCATATCGCCATAACAGATTCTATACATACAAACATGTATAATCCTAGAACTAGTTGACCCTTTGTCTAACCCCCTACTGGTCTGATCACGCTATAATTCTGTATTTTCTAGGACATTATTATTATTACCACCCCAAGACCTCATAGAGTCAAAGACTCATCTGGGAGGTCCTTTTATCACACACACACATCTCATCATACCGTGTCTTAAACACACTCAAACTCCTTGCAGACACCACACTCTCAGGCAAGGCATTCCAATCATTCACAACTCCGCATGAAAAAAACCTGCCTCTCACTCCCTACTCACAACCTTTTTATACAGTTACCAGGGATGACCTTTGGTTCTCCCCTGATCTCCCACTATTCTCTGTAGAACTTCTCCACCATTGATCTTACAACAACCCTTTACCAACTTGTAGGTCTCTATCATATCTCCCCTCTTCCTCCTCTCCACCAGACTCTGCAAATTACATCTTCTCAATCTTTCCTCATACTCAACTTTCCAGAGGTCAGAAACTACCATAGTCAGTCGCCTTTGGGCCCTTTCCAACATCTCTCCATCCTTCTGAAAACCTGATGACCAAATCTGGGAACACAATAGTCCATGTTTGGCCTAATCAAAGCCTTATACAATGGAACAAGAATCTCCCTAGTTCTACACGTTAGTGTCCTCCGCATCATTCCCAGAAGCATTTGTGTTGTCTTCACAATTTTGGCGATATGTCCCCTAAATTTTAGATCCTTATCCACTATCACCCCCAGATCTCTTATTTCCTCTACCTCCAACAATATATTCTCACCAAGCATAAATTCTGCATCCCGTCTTTGTTTTCCAAATTTTAAAACCTTACATTTTGCAACATTGAACTCACATCCCCATTTCTGTGCCCAATCACTCAATTTATTCAAGTCTTCTTGCAAGGCCACAACATCTTCACTACTCTTTATGGTTCGTCCCAACTTTGCATCATCTTCAAACAACTGAATATCTCCATCCAAATCTTCGCCAATATCATTAATATAAAAGTTAAATAGTAATGGCCCTAAAACAGACCCCTGAGGCACTCCACTAGTGACTTTCCTTTTCCTGGATATTGCACCCCCATACACAACTTGTTGATACCTATCAGATAGCCAGTCTCCAATCCAATGCACTAATCTAATATCCAACCCCATCTGCTCTAGTTTGACTGTCAACTTATCATGAGGTACTCTATCAAAAGCCTGTGCGAAATCCAAGTATATTACTGTGTATCCTTCTCCTCTGTCCAAGGAAGCAGTCACTTTATTGCAATAAGTAGATTACTAAAACATGATGTCCCTTTAGCAAATCCATGCTGTCCATCAAAGATAATACCATTGTTGTCAACCCAACTCTGGATCCTAGTTCTCACAAGCTTCTCCAACAACTTAACCACAACACCTGACACACAGATAGGCCTATAGTTTGATGCTTGAGTTCGATCACCTCCTTTATGAAGTGGCACAATCTTGCCCTCCTTAGGAACTTGACCAAGTGCAAGACTCGTATTAAAAAATTATGTCAAGGCAGGTGTCAACTCCCTGGCACATTCCTTCAGAATACGCGGTAATATATTATTAAGTCCCACAGCCTTCTTTACATCTAGTTTACTCAACTCCCCATACACCTCTTGCTCACTTACAGTCAGTCTCTCCTCCCCATCATCAATTGCTCTCAATCTCTCCATGAAGTCACATTCACAAGATTGAAAGATCTTTATGAACTGCTCATTAATTATCTCCACCTCACATTCTGCAACAGCTGTCTTTATACCATTTTCTCCTATCAATGTCATCCTTCCATAATCATTCTTTCTTTTGCTGGCTACATATCAAAAAAACTCCCTAGGATTCTTTTTGGCTTCATTAGCTAACTGCTGTTCATACCTCTCTTTAGATACTCTCACCAACCAAGTCACCCTCCTTGCCTGGTCTTTATAGACCTCATGAAATTGGTTATTTCCACTTCTCTTATGCTGCCTCCACAATGCCCTTTTTCTCTGTATCACATGCTTAATTTCTTTATTCATCCATCTCACATCTACCTTATTTAACCTTGTCACCCTTGGAATACATTTAGACATTGCATCTACTAGATAGTTTTTGAAAATCCCCCAAGCTGCACTGATCTCTTTTCCAGCTAACTCCTCATTCCACATTACACCTGCAAGCTGTCTCCTGAGTTCTTCATAATCACCTCCCTTGCAGTTCCACATATACCCTTTTCTCACAGCCTCGCACTGCTGGCAACCACCCAGGTAATCACCTCATGGTCACTCTCACCAACTGGTGGATGATTTGACACCTTATTTATAATTACATCCTCTGATGAGATGACCAAATCCAAGATCCTTAATCCTCGTGTGCCCTCTGTTACATACTGTCTGAGGTAGTTATCCCTCAAAAACTCAAGAAACTCGTTTTCTTTACTTCCAGTTGCTATCTCATCATTCTAGTCTATATTGCCATAATTAAAATCACCCATAATGATCACCCTTTTCTTATTTGCTTGGCTAATTTGACTATACATTTCACTATCACCACCATCCACATTACCTGGTTTACAACAACATCCCACCAAGTATTTGATTCCATTCACCTCTATCTCACACCATACTGCCTCACAACCACTGGCACTATTTCTGTCTTGTATCTCTACTTTATATGGACATAACTCTTTCTCTATCATCAATAGCACTCCCCCCTCCCTTTTTTTTTTTACCCCTTCTATCTTCACGAAACACATCATACCCTTCCATCTCTATTCCTGTCAGGATGTCATCCTCTTCCAACCATGCCTCACTTATTCTGACAATCTTTGGGTGAACAGATGCAATTAGTGCAACCATTTCATCTGCCTTGTTTCTTATACTTCTAGCATATACAAACACAACAGCTCATTTCTGAATCTACAGCTAGTTCCACTGATACCACTCACTCGATGTGATCTCTCCATGCTAGACTGGGGCCATTTCCCTTTCTGCTTCTTCATTTTAGAACCATTTTCAATTCCAACTGTTTCCTCTTGATCCCTGGTCATCCCATTCCTTTCCTGTCTACATATGCTCTCACCTCCTCTTGGAGCATCCACCTTTCTCACACTGTGTACCCGTCCACCCTGAGCCTTCCCGTTTCCCTGCTCCTCTTGCACACCCATTCTCTCATTTTCTGTACTCATACCACTCAGTTCCCCATTCATTTCCACTTCTTCAGTCTCTCGTCTTACTCTCCTGCTCTTCCACATCACTCCCCTCTTGATCTGATTCATTCTCTCTATTCACTTCTCTACCTTCCAGCAGCAGTCTCTCCAAGCGACTCACACCATAACCACTCAAATGTAGTCCATCGCTCCCGTACAGCTCACTTCGTTCCTCAAACTCATTCCACACATTAACAAACTGTACTCCCATCTCCTCACACATTTCAGCCAGCATATCATTCATAATCCTTGCTCTCTGCCTCATTTCACCACAGTCATACATAGGCAACACACACTAAAAACCCTTCCTGTCACATTATTCTCTTTTATCCTTCCAAACAAAATTTCAATATTTACAAAAGACAATATGGATTAAAATTATCCTTTCGCTGAACTAATACACACTTTTGACCTTTAAAACTCTCTTAATTAAAATACAATGTACATGCATAAATCTCTAGGCACATGAATACTTATTAATTAATAGTAACAAGCTAATTTTCATTCTAGTGTGACATGTACTAAAGTCCTAGTATAATTCTCATTAATCCTTTCAACTGTTCAGTAATTGAACAATGATTACAGTTACATATGATTTGAATTGACACGAGATTTTACAGTACCTCTTGACTTGGGTCTTCTACACTGGTCTCTACCTTTTTCCGATTTTTTTTTTTCCTTCATAGGAAGAACTCTTCTATAACTTATCACTCCTAAGTTCTTTGGCACTAAGATGGGCTTTCACAATCTTTACCTTACATTCTTCAATCAAGGACATACATAGGATCATCTATTCTATGGCTGTGAAATTCACCACGTGGGCATTAATTTCTTTATAGAATTTTCTTTCTCTCGTTATGATCACTGGACGATGAAACACACTAACATTATCTTCTTTCTTTTTAATTAAATTTCTTTTTTAAATTTTCCTCATTTCTTACAATAGGAACACAAAATCGAAATCCCGTACACTTTGTTTCCTTATTGTGTCGGACGGAGAAAACTCCTAACCCATCACTCAGGAAAACCGTGTGAGACCTATATGAAGACTCGTGAAGAAAACTCTGAGGAAAAAAGCCCTGTGTGTGGGGGGGGGAGGGGTCCTAACCCTTTTATATGATGACCCCTACTGGCACTTTCTCCAATTTCTTTTCTTCCCCCCCCTTACTGGAGTCAATTTCACTGACCAATCAGAGTGCTGTTTTTCTGCCAAAACATTATGCGGTCCGTGTGTACGCGACTGACACATGATGAAGTCTCAATTTGGGAATTATGAACTAGCTTTGGTTTTTGTTTAAGCTAACCTCTATGTCATCTATACTAAATTAATCCCCTTTCCAAAATTTTCTTAGAATTAACTCGAATCTTTAATCTCTTATTTCAAGTGCAAAAACTAGCCTTTCACATACAAAATCCTATGACTAATCTTCTTTGCTTTACTTAACCTTATTTTATCATATCACAACTGTAATAAAATTCCCTTCTTTTTTTTTTATTTAGTTCAACAAGCAATTTCAGCTATATTTTTCACTTGGATGCAAGCATATTTTTCTTCCTTTTAATATTTTGTATTCGTTACTTTCAAAGGCTCTTAACGATATCTGCTTAGGAACAAGCTTGCTTACTTAGTTATCTATACAGGATTTTTATTTCTTCTCTTGTTATATCATGATAACTGAAATTTTCACATTCTCAAGTTATCAGGGTGTAACACCACTGTCTACACCATGCCAAGATAAAGCAGCTTTGCCTCAAAAATCAGCAAGCATAATCTGAAGAACTGAAATGGGACTTGGAAGAACAAATGGGAGTTGTGGCAAGCTCTGTAACTGTCAAGCAAAGACTCATTCAACTGGGACTGATAGCCAGGTGCCCTAAAAAGAAGCCCTAGTTAACCAAAAAAAAATGAGATTCGCTTAGTTAAATTGGTGCAAAGAGTATGACAAGTGGACCCCTGATCAGCGGAAAAGAGTATTTTTTTTTTCTGATGGGAAAACGTTTAACCTGCAGGAAGGAGATAGCAGACAAAGTTCCAAGATGATCAGATTAAAAATTCAACCCTGGTGTCAACAGTCAAATTCTCAATCAGTCAATGATCGAGGACTGCATATCATATCATGGTGTTAGTCACTTGCATTTAGCAAAAGATTCAGTGAATGCACAAGTGTACCATAAAATTTTAGAATTGCTGCCTACTATCAGAGACCACTTTACCGTAACAGCGAACTGCATATTTTAGGATGACTCTGCCCATTGTCATAGGGCAAAAAGTGTTAGTAATGCTATTATAATACTAAGATGTACCACACAAATTGAGGTTAATACTTAAAAAAGCTTTAGTTTTTGTTGTAGGTTAATAAATGGCTCAATGAACACTCTATTCAGCAACTACCATGACCAGGAAACAGCCCAGATCTCAACCCCCATTGGGAATTTGTGACATCAAATGGAGACTGAAAGTGAAATACACAAAAAAGAAGTCGAAAACACTTCGAGAGCTCCAAGAAGACATTATAAGGGTATGGAATGCTAAACAGCAAAAAAGTGAATTTTTAGCTTTGAAAGTTAGTAAAACTGTATAGCTGAACTAAATTTTGATACAAGTATTTGTTTTTCCAGAGTCCACTCCATTTTGAAATACAGGTAACCCTCATATAATGGGGTACTTATACAACATGGTTTCGATTTGAACAGTCTACGAATAGTAGACCATTTAAATCGAACCCTTTATCTTTTCATATATTTTTCACTGCGACACTTCAAAACCAAATTTTATCTTTATCAAATTTGTGTCTACCCATGTCGCGCATGTAGCTATAGATAGCAAATTTGTATTAGGGGAAATACCCTTTAGCACATATGTACATTTTTTTTTTTTGTATGTAGCATCACTTGTTTACTGTATAAAGTGTTTATTGTTGAAAATTGTCTTCTTTTCTGCAAGGACAGCAAGTGACAAATCATAACTATGTTAATCTCAAACTGAGCACTTTATTTTCTGGTGAGTTACATGCATAATTAATATGTAATGCTTTTTTTTAATGTAAAAAAATTATTTTTATAGTAATGGCTACTAAAGCTGCAATGAAATGGAAAAAACCAACATTGAAAAGAAAATTCATTTCTCTCAAAGAAAAAATTAAAATATTGAATCAGTTGAAAAATGGAGAAAAACTAAGAGTTGTAAGGACTTTGAATTTAAGTGAATCTACAGTTCGAACAATCAAACAAAATGAACATAAAATCCGAGATGGTGTTATTGTGGTCAACAGTAAGGGCAAAACATGTTGCTCGTGTACACGAGCAATGCACTTTGCACTTAAATAAAAATTCAAATCATCAATGGCAATATCATATTAAAAACGAGGATATTAGGAAAGAACTTGACATTGTCAGCATCCAGGAATGCGTTAGCAGAGCTAATCTTAGGTGGTATGGTCACTTAAACAGAATGGGCGAGGAAAGATTAGCAAAACAAGTGTTCTCTGCCAGGTTGGCAGCAAAACGACCCAGAGGAAGACCAAGATATAGGTGGATTGATACGGTACAAAATGCTTTAGACAATAGAAATAAGATCTGATAATGTTGGAGTCTTGACAAGTAACAGACTGATTTGGAGGAAAATTGTAGATAGGAAATTAATAATGATGTAATTTTTTTCATGTAGTACTATCATATCCTGTACACCCCTTGAGGGTACATGGCAGGAATTTGATGATGATGATGATAAAAATTCAAATTGTACACGTATAATTTGTAACTTTTATAATTTTATACTATGTATTTGTTTCATAGTTTATATGTTTTCTTAACTTAAATGAATTATCTATATTAATTAAAAATCTATTTATGTTATATATGTCATTATTTTTATACATCTATATATATATTAGGGTTACCAAGTAATTTTATAAGCTTGGTTATTTAACTCCTAATCCCAGGTATGCAAACAATTAAGTTTGCGCCTGAAACATAGTTCAAGTCTAAAGATGGTACAACACCAGGGCAACTCATTATAAAGGTGGGTAAAGCTCTGATCACTATTCTTAGTATTTTCCCATAATGTAAAGCACATCTCACTAAAAGATGTGCTTTACATTATGTATAAAAAAATAATAAAAAAATAATTACATACATATACATATATATACATAGTAAAACTCCTTTTTTACACTTTTCAGGGGACTGATGGAAAAAAGTGTAAATAGCAGGAAATGTAAAAAAACGTTTAAATAAGGCTAAAAGTTGACTTACTGCTAGTATGCGAGTCTACATACCAGATTACAAAATTTAATAACTGAAAATAAATGAATTTAAAATTACTTACATTTATCTATTTAAAATAATCTTTATTTGTTGATCATTTTTGCTTTTCGTTTTTTTTTTTTTTTTGACATCACACCAGATTGCTTTGCATTGAGTTTCAGTGCTTGACCTGTTTTTTTACTCTCATGTTCAAAGTAGACACGCAGAGTCCAAGATCTTTTGCTAAATGAACACGTGTTCCGGAATGCCAATTTACATGTCGCAGAATTGCCATCTTTTCTTCTACCGAAATACATTTTCTGTCTTTTTTCTCCATGCTACTAACATGGATAATTCACCACCGCAACTTTCACACGCTAAATTACGTAGCAGAAATTCTGCAATATCAATTTGTACTGTGATTGAAAAATCACGGTATCGCTCATCACTACATTACTGCGGCAAGCATGCAGGTCACTGCGATTGTGGAAACCAAACTACAGCCGAAAGTAAGTAACACCATCTGGGAACAGAAATGTGCAGATTTCCGCAGCAATCGATTCGAAAATCAGTATTGCCACCCGAGAAAAAAACGCAAATCACAGGAAATAACGTCCACATCGAGTTGTTAATGGCAGGAAAACAATACGTCGTTAGAATAGGCCTTAAGATGGGACCAATGGAAAATGACATAAATGGCAGGAAAACGTAAATTGAGGGAACATAAAAACGGAGTTTTACTGTATACATATATTTAAAAAAAAACAATAACCCTACTTTTTCTATGTGATCTTAGTCTCGCATAACACGATTTATATAACATAGCATTACTATGGAACCTAACATCAGCGTTATATAAGGGTTACCTGTATTTGTCAAGTTTGTTGTAATTTCCAAATTATGTCACATCTTGTACTAAAAAGAGCCAAATATTAATCAAAAATAAAAATGTTATATTATCTTCATTATTTGTGATAATTGTGTTATTATTCTTTTTCAAACATGCATTCAAATTTAATTACAAAAAAAACATGGACATGGTTACAGCAGGTGATGCAGTTCTATGAATGTATGTGCACATGTGTGTACAGGATGATCAAAATTAAAATATCCCTGTTTATAGACTTGTGGAGTGTCACCCAGTGATCCAAATGCTGCGAAACTTTGCAGAAATATTGCCCACCATGCAGAAGTGACATCTGATGGAGGGAAAAAATGTGGTTTCAAAATTCCCCACTGTTTGGAGAAAAGCAACAAGTCATGAGCTGTACTGTTTAATGTGCTGCCCTTCCCAGTGTGCAACAAACTGCATCCTTTGCACAGTTTGTTCAACAACTGAACGCAGCTGGTCAGGACCAATGTTGCATCCATGCTGGATTATGCTGTCTTTCAGCACTGGCAAGTTATCTGGATGATAGCTATAAACTCTGTCTTTGAGAAATCCTCAGAGTCAGAAGTCACGGAGGGTCAAATCAGGTGAACAAGGCAGCCATGCAGTGGGAAATGCATAGCTGATCACCCTGGCTTCCATGAAATGTTCTTGAAGAACCTCCTGTACAGATTCACTTATGTGTGGAGGGGGCCCCATCCTGCATGAAAATGATTGAATCCATGCACAGGTGCTGCTGTAGCCGTGGCACAAAACTTTTATATTGCGATACCTCGCAGTAACTGAGCAGGTCACAGGATTCAACTGGCGAATGTACTCAAAGAAGAATGGTGCAATGATAAACATAGCTGTAAACCCACACCAGATAGTAACTTCAAGTGAATGCAAAGGAACCTGTTGGACTGCATGCAGGTGTTGCATAGCCCATTCCTAGCAATTGTGGATATTCACAGCTCCATTTAGGTGAAAGTGAGCCTTATCTCTGCACAAAATCATCCACAGCCACACAGTGTCTAACTCTGCTTGAGCAAGGAATGTTAAAGCAAATGTGAATCAAGTTATAAAGTCCTGCAGGTGCAACAGCTGTGACAAGGTTATCTTGAATGGCTAGAAACACAGAATCTTCCACCATGCCAAGATAGATTTCTAAAGCAGCTTTGCCTCAAAATCACCATGCATCATCTGGATAAATGAAATGGGACTTGGAAGAACAAACAGGGATGTGGCAAGCTCTATAACTGTCAGGCAAAGACTCACTCGTCTTGATACAGCACATGCACTGGAGGAACCAATATTATTCATAGCCTGCTCCACAATGCCAGTAGTAACTTCATTCACTTGTGAAGTGATTGGCTTGAGACCTCTGCCAGGGCTAACACCCAATGATTTCTACAAAACAACTAATCATTTGTCACAGAGCACATGGAGACAGTGGACCTCGTCAACATTTGTTAAGGTAAAGAAATGTATAGTGTGCAGCAACACATTGCAATTGTTTAGGTAGTACAGCTTCACAAGCAAAACACATTAGGATAAGGTTAGTGCCATCATTGTGGATGATATTAACAACCAGAATGAAGGGAAAAATTCTGTGTCCATCTTTTTAAACCCTCCTGGCACCTGCCAAATTGCACAATATGCAAATTCCAAGCATTTGTGTTTACAACACCCCTGGTGATGAATTTTGGAACCCCCCTCCAAGATGGCACTCCACAAGGCCTTAAACAGGAATACTTTAATAAATTTAGTTTAATCCTTTATCCAAGTGTAAGCAAACAAAGTTTGCCCCTTAAGTATCTTCAGGACTGAGGCAACTCATAGTAAAGGTGGACCAAGCTCTCACCACTACTTGTCTTAGTATCTCCCATAATGCAAAGTGCATCTCCTTGCAGACATGTATAATGTTATGCGTTAAGGGAAGGGGCACTACCCAGACCAGTTTTGACCTTTATTGAATGTTCAAGTACAGGTCAAACTCCAAAAACTCGGCATTTTTCCACTCAATAACAGGCTCACCCTGCCACTGAGAAGAACTCTCAGAACCGGTTGGCTCTACACTGTGGCAGACTCACCCTACCACCAAGCAGAGCCACTCATTTGCTCATATCTCATCCCAGGAATAACAGCAACAGCCGCGCCTCAGTTAAAACTTCATGGGCTACAGCATTGCCATTAATCACCCAAGCTTCTAACCGGTTTCGACCTTTATTGAGGTCTCATTGGTGGGAGCCAGAACCAGAGGTGGTGATACCAAGGTGGAAACAATGGAGAAGTCATATTTACCAAAAGGTAAATATGACTTCTCCATTATTAATAAATGACTCTCACATTGTTTTAAAACCGAATAAGAAACTCAAAGATTGGAATCAGAGCGTTTCATGCTGATATAGAAAACTATAAAGTATCGGCGACACTAGCGTTAGCCAATGCAAGTGACCCTAGTACGTAGTACAATACCGGACAACTCGTAGCAAAGGTGGTGAAGTTCCGATCGCTATTCATAGGTATTTTCCATAATGTAAAAACACATTTCCTAGGAAATGTATGCTGTTATTACATTATGGTGGGAGGTCACTACCCAGACCGGTTTCAGCCTTTTTTGAGGCTTCATCAGTGAGTAGCTAGACCATAAGATACCAAAGTGTATATAAATATCTTATAGTCTGGCTACACACTGATGAAGCCCCAAAAAAGGCTGAAACCGGTCTGGGTAGTGACCTCCCACCATAATGTAATAACAGCATACATTTCCTAGGAAATGTGTTTTTACATTATGGAAAATACCTAAGAATAGCGATCAGAACTTCACCACCTTTGCTACGAGTTGTCCGGTATTGTACTACGTACTAGGGTCACTTGCATTGGCTAACGCTAGTGTCACCGATACTTTATAGTTTTCTATATCGGCATGAAACTCTCTGATTCCAATCTTTGAGTTTCTTATTCGGTTTTAAAACAATGTGGGATTTAATATCCCCTTAATTTAAATAATGACTCACCTTATTAATAAATTACTCTGGATTTAGGGAAAGATGCTGGAAGTTTTTTCCCACTTGGTTAGACTATAATAAATTTAGTTTAATCCTTTATCCAAGTGAAAGCAAAAAAAGTTTCCAACATCTTTCTCTAAATCCAGAGTAATTTATTAATAAGGTGAGACACCTTTTGGCAACTTGTATAGGTAAATATGACTTCCATTGCTTCCACCTTGGTATCACCACCTCTGGGTCTGGCTCTCACTGATGAGACCTCAATAAAGGTTGAAACCGGTTTGGGTAGTGGCCCTTCCCTGTATAAAGTAGTGGACATGTATAAAGCAAAAGCATTATACATGTCTGCAAGGAGATGTGCTTTGCATTAAGGGAGATACTAAGACGAGGAGTGATGAGAGCTTGGCCCACCTTTACCACGAGTTACCTCAATCCTGAAGATACTTCAGGCACAAACTTTGTTTGCTCACGCTTCGATAAAGAATTAAACTAAATTTATTATAGTCTAACCAAGTGGGAAAAAAAAAACTTCCATCTTTCTCTAAATCCAGAGTAATTTATTAATAAGGTAAGACACCTTTTGGCAACTCGTGTAAGTAAATATGAATTCTCCACTGCTTCCACCTTGGTATCACCACCTCTGGGTCTGGCTCCCACTAACGAGACCTCAATAAAGGTCTCGTTAGTGGGAGCCAGTTACTGGTCTGGGTAGTGGCCCTTCCCTTCATGCATAGCATTATACATGTCCACGGATGTGCTTTGCATTATGGGAGATACTAAGACAAAGAGTGATGAGCGCTTGGTCCACCTTTACCACGAGTTGCCTCAATCCTGAAGATACTTCAGGCACAAACTTTGTTTGCTTACACTTGGATAAAGAATTAAACTAAATTTATTATAGTCTAACCAAGTGAAAGAGAAAAAAAACTTCCAACAGGAATACTTTAATTTTGATCACCCTGTGTGTGTTGGCACGTGTACATTGTTATACACAGATTTTAAATGCAAAACTTGAGTTCACAATTTGTCGAGCTATATGTTAGCCGCATAGAAGTATTAAAGGCTCAAGAAAATCCAGAAAAATACTGCAATTTCAAAGTGTATGAAAAAAGACGTATAAGAAACATTTTTAGAAACATTTTAAAACACAGCATATTACCCAAAATAACAAGTTTTTCACCGCGATGAAAAGCATCATCGTTGAGTTAATAAGCGAACTCAATGATGAGGTTTTGGAGGAATATAGAAACAATCAGTGTGAAGAAATCATACATCGTATAGCCTATTATGTAAAGCATTGTTGCTGATATCAACGTATCAGAATTCAATTCCATTTTGTTAGATAGCTCAACTGATAATTTATATATTGTTCTATTTTTGGTCTAGGTCAAGGATATAAATGATGGTAGTTTCAAAGGGTCATTCTTGGTTATTGCTTCCATGGAAAATAGTATTGCTTTAGGCTACTTAAATAGCACTGACAACGAACTAAAGAAGGTAATCTTGGACTTGAGAAAAAAAATGTCTTGTTGGGCTAGTAACAGACCGTCTTTCATTCCAAAACATGTCACAACTAAACATTGTGTAGTACATAATTTTCAAATAAATGTTCTGAAATTACTTGAAAGCACTCCATACACTGAGGAAACTGATCACTGCTTTACTGCAATTTTAAAATTCTACAAAGCAAAAGCAGTTGGCAGAAATTGCAAAAGTGATAACAAAACTGTGGAGTTACAATAAGAACAATAACAAAGCAAAAGGCATTTTGAACATAATAAAAAATTAGATTCCTTAAGTCCTTTCTTTTAGTGTTGCACGGTGATCAGCATTCATTTAAGAAATTATGGACTTTACAACAGCGTTATAAATAACTATTTCAATTTCTCGACGTTTCGACTTTCATATTAAGGTCATCATCTGGAGTATATACAACTATACAAGAACAAGCGGAGTTGCATTTCACACAGCATGCTAAAGAGACAATGATTTGATCAACGAATATTCTACTGGCATGACCTCTAGTGAAAATATAATATATATATATATAAAAAAAAACAGATAAAATTAATTATTTTGGAACATCAAAGCTCAATTCTATTTAAGATAACATAAGAGAAACATTCTTTCATATAGATAGTTTTCTTACAGTAACAATGATGTCCTAATTTTAGGACATCATTGTTACTGTAATATACTCCAGATAATGACCTTAATATGAAGGTCAAAACGTCGGGAAATTAAAATAGTTATTTATAATACAGTTGTAAAGTCCATAATTTCTAAAATGAATAGATTCCTTAAAACTCCTGCACACTTTTTGCATATTTTTTTTATTGCTGTAAAATGCTCTGGTTTTTATTTTTTTAGAAAGCGAATTTCATTCATAATAAACCAGGTGCAGATTCACATCAACAAGACCAGTCCAACACACTGGACAGTCTACAAGAACTCAAAAACAATCTAGGGCAATGGAATAAGTTTATAAGTTTAAAACAGAAATAAAATAAAGAAATTCTAGAAGACTATAATCTTGAGCACTGATTGATAGCTATATCAGTATTTGATGCACTGATGTGATCAAAATCCACTTAAGAGTTTTGGTAACCATGAACTAACCCATGCCTCACTATAAGGTCCTTTTCAAGTCAAGAGCAGAGATGCGTTATATGAGTAGTACAAGTTTTGTTCTAAATGCCTGTCTTTTAACAATTTATTAGCAAAAGTAATGTCCCATAGCCATTTTCCATATTCTCTTGAAACTCCAGAAAATGCTGTGAATGGAATGGTGATTCAACTTCACAAACCAGATAAAATATAAATTGAAGTCATTTTTAGAAAATGAAAATTTGCATGACGTGGTCAATCTAAATGCTCTCCACCCTTCCCCCATCACAAATGAAACCTGAGAAGGCCATGCACAAATGGTATTTTAGTACAAACACTGGTAGATATGTTCAAGGATATAAACATCATGCCTTGAAAGTGATGTTATCTAAGGAAATGAGTGTAAATTATATGCAGTGTTTTTTTTTTTTTAATTTTTTTTTCTTTCTTTCTCTTGTACAGTGGTCTCTTCTTTCTAAAAGAGACTGCTGTACATGTCATTATATACTGTGTTATCCTGGATGAATTTGTTTGTCAATATTCCATTCAATTCAAGCAAAATACTGCTCCCCTTTCCAGATATCTAGCACAGCAAACACAGCAGTGGATCCAAATGATAGTGGTATGGAGAAAAGATGTAAAAAAAAACATCCAAGAAAGTGAAGAGAAGAAAAGATAAAGTCTTCACAATAAACAGATGTCCCATGTGGAGAGACAATTTCAATGGTAGTATACATATATTTGTGTTTGTTTTGATGGCTAAAGAAAGGGTTCGGGATTTGGCAGTAAGGACAAATAATTATAATCAACATATTTGACTCAAACTTTGGTTTTGAGATAAAAGCTTCTCAACAGTTTCATATAAATGTTGAAAATGGGTGAACACAGAAGAATCCATTTTCCCCCCAGGTAAAAGCAATTGGCCACAGCTCTTGAAAGGCAATCAAAATGTGGCATTACTTTTTTTTAATGCTATCTCAATAGCAGAATATGATATACTGAAGTAACTTTATTTTTACAACAAACAGGTTCATTTATCTTCCTTCCAGTAAGCAGTTTTCATTTGAGAACAAAAAACAGTAGCATTTGCTTTCAATAATTCAACCACTTAATTTTGTTTTGGTGACATTGCGAATTATTGGTTACTGACCAATTATGCAACACAAAATTAAGTGTCATTAGCACCTTACAAAAAAAAAAAAAGGATATAAAGTGCTCCGATGAGCAATCTAAAATAAATGAAATGCAAATAATCAACAAAACATTTATAACCAATGACAACAAAAAAAAGTTCAAAATTCTCAACAAGAGTAAAGAACAAAAGGATATAAGAGATATCTGAAAGAATAAGCAGAATGCTTCACAAATATAATCTTAATGCTTCTTTAAACCGCTCATAAACCTGAGATCATGATTCAGATCCTAGATCCCTCCCCCGTTGGCCCACCAAGGGCCTTGCCCTGAACAGGTAGAACAGGATGCACAATACCAATATGAAAAGAGACATACACAAGTTAAATATCAGATTAGAAGTATAGGAAAGATACTTTCTGATCATGTGTCAGATACCTTTAACAGAAATTGGAAGGCTACCCATTCTTACATGACTAATACAAATAACACAAATTTATAGACGTCTGCATTGTGCTAGACAGCTATCACCTCCTTACCAGAAATTATGAAAAGCTAAACTAATTCCATTGAAATCAGTGATACAACATCAAATTCCCGAGATCAATGCTGACAGAAGGACCTCCACCACGATAGCAAGACTACGAACAGGACATTATAGAGGAATGAAGATCAATACAGATGATACGAGAACATATAGAAACTGCAACAACTGCCCCAATACTGAACTGACACCCACTCACATCTTTACCTGTCCAGCAATTACAGCAGCCTTGCAAGAAATAGATCCTAATCCTGAACAACAGCTCTATACAAACAAAATCACAGACATAGCCAAAGCAGTACAAAGAGAGCACGGAAACATCTAAGACTCTTCAAAGGACAAGACAACAACAACAACCAGAAATTATGGCATAAAAATCTATCCAGATTTGACAACATTATCTTCAAATTAATTCCCTAATCTTAACAGCACAATTTATTCAAACAAAGAATACTAAGAGACAGAGTAACTATAATGTAGATTCCAAATAAGAATTTTCAATCCATATCAATTAACAGGCAGACTGTGAGTGAATAAGCTCACAATCAAATATTAAAAATAAACTGTCTTTAGACCAGGGGTCATCAAAACGCACGTCCCGCAAAGCTCTTTGTCGTGGCCTGCCGGCCATTTTGAAAAAATAACTACTTAACATTAAAATGTGATTAAATAAAATATAATTTCAATGAAGCCCACGGGCCACTAAGCTATAATGCAGTATTTAGAATTGTAAGATGCTTACAAGATTCACAAGGAACACTGCGCTTTACATAAAATCCTATAAAAATAAATATTAAATAGACATACTTCTTCAGCCATCTACCAGTGCCAAGCGCTACTTAAGTACTAGTACTAAAGTTGCAGGTAGATGGCTGAAGCAGTAGTTCATTCAAGTGAGCTGTCTAGTGCCTTCCAGATACATCTCAAAGGTTCTCAATACTTTGTTATTTTCATATAAATACAAGAGGATCTCATCCATAGTCAGTCAGTTGTGAACAGTGTGATATTCGAGTATAAGAGCACGAGGTTCGTCACATCAGCCATAGCTTATTGTGGTTTTATATTGCCACATTTTTCATTAGTGTGAGACATATTCAGTGGATAATAACTGTTACACGGCCATTTTGGATCATTTTTTGGGTTCATTTTCCATCACTATGGCATCTACGAGTAAAATACATAAATCAAGTGATTCTTGTCGGGTTTTTAATGAAAAGTGGACCAATTTGTACTTTTGTGTGCCGATCGATGATAAGCCAGTGTGTTTAATTTGCCATGAGTCAGTGTCAGTATCAAAAGAATACAATATAAAATGACACTATGAGACAAAGCATGCATCCAATTTCGATCACCTTCAAGGGCGGCTTCGTGGGGACAAAGTGAACCGTCTCCAAATTGATTTAAAATGCCAGCAGGGTACGTTTAAAAGGCAGAGGGGAGAGAGAGAGAGACGGGTGCATCAAAGTAAGTTATGTAACAGCTGAAAAAATTGCTAAAAAATCAAAAGCCTTCTTGGACAGCGAGTTTGTGAAAGAGTGACTCATCGCTGCTGGGGATATTCTGTGCCCAAATAATAAGGAAGTGTTTAAAAAACAGAGTTTGACTAGGGTAACTGTTGCATGACACGTCAAAGGACTTGCCAATGACATTGAAGGAACTTAAAAAAAAATGGTTGTCTGAATTGACGTCATATTCACTTGCTTTAAATGAGAGCACAGATGTGAAAGATACAGCACAACTGGCTACCTTTGACCGTGGCACTGATCATCAATTCAATGTAACAGAAGAACTACTAGCGCTCGTACCTATGAAAGGAATGACGAAAGGCACTGATATTCTTGAAGCTGCCAAGAAAATGCTACAGCGTTTCGATCTCAGCTTAACCAACCTTGAGGGTATGGTACCCTGCTATGGTGTCAAAGAACGAAGGGTTTGTTGTGCTGCTACGAAAAGAACGTGAACTAGAAGGAAAAGATTTCGTCCATTATCACTGTTTAATCCACCAGGAGAATTTGTGCACGAAAACTATTGGATTTGAGAATGTCATGAAAGTTATTTTGACTGTCGTGAACATTATTAGGGAAAAGGATTCAATCATCGTCAATTCAAAGAGTTTTTGACCCAAGAGTGCAAAGTGGATAATTGCGATGTGGTTTATTATAGTGATGTGCATTGGTTGAGCAGAGGGAAGGTTCTTAAAAGAGTCTTTGACTTCATCATCATCATCAAATTCCTGACATGTAATCTCAAGGGGTGTACAGGATATGATAGTACTTCATGAAAAATTTACCTCATTACTAACTTCCTATCTACAATTTTCCTCCAAATCAGTCTGTTACTTGTCAAGACTCCAACATCATTACCAGATCTTATATTTCTATCGTCGATTTCTATCGATTATATTTCTTATATTTTATTATAGATCTTATATTTCTATCGATTGATACGGCACTTTGTACCGTATCAATCCGTCTATATCTTGGCTTTCCTCTGGGTCGTTTTCTTGCCAACCTGGAAGAGAACACTTGTTTTTCTAATCTTTCCTCGCCCATTCATCGCCCACTCGCGATGTGGTTTATTATAGTGATGTGCATTGGTTGAGCAGAGGGAAGGTTCTTAAAAGTGTCTTTGACTTCATCATCATCATCAAATTCCTGACATGTAATCTCAAGGGGTGTACAGGATATGATAGTACTTCATGAAAAATTTACCTCATTACTAACTTCCTATCTACAATTTTCCTCCAAATCAGTCTGTTACTTGTCAAGACTCCAACATCATTACCAGATCTTATATTTCTATCGTCGATTTCTATCGATTATATTTCTTATATTTTATTATAGATCTTATATTTCTATCGATTGATACGGCACTTTGTACCGTATCAATCCACCTATATCTTGGCTTTCCTCTGGGTCGTTTTCTTGCCAACCTGGCAGAGAACACTTGTTTTTCTAATCTTTCCTCGCCCATTCTATTTAAGTGACCATACCACCTGAGATTAGCTCTGATAACTCATTCCTGGATGCTGACAACGTCAAGTTCTTTCCTAATAGCTTCGTTTTTAATATGATATTGCCATTGTTGCCATCTGTTCAAGCCTCAAATCTTTCTCAGAACGCTCATGTCTGCAGTCTCTAGTCTCTGGTCAAGTGTTTTACTTCTGACCCAGCTCTCAGATCCATAAGTTAAAACTGGTTTGAACACTGTTGAAAGTTTATTTTTCACTTGGTTAGATTATAATAAATTTAGTTTAATCCTTTATCCAAGTGTGAGCAAACAAAGTTTGCGCTTGATAGTATCTTTAGGAGTGGGGTAAGGTGTTACAACACCGGTGTTACATCTTCGTTTTCTTTCACTAATGTTATTTAATATACTAACTTACTTCCTTAATAATGCCCTACTCAACTCTACCTAGGAATGCTTCCTTTTCGGACACTAACAAATTTATTTTTTTATTGCTGCGCCAGAGTCCTATAATATGAGCTTATTCAAAATTCAGGGAAATATTCCTAGGTTAACTGCCATTCATTCTAATATGCACTAAATAGATACTGGTTCTAATTGCAGTCGTGACCAATAAATTTATTACTCAAACACTCTCATTAAATTCCCTCCCGCTATGGTTCTAAATTTTTGCAAGTGGTAATTTGAATTCTCGAATCAATCACGAAACAGGCATATACAATAAAACACGTTTATTGGAACAAATTCACTTTACAACTGTCAAGCTTTACAAAATCTCTTACTAAGTTAGTTACTCAATACTAATTTAAGAAAACACTCATAGATCAACTTGGCAATTACTCATACTCTATGCAACATTCAAACAAGCTAACTATGTTATTCAAAATCAAACTCTTAATTCTTGCTACATTAAAATACATTTCTCAATCCGTTACTAATCTGATATAAATCATCTACAAATCATCAAATTCACATATAATCTCAGTCACATGCAGCTAAAATTTCACTCCTGACATTCCTTTGTTTAGCAGAATTACTTTATCTCAAAATTCAAATCCTTATTATAGTCCACTATGAAATGTCCACTTAATATGACCTAACATTAAATTCTGTCTCATTTAAACATACAAAAAAGGTCTTTACGTTACCCAATCCTTTTCTTCCAAAAGTCTGTCAATGGCCGCGTATATTTTGAGTCCGACTTCCTTGGTAGCTTCCACAATGGGCTTACGACTACGCCGTCCGTTTTACATTCTTCACAGACTCGAAATTCTCACTGCCTCGATACAGCGCATTCTCTGCTCCTACTCGAGTGGGACATCTCTCTCTCTCGCTTGTCCCTACCCCGTTCGCTATTCAGGAATCCTCGAAGTGAAGTCAGGAACAACCAGAAAAAAAAGCCCCGAATTATCACGCGCATTCCTCTTCATCTTCCTTGTACATTGTAGCTGGCGGCATTACGGCCGATATGTGCGGCATTACGGCCGATATGTGCAGCATTACGGCCGATTCGTGCGTATGTAACTCAACCTTTGCACTCGTACTCTTAACTTCTTTGGCGACTTATTAAGTTTAAGACAGCTTAATGGGATAAGATTATACTACAATTTCCCTATTAAATTTTCACTAATCCTATAATCCTTCATTTTAACTATCAACTACAAGATTTTTTTAAGTACGATTTACATGTTATTATACAAATTCCTTTGCAACATAAATTCAGAACTGTGTGCTGTCAACCAGGTATTATCTGAGTTAGCCAAATTCTTATGTTAGATTCTGAATGAATAATTTCTAAAAATCGTCCATTCAGGATCTAACACCGGGCAACTCGTTGCAAAGGTGGAGCAAGTAACATCATTCCTATCTCAGTATCTCCCATAATGCAAAACACATCTCCGTGCAGATATGTATAATGTTATGCATTAAAGGAAGGGCCACTACCCGGACTAGTTTAGACCTTTATTGAGGTCTGTTCGGTGGCAGCCAGGCCCAAGTGGAGATACCAGGCAGAAGCATTAGCAAGGTCATCTCTACCTATAGGAGTTGAAAAACGTGTGCCACCTTTTTATTAAATTACTCTGGATTTAGAGAAAGATGTTGAAAGTTTATTTTTCACTTGGTTAGACTATAATAAATTTAGTTTAATCATTTATCCAAGTGTGAGCAAACAAAGTTTGTGCCTGAAAGTATCTTCAGGACTGGGGTAAGGTGGTACAACACCGGCCAACTCGTTGCAAAGGTGGAGCAAGCTAACATCGCTCCTATCTCAGTATCTCCCATAATGCAAAACACATCTCGTTGCAGATATGTATAATGTTATGCATTAAGGGAAGGGCCACTACCTAGACTAGTTTTGACCTAGCCCTAGTCCTGAAGATACTTTCAGGCGCAAACTTAGTTTGCTCACACTTGGATAAAGGATTAAATTAAATTTATTATAGTCTAACCAAGTGAAAAATAAACTTTCAACATCTTTCTCTAAATCCAGAGTAATTTAATAAAAAGGTGGCACACCGTTTGGCAACTCCCATAATGCAAAACACATCTCCGCAAGGAGATGTGTTTTGCATTATGGGAGATACTGAGATAGGAGCGATGTTACCTTGCTCCACCTTTGCAACGAGTTGCCCGGTGTTGTAACACCTTACCCCAGTTCTGAAGATACTTTCAGGCAGAAACTTTGTTTGCTCACACTTGGATAAAGGATTAAACTAAATTTATTATGGTTTGAGCACTGTCTTGTATACAGCTAATTTAGTGTTCCGACTAACTTCTCTCTTATTCCATATGAATTTATTCAATTGACTTCCTACAATACCAGCTTTGTGGATTCTGTTGTCTATTTCCATATTTAATTTACCATCTTCACGTAAAAATCGTGCTTAAGTATCTGAAATGTTTTACTTGTTCCACAGGTTCCCAGTTCAAAACAGTTGACATTTTCAATGATTCTAAATATTTTCATTGTCTTTGTCTTTTTATTGCTGACCTTCATACCATATCTATTACAACAGTTATTTGATTTAGTCAGGGAATCATGCAAACTTGTAGCAGATTTATTTAAGAATAACATCTTCTGCATAAAGCAAAGGGCTGACATTAACATCTCTAATTCTGATCTCATGTTTAATACCACTTTCCTTCATAAAATGATCCATATAGATAATGGATAACAGAGATAATAATGTACATCCTTGTCTCACACACCAAATTTAACATTAAACCATCTTCCTGTACTTCCTTCAATTCTAACTGCTGATTTGCAACTCAAATAAAGACTAAATATTGCATGATATAATGCCCCACTGATACCATATAACTGTAGTGTATTTGAATAGCTTCTCTCTCGTCACCTTGTCATATGCCTTTTCCAGATCGACATAACATAAATAGAGATCTTTGTTATATTCCCATGCTTTCTCAATTAATTGTCATAAAGTGAAGATCTGATCCTAACAGCCTCTATTTGGCCTGAATCCAGCTTGTTCTTCACCAAGCTTTTCTTTTACAATTCTTCTCAACCGTTTCTCAAGTATACTTGCATAAATCTTACCAGGAACACTCAGTAGGGAAATACCTCTGTAATTCTCACATTCAGTTGTATTTCCCTTTTTATATATGGGTACTATGAGAGCTCTAATCCAATCATTGGGAATCTGTCCAGGCCTTCTAAA